>NW_006408528.1:35812431-35821183 GCF_000296735.1 Chrysochloris asiatica
GATCTGTGTTGGAAGAAGTGCAGCCAGAGTGCTCCTTGGAGGCCAGGATGGCCAAACCTCATCTCATACTTCAGACATATTATCAGGAGGGACCAGTCGCTGCAAAAGGATATCATGTTTGGTAAGGTGGAGGGTCAGAGAAAAAGAGGAAGACCCCCAGTGAGATGGATTGGCATAGTGGCAGCATCAACGGGCTCCAACGTGGCAACAATTGTGAGGTTGGCCCAGGACTGGGCAGTGTTTCGTTCTGTTGTGCACAGGTCGCTATGAGTCGGTACCAACTCGATGACACCTAACAACAACAGCAATGCTCACCTGGAGTCTGGTGTGGCATTGCAGGAGAAGCACTGGAGAGACCACCAGGTCGGTTTGAACAACAAGGTCAGCGGTTCAAACTCACCAGTTGCTCCTCAGAAACCTTGTACAGGGTTGCCATGAGTTGGAACTGACTCAGCGGCACTCAACAACAACAATACACACCTAGGTTACAGCCTCCAACTCAACATATACAGCAAAAAAGCTGAAGCTTTTATCTTCAGCTGCCTGACTCCTTTATCTCTTTATACTTGAAATGGCCTTCTCAAATCCTAGTCCAAGCCAGAGATCCATCATCCTGACTATGCATGTGTGTAGGAGATAGTCTGAAAAGGCCCAAGTGGACCATAAAGTATTCAGATTCTCTGTATTAGTTGACTGAAGCCAATGAAAGAGAGAGAGAGAGACGAAGAGATATTTCATTGAACTCAGGGTTGTTGGGCCTCAAAAGACAAATGGAATCAGAACTCAGAAGGCAGCAGATTCTGTCCACTTCTTATCTTGGCATCTTTCTGTGTACCCTCTACATTCTCTTTTCAGCACACACACCTTCTCTGCTTCTCCAAGACACATGGAGTGCTGCCACGGTCATGGTCACCATGACCAATTTTAGAACAAAATCAATCATCTACTCTTGCTACTGTATCTTGTACCCATGAGTGACTTGTGACTTCAAACCTTTTGTTGGCAGCTGAGCATATAGCCACTGTGCCACTAGGTTAAGTGCTTACCTGCCAAAAAAAAGACTCAGGTTTGAACCGACAGTCACTCCACAGATGAAAGGTGTGGTAGCAGCCTGCTCCCATAAAGATGACAGCCTTGGAAAAGCTGTGGGACCGTTCTACTCTGTCCTATAGGGTGACTATGAGTTGGAATTGACTTGACAGCCATGAGTTTTAGATAGCTTCCACCAATGAGTAATAGTCATCAATATCTTCCACCAGATGAAATCTCTCATCTGCTGGAGGTTCCCTTCCAGTATATTGTTCTTCAAAAAGTTCTAGGCATTTAGTAAATAACCCAATCCAAAATTCCATAGTAGGCCGTTATGACTTTTGTTTAATAAAGTAAAAGTATGTCCTGTTGTGGAAGTAGGACTCCTGATGTGGCACTGTAGGATCAGTATTGGACTGTGAGCCACAAGGTCAGCAGTTCAAACCCACCAGCTGCTCCTTGGAAACCCTATATAGGGTCATTATGAGTCAGATTCGACTAGATGGCACTTAACAACACTCTGGAGGTGGATACTACTATACAGATAGTCATTTTTAATGTAAGGATTGTCGATTTGTCCACATGGGTTTTGAGACACATTTGGGGGGGGGTGGATCCCCAGAATAGGGGAGAATGAAGAAATGCTATTTTTATGATCTGTTCCTACGTCTTTATTAATCTGTTCCCACTCCCCATCTGGATGACTGGTATTTTCATGAGAGACATCTGGCAGTCCTGACTAATCTGTGGTCTCTCATTAGTGGAAACAAGGGGAATGAACTGGTTATTATTTCTTCCTTACAAATAGAGCATCTTGTAGTGGGTATGACACTTTTGATATGACTTCATTTCCCTGGGACAATTTCATTTCTTGTTTTCTACTTAAGGTAAGTTGTTTTCTTCTAATACAAGGACCCTTACTCATCTACTCTTTCAGCCACAATATAAAATTAGAAGGGGGAAAAAAAAAACTTCGGGAAGTTGCAAAACAGATGATTAACAGTAATGCCTGTGGCCTGATTAACTTAAGGGATCTCATGCTGTTTACCCATTCACACATGCCTATTGATTTAATGTTTTGTAAATTTAGCTCTCTTCAGTCTCAGCTGATGTGTGGGTGCATACACCAACCAGACGGATATTTATGCCATAAGTGAGAAATAACTTGATAATTTATGAGTGGTGAAACCCAAAGTTGAACAGGTTTTCCCTCAGGAAAGGAAAAGACACATGCAGCACATGTCAGACATTTAGCCTCTTCTTTGACTCTTGCATTTTAAGAAAGTACACACTGTCTGCTGGTGTGGTCAGAGGAGTATTATTACACAGTTCAGTCAGCCCACCTTTTTGTCGATGAACTATTTGAGAGAAATGTACCTAAATGAAAAGATTTCTTTTTCCTTGCCTTTCTTTGTATCTGCCCAGAGGCTGAGCAGACACCATCCTGAGAGTTCACTGGCCACATGTAGGATGTTTGGGTACCATAAACAAGTGAGTAGCCCACGAAAGTGCCACCCTGAGGGAATAAATGGTGAAGTATGTGTTATGTACATGGGGTCACCATGGATGGAATACACTCAAAGGCCACTAACAAGAACAACAACATGCAATGTGTGGTATTGGTGCCTCCCTTTCTTAAATTCTCTCTTTTCTGTTTGCTTGGCTTGTTCTGTTTTGTTTCCTTCTTTTCTTTTCTTTTCTTTCTTTTAAACAAGGGAAATGCATTTGGTGACAAGAGTAAACTTCCTTCAGGGAAGAATGGAGCACATAGATTAGGAAGGAGAGGTTAGGGTGCAGTTGCTTAAAGGCCCTCTGGGAAATACACGCAAATGTACACAAACATACATGCACACACATACAAGCTCAAAGGTGGGAAGGATGGGGACTATTGAAGCCAAAAAAGAAAAAAAATGAATGTTAGCTCTCTTTTCAAGCTTCTTCTCCTTGATGTCCTTATTTTTGGAGAAACTGAGCAGGAAAACTGATCTAAAGAACAAAGCTTGTGTCAAAATGTGTTACCCTCACAGACCATGGACTTTGATACAAGACTTAAGTTGCTTGGGCTGAGTTTTGCCACTGACCATCATGGATTAGAAAAGAACTGAAAGTTGATTCAAAGGTTGTAACTGGGCGGATAGAAAATAGGATGCAGAGGAAAACAATCAAGAATTAACAAGTTGATCAAGGTGAAGGTGCTAACCCTGGCCATTTCTCGAGTTCACTTTGAAGAAGCTTAAGGCAAAGGTCTGAAAAGGGCCTTCCCTGGATCTAATGCCGTCACTGTTAGTTAGGCAGGTAGGGAGGAGGCAGACTGGACCTCATGCTGAACAAAGGCAGGGGAAATATGATAGATAAGTCTTTGAAAGAGTTCTCTACTGTGCTCAGTTGTTCTCACTAATACTCCCTTTCTAAGTATGATGACATCGAGACTCCTGATTATAAAAGGAGAAAACATTGCAGTTGGCAAAGACTTCATTTTGCTAGGATCCACCATCGACACTCATGGAAGCAGCAGTCAAGAATTCAAACAATGTATTGCACTAGGCAAATCTGCTGCCCAAGACCTCTTTACAGTGTTCAAGAGCAAAGATGTCAGTTTGAGGACTAAGATGCACCTGATCCAAGCCATGGTATTTTCAATAGCTTCATATGCATGTAAAAGTTGGACAGTGAATAAGGAAGGCAGTAAGAAAATTGGTACATTTGAGTTATGGTATTGGAGGAGAATATTAAAAGTACATGGACTGTTAAAAGAACAAATCTGTGTTGGAAGAAGAACAGCTCCCTAGAAACCAGGATGGTGAGACTTTGTCTCTCATACTTCAGATATATTATCAGTGGGGACCATTCCCTGGATAAAGAGGAGGGTCAGTGAGAAAGAGGACTGACACAATGTCAGCAGCAATGAGCTGAAACTTAATAATGAGGATGATATAGACCTGGGCAGTGTTTCGTTCTGTTGTGCATAAAGTCACTATGAAGCAGTGCTTGACAGTGCCTAACAACATATTCAATTACCAAACATTTTTCATGCACCTACTAGTGCAAGACCTTGTGATACACATTAGAAAATTAAACTGTATCAGATATTTATTGCTGCATAACAAACCATTCCAAAACTTGGGTGTTTAAAATAACAAAAGTCATTTATTTAGATCACGAATTGGTATTTTAGGCGAGGCTTGGTGGAGAAGACTCACTTGTGAGCAGCAGGAGGAGGACAGGGAATCTACTTCCAAGATGGTTCACTCTCATGGCTCAGGTGAATTACTTAATGTCTCTTCTAGCTATAGTCTGTAACTCCCACCAACAAACGTTTTTGTCCTGCAGTGTCTGGGTAAGAGAAGGTGGAAGAAGATGTTACTAGGATTTTATCATATGATTCCGTTGTGAGTGGTTAACAGAGTTACCTGTGATTGTACAAACTAGGAACTCTAATGTGTATAAAATGAGCCATCTTAGAAGCAGGACAGGGGAATCTCACTGCCATCAGAGAAGAAGTGAAGCATGTCCTTTGGACACAGAGACCCTCCTCCACCCAAAGGCAGAAAACTGTGACACAAGAGGAATGGCAAAACAACAGAACCAAGAGACCAAGTGCTGGACTTCCCAGCCCACCCAACCAGTACAGCTGAATGACTTTGGGCTGGAAACTTGCTTGTCCAGTGGAGTGCCTCCAGGCACTTAATTGGGGGAGCTAGGTTAGGACCCAGCACATTCAGGATGAGGCTGAGTGATGTGACCAGCAGCTGTCAAAGAACTTTGTAACAGTTTCTGGGCAGAGAGGGGCCTACCTTTGAGCATGTGGCATGAACATTCCTGTTAACTTCTCTAACAAACCCCCTAACTATGAGGATGGTGTCTGAGGTTCTGTGTGGCTATTGCTATGAATTATCAAACCCAGCTGAGCAATGTTGTGGAAGGAATGTTTGGTGATCATTTTTTTTTTGCCACTGACAACTAGTGTCAGCTGGGAGTGGGGTTTGGCGATCTAGGTTTCTCTCCGGGCTGGCTACTTTGGCTTCCTCATAGCATGGTGGCTGGGTTCCCAGAGCTAAGTATCTTAAAAAGCAGAGCACAAAGGATGCCAGTTTCTTAAGATCTAAGCTTGAAAAGTCATTTCCACCACATTCTATTAACCAAGCAGTCACACAATTTGAATTTAAAAAGAGGAGACACAGTTTTAATCTGGTGAATGGAGAAGTACCACAGAATTTGGGGGCCATGCTTTTCAAATCCCTACACTATGTTCTCTAGCCAACACTAGTTATATTTCTTCCACATATAAAACACACTTGCTCCCTCTTTAAGCACCTCAAAAATCTCATCCAGTTGCAGCACCAAGCTTAGGTTTCAGGGCCAAGGTAAATCAAGTCTAAATGTAGATACAGGTCCTTGGGTGTGGTAACTTAGGTACAGCTATTTAAATATGGTTCTTTTCAAACTGAAGACATATTTAACTTGAGAGATAAATGGTCTGTGCCCCCACTCACCATGTACAGAATAAATGCAATGGATATTCCCATTCAAAAGAGGAGGAAACGGAGCCCTCGTCAGCTGCTGGCCCATGGGAATCATGGCGGCCTCTTCATGTGCGCAGGACAAGAAGCAGCGGCTGTTGTCTGTGCTGGAAGATCTGGAGGTCTTGTCCAGGGAACTTAGAGAATTTCAAGAAACTAAAATTTGTAACAGCCTGGAGAGGAAAACGAGATCCCGGAGTTGTTCATTCACAGAGATGGGGAGTTTCAAGAACTAATGAACTGGGCGCTATTCAGGGAAAAATCCACCATGAAATGCAAGTTTTACAAAAAGAAGTAGAGAAGAGAGAGTGTGATATTCAGCAGTGGGAGCAGAACAAATATTCACAACAGCTGTTTGTCAAGGAAAAAAAAAAAAAACTCATAGAAAAAGCAAGAAAAGGTGCTATCTCTTCTGAAGAAATTACTAAGTATGTACATAGGATTCATGCAGCAATGTTTCAAGTGCCCCACTGACCTGGATTCCAGGGGACCCATGGAGACCAACCCAATGGATTTAGAAATGAGAAGATTGTTGGGGTCGATGAATAATAGGTCCATTAATGGTGTGAAATAATGGAGTCCTGGTGTGGCCCCACAGAATAAGCACTTTATCTCAAGGTCGGTTTGAGCCACAAGGTCGGTGGCTCAAACCCATCAGCCGCTCCTCAGAAACCCTATACAGAGTCACTGAAAGTCTGAACTGACCCGACAGCACTTAACAACAACAACAATGATGCGAATGGGCATTGACCAGGGGATGCACTCACAGCAGGCAGGTTGCCAGATGTTCTTGCTCCACAGTACAGGTGGTAGGCAGGCCAATGAAATGGCATTGAACTTGTTACCACCCAATTACAATTACGACTTCCTGTTGGAACCTCCCAGGCATAACAAAGAAAACAATGATGCTGAGGTCCTGTCAACAGACTCCTCAAGCAGTGACTCTGATTAAACATAAAAGGCAAAAAGCACACAGAATTGAAAACGGTTGAACTCTATTCCTTAAACAATAACAGGGCCACATAACCTGCAAACTGGTGAGAGGAGCCAGGTTGACAGCTGTTGACCATTGTTGAATTGTACTATTTATTAAAAATAGTGGGGAACTTTTTTTCTTTTTAATAAAAAAAATCATGGTTTCAATCCTAATCCACTAAGCAAATATTTAGGGAATAATCAACACTTACTAATGGGGGAAAAAAAAGTTTATTTTATTGTTCAGTGCTTTCTTACCCTATTCTATTCCAGTTCTGTTGGACTTGTGCATAGCAGACGTGAAAATAAGATTTGAAGGAAATGATCCATGTACGTATCAATAACAGACCTCCAGGAATTATTCAGAACAGCATAAAAGCAGTGGATCACTGAATAGCATCATATTTAAAAATAACAAAATGCCTCAACCCAAAGTGAAGGCTGTTGGCCTTTGTTTCAGGAACCAGAGAAATTGTCTCAATTATACTGTTTGTAATTAGTGTAATTTTATAAATAAACTCTTGTTATTCTGAGAAAAAGTAACAAAGAGGAGAAAACACAGGGGGAGGATCCAATAGTCACTGGCCCACAATCCAATGCCATCAAGTTGATTCGAAATTCTAAAAAACAGCCAGGCACATGCCACCCATTTCTTGGTGACTATTTCAGTACTGCTCCCTGGAAATCATTTTCTCTTGTTTTGAACTCTTCCTTTTCTACTCAGTCTTCTCAGGCATCCTTCCATTTTTCTTAATGTACTTTGTGCTTGCAGTTGACTGATTCTCTCTATGTGCTTTCTGACCTAGACATTCAGATGGTCAAAAGCCAGTATTCAGTAGTTTGTCTTGATTCTGTCTCTTTCAGATCAAATTGACAATGCTTCCATCAGCACAATTTTCTTAAATAACTGTGGGTTCTTCATGAATTTTATTAAGATTAATTCTTTTAAGAAAGCCACAACTTCAAATCTCTTTAACACCAGATGCCTTCTGCCTTGGAATTCTTTTGAAGCTGCTGTGAGGCTATTGCTTTTCCGATTCTCATAATCTGTATTGTTTACTAGAGATTGTATAAGGCACACTCTTAGGGTCTTTAGAGAAACTCTTGTCTACTTAAGCATTTGTAAGGCATTATTGTCTTCATTACCTTAGTTAACAACAACAATAAAAATATCACAAGTAGGTGGTTTTCAAGAATAAAACTTATTTTCTCACAGTTCAAATTCATTGCATGGCTCTAGTGAGAGGTCTCCCTTTGTCTATTTTAGCTTCTAGTAGCCAGCAATTCTTGGAGTTTCTGGGCTAGTACAAGAGTGTTTCAAAAAGTTCATGGAAAAATGGAATAAAAAGATAATGGAAGTTTTCCAGAAACTGCTTGAAGCCCCCATATAAATGTATCTACAATGTATATCTCTGTGTCTCTTCTGTTCTTTATTCAACTCAAAAGGAAACTGGACAATGGATAAGGAAGACTGGAGAAGAACTGATGCATTTGAATTATGGGTGTTGACAAAGAATATTGAGTACACCATGGAATGCCAGCAGAACTAACTAATCTGTTTTGGAAGCAGACTGCTCCTTGGAGTGATGAGGGTGAGATTTTGTCTCTCATACTTTGCACATGTTGTCAGGAAGGACCAGTCCTTAGAGAAGGACTCCATGCTTGGTAAAGTGGAAGGTCAGTGAAAAAGAGGAAGACCCTCAATGAGATGGATTGAGACCATGGCAGCAGCTATGGGTTCAAGCATAGCAACGCTCCTGAGGATGGTGCAGGGACGGGCAGTGCTATACTCTGTTGTACATAGCGGCAGGCGAGTCTGTTCCAACTCATAGCGACTGTAACAACATAAATAACCAAGTTTAGGATCCTCCCCCGTAGTCTGGTATGCCTTTATTAACATAATGAAATAAAATCCCTATGTCTACACTGGGTCAGATTTACAGGTGGAGTTAGGATTTCAACACATAATTTTAGGAGACACGATTCAATCTATAATAATCATCTTAAAACATTCTAATTCTCTGGGACCATCCTGCATTTGACCTTTGCCTGGAAACCATTTGTTAATTTGATAATAGTCTATCATTTTAAGAGGTTGGGAAAAGACAAATCTTTATTTTTTAATTCATAGTTATATTCTACTTTTTACTTCAAAATTGAACAGTTGAAATATTAATTTTCTATTGCTGTGTAACAAATTATCACAAATTTAGAAGATTAAAACAACA
>NW_006408528.1:35822823-35829767 GCF_000296735.1 Chrysochloris asiatica
TCTGGTAGCGTAGTGGTTACGAATCAGGCTGTGAACCACAAGGTCAGTAGTTCAAAACTACCAGCTCTTCCGCAGGAGGAAAATGAAGCTTTCTGCTCCTGTAAAGATTTACAGCCTCAGAAACCCTGTACAGGGTCGCTATCAGTCAGAACCAACTCCACAGCACGTAACAACAACAACAAACCTTAATGGGTCAGGAATCCAACATATTTCTGTTCAGGGTTTCACAAGGGTGAAATCAAGGGGCCATCCAGCTACATCTTTATCTGGAAGCTCAAAAGATCTGCTTTTGTACTCTCTTGAGTTGTTGGCAGAATTCATGTTCTTGGGCTGTATAGATGAGGTGCCCATTCCCTGCTGAGCTCAGCTCACAGTTTAGAGGTCCTTACCGTGTGGCCTCCCCCATCGGCCTTCTCATACTTCAAATCTTGTCACAGAAAGGGATCTGTCCCAGTTTGTTGTTGTTGTTAAGTGCCGTTGAGTCGGTTCTGACTCATAGTGAACCTGTACAGGGTTTCCGAGGCTGTAAATCTTTACAGGAGCAGAAAGCCTCATCTTTCTCCTGCGGAGCAGCTGATAATTTTGAACTGCTGACCTTGCAGTTCACAGCCCAATTCGTAACCACTATGTAGGGCTTACCTAATTAGGCCAACCCCACCCAGGTTAATTATCCTTTTTGACTAATTAAAGGTCAACTGATTTGACATCTTAATAATATCTGAAAAATTCTTTCTGCCAAGCTCTCTCTGTACAACTTTCTCCTTTCGGATACTTTGCCCCACAAATTACAGTTTGCTGCAACGGAAGGGCTTACCTCATTTGTTTGCCTTCTTTCATTGATAAGTCTTTCGTTGCCAAATGCCCAATGTCTAAACACCAACGTTTAATATATTTTCTCATTTCCCATTCTTTATGGCAGGACATTAGTATTAAAAGTACAAAGAGTCAGACCCCATTCCTGTACATTCTGCTAATCTCACATTCAGCAGTTCGAAACTACCAGCTGTTCGGCGGGAGAAAGATGAGGCTTTCTGCTCCTGTAAAGATTTACAGCCTGGGAAACCCTGTGCAGGGTCGCTATGAGTGGGAACCGACTCCACAGCACCACCAAATACAAGGAGAGACCCAGGCATCTGCATTTTGAAAAATATCTGTAAAGGTGATTCTGTACTACACTTGCCCAGTTGTCTTTAATTAAAAAGGCTACTGCCACTAACTGGAATGCCAAACTTTCCCATTTTAAAATCTAATGGTCACATTTACACACATAGTATATGTATACAAAGTTGTATGTATAACATATGAAGGGGCTTCAAAGAGTTATTGGAAAAAAGGAATTAAAACATAATAGAATTTTTCCACTATTTTTTAAAAACTTTTTATTGTGAATTGAATGAAGGTTTACAAACTAGATCATCAGATTTACATCCAACAAATTTACATCCAATAAACTTTGTTTCATCTCAATGATTGCAACCCTCTCCATGCAACAACATTGATCCCACTTCCACCCTGTGCTTCCTAACTTTGTCCTTTGGTAATTGCCACCCTTTTGATTTTGAATGAATGACCATTCCATGGTGAGCATGCCTTACTAGTGTTGTCACACACACACACACACATACCCCCAATATACCTAGCTACTGCTTGGCTGAAAATTGGGCCATGATGGTGAGATCCTTTCCAGACCTGATGGGTGGTTGAGGGCCATATTCTCAGCCTCCTCCAGTCTCTCTTGTTTTTGTGTTTTGTTTTGTTTTGATTATTATTTTGAGTTTTGTTCCACATTTTCTGCCACTCTACTGGGGACCTTCTAATGTGATCTCTTTCAGAGCAATTGGTAGTGGTCCCTGGGTGCCATCTAGTTCTTCTGATCTCAGAGTTGTAGAGACTGATGTTCACATGTTCCATTAGTCCATTGGTCTAATTGATTCCAAGCATCTTTAATTCTCATTACTGTTCTGTCTTCCACAAATGGAGAGACCAATAATTGCACCTTAGATGCCCGTTCATTAGCTTTTAAGATACCAGATGCTACTCACCAAAGTAGGATATAAAACATTGTCTTTGTGGACTATGGTATGACAGTAGACCATGGTGTACTCTGAGACTATGGTCCTGAGCCCCCAGGTCTAGCAACTCATTGTCTTAAAGGTTTGATAATATCTAAGACATTTTCATCATTTTGTCCCCTGTATATGTATTCTCTACCACATTCATAGTTGTGTTTGCAGGAAAGGTGCAAATATCCTTTTTCAAACTCATATATTTACAGGATCCACTCTTCATCCCATACCCATTCAACCTGTGTCTCTGTCCATGTATCTACCCACAGAACATTGTTGTTCCAAGGTTGTGTATATATAACTATTTACCTCTTTAGTGATAAGTCCCTTTAGCCCTTATATACCTACTTGTGTCTTCACCTGTCTTCATCATTTTTCTGCCAGTCTTCCTTTTCTTGTATATTGCCCTCCTCCTTGTATATTGCCCTCCTCCTTGTATATTGCCCTCCTCCTTGTTTATTGTCCTCCTCCTTGTTTATTGCCCTCCTCCTTGTATATTGTCCTTCCTATCACCCGAGTTATCATGTGTCTGTCCTCTTGCCAGTCAATACTGTCCCTTCCCTCCCACCCCTGGTAATCATCAAAGAATGTTTCTTTTAGTATGAAAACCTTTTCTTGAGTTTTTACAATATCCACTAACTTTAAGAAGGGCCCTCACATTGTTTCAGTTAATCTGTTTGGGATGGTATTTTATTATATCTCTTCTTGGGACTGTGAAATTATGCTCACTGTTTTAAAAGTATAAGTCAAAGCTGGTTTGGAGTGCATGTCTGTTTTAAACAAAATCCTGCTGAATAGTCCTGTTCAGATGATACCTCTCTTTAAGGATTTTTAAGGTTATCATTCTCTGAAGAAAATTGATGAGCCCTTTTCATCTGGATTCTGTAATCTGTGGCAGAGGTTTTAGTTTATGCAAGCACACAGAATACCATAATTGTCATACTTGTACATGTTTTTAAATATTAGAATAGTACTAATAGCTAATATTGATTGAGTGCTATGTGTCAGGCACTGAGGTAAAATCTTCACATTGATTGTACCTTTTGAAACTCAAAACCATCATAAAATGTAGGTCTTGTCACAGCTCCTGTATCTTGCCTGTTGTTGGGAATCCAGGTGTGAGTTACAAATCAACTCTGGTTCTTTTTTTTTTTGCTTTTTATTCCAAACACTTCTCCTAAAATAGGAAACAGAATTAGGACAATTGCCCTAAATATTTCGAAACAAGGCGCAAAGCTGAAGGAATTTGGGGCAATTTTCAGGTTAAAGAGTTTTATTTAAAACAACTCTTTCATGGAACAAAATAGAGTCAAAAATTTCCAAACAGGAGTTTTTCTAATGATAACTCTTTTCTCTCCAGTAAGTGATGACCTTTTCAGTCAATATTTACTATTCTTGACTGAAATCTAAACATACAGTAAGTTCAACTGAAAAAAAAAAAAAAAAGGAAGTTTTGCCATATCAAAGAACTTTGATGCAGATAACGAAGAAAATGATTAATCCTGGGGGAATCTGAACTTTGATCCTATGTTTACCATCTGATGAAGGGCAGCAGACACTTCACCAAAGAAGAGACATTAAAACAAATGAGTGATTCCAGGACTCCATTAGATCCATCTCTCCGTGTTTGTAGAAGCCCCTTTGTCCTGTGCAAACCAGAGGATTCTGTTCAGACAGCTTACAAATACCACACAGTAAAGCTACAAAGACTGAACTCAATGATGCATTACCCACCAAGTTAGGTATCAGTCCATCTCCAAAATGTGTCTTCTACTACCTTTCACTAAAAGCACTAAAGAATAAAGTGCTTGACTGTTGTTGTTGTTAAGTGCCGTTGAGTCGGTTCCGACCCATAGCGACCATGCTTGACTAGTAGCTGAAAAATTGGTGGTCAGAACCCACCAAGAAGTGCCTCGGAAGCCAGTCCTGGCAATCCACTTCCAAAATTCTAAAAGGTCACAGCCTTGAAACACTATGGAGCAACTTTTCTGTGTACACAAGGGGTCGCCATGACTGAGAATCAACTCAATGGCAACTAACAACAACAACAAAAGCATTAAAGAAGCAGGGAAATTCTTCTATTGCTTCTCCTCCTCCCCTTCTCCTTAACGTCTCCTAACTCTAACCTCTTTCTTCTTGTTGTTCTCCTTCAAGGTACACCATCTCTCTGTTCTTAGCTCTACCACTCCTTCTACTTTTGCCTGTTTGTAAAAATAGCAACGTTAAGGAAACTTGGGTTAATGAACTCCACATGAATGCAAATGATGCTCACGTTTCCATAGTGAACACTTAGACTTATTCATCTTCTCCACTCCTTACAGCAATTCAAACTAAGGGTTACACCAGCCTGGAGGCCTAATGAGCACCTGTTTCATTTACTCATGCTATAACTTGAGATGCTGCAAAAATTGCTTTTGCAGAAACATGAGAAATGATAAACAAGTTCGTCTCCCCAGGGGCACACAAGCTTATCTGTAACTATCACCTCATAAACAGATTCAATCCAATTCTCATCTTTTGGTGTCTCAGAGGAAAGCAGTACTGCTTTGCAAACAGGGGGAAAATGTACATTCTGTCTCAAATTGTGTGGATTTGGATCTCAATGGTACCACTTAATAGCTGTGTAGTCTTGGGCAAACATTTAACCATTCTTGCCTGGCATGGAACTGTAGGATAAGCATTGGACTACTAACCACAAGGCTGTTAGCACTTGCCACCACTTGAAAACCCTATTTAGGGTCACTATGAGTTGGAACTGACATGACAGCACTTACCAACAACAACATGGTAGAAATATGGAGTCCTGGGGGTCCCGTGGGTTAAGCATTGGGCTGCTAACCACAAGGTTGGTGGTTCAAACCCACCAGTCACTCTTTGGGAGAATGATGAAGCTGGCTGCTCCTGTAAACATGTATGGTCTCAGACACGCTGTGGAACAGTTCTACTCTCTCCTACAGGATTGCTGTGAATTGGAATCAACTCAGTGGCAGTGGGAATGGTGGGAATATTAATAGTCTTTACCTCATAGGGTTGTTGTGAGAATGAGTAGACACTCAACAATTTAAAAAAAATAATAAAATTCAGCTATCATTGAACTGCTCCCAAAGTCATTGTAAACAACTGGTGATGTTGTGGGCTAGGCACTAGGCAACTAACCTCAGGATCAGCAGTTCAAAAGCAACAGCCACTCAGTGGGAGAAAGATGAGGCTATCTGAAACCATAAAGATTTACAGTCTCAGAAACCCCTAACAAGGTCACTAAGACTTGGAACCAACTCAATGGCAGTGGTTATTTATAGTCAGTGCAGGGATGAACTCTCACAAAGATCTATCCATCTTATTTGAAACAGTTAAGAAAGTTAGAGATTCATCATATTTATACCTTAGCAAATCCAGCCATCTAGCCACGAGGTCCTTTACAAATCTTTGCTACAATGCTGTAGAATCTGTCATGACTATTAGCCTAGACCAAAAGGAATCATTCATCTTCCTCCAAATGACCAAATGGCTAGAATTACTGCCTGGTTCATCTTGGTGGTATAGCAAAGATTGTCTTGTATTCTCAATTACACTTCTATTTATTCATGAATTGCCTCCCTAACAAGTCTGAATTACTTTTAAGTAGGAACTTTGCTTAATAGTTCTTTGATTCCTTTTTATTATTAATTATTATTATTATACATTTTTTATTGTGAATTGAGTGAAACTTTACAGGGCAGATCATCAGTCTTAAATTCAACAAATCATATGCTTTGTTTCATTACAATGATTATAATCCCCTCCATGTATCATCAGTTAACAGAATTTCTTGCTATTCATTTTAGCTTTTTTTTTTTTTTAAAACACTCAGACATATAAAATAATTTAAACCACCAAAGGGCTCTCAGCTCTCTGTCCCTTTAATTCCATGAATTTAGAGTCTTCAGCTTCTCTTTCTCTCCATGTCCCCCTCTCTGCTTCTATCTCTAGTGTTGCCACTTTTCTGGATAGAGTCCTGCATTCTACTTGTGCTCTTCTCCTTGATGGTCTTAGGGTTCTCTGTTTCTGGATTATAAGATTAACTACTCCCTCATTTTTGTTACAAAACTTCTATCTTTACAGTTGATACAGTCGCAATGTGTTATAGCAATTACTCATTATTGAATCATAAGAACCTTATCCCCATCTCTTTTCACCAGACCCATCTAGACAAGATGAAAACTACTCAGTGGGGACTCTTTCTTCTCCCACACACTCTTAAACTAAACTCCCTCTTGAAAACTTGTAAGACAGTCACTTCACGCCTTTATCGCCCCTCATTTTAGGTAGCCAATGTCTAATTTGCCCGTTCCTACATACCCTGTGTACAGAAGGGATAGCATTGATACTTGATGTGAAGACTTCTTCCCTCTCTGTTGGTATTTTGAGCTACTTTCTACTTCCGTGAGTATAGGTCAAGTTCATCAAATTGTAGCAACTTCGATTCCTTCTTGCATTAAAATAATAATGTTGTTCAGTAGAATCAAGTTGGCTCCAACTTATAGTTACCCTTTATAGGGTTTCCAAGGAGTGGTTAATAGGTTGGAACTGCCAGCCTTGTGGTTAGCAGTCCAGTGCTTATCCAGTATAATGATGATAATATAGTGGAGAGTATCTTCAGAGTGTTTTACACAACCATAGGAGCTGCTCCAAGTCCTCTGTGGTAGTTACTATCCTCATTTCCACAAATTAAAAAACAAAGGCTGGAGAGACTGGGGCACTCTTGCATTGCGGTGGGGTTGCAAAATGGTCCAACCTCTTTGGAAAACAATATGGCGTTTCCTCAGAAGGTTGAAGATAGAAATACCTTACGATCCAGCAATCCCTTTACTCGGTATCTACCCACAAGAAAAAGATATA
>NW_006408528.1:35831928-35905465 GCF_000296735.1 Chrysochloris asiatica
AAAAAAAAAAAACAAAGGCAAAAAGAGGTTGAAAAATTGTCCAAGCTGACACCAGGAGAAAGTCGCAGACAGGGCTGAGATTTGGTTACAGAACCCACCCGTTAGCACTCTATGATGGGTCAAAACCAAACTCATTGCCATCAAGTTAATTCTAGGGACCCGACATAGTAGATAGGGTTTCTAAGACTGTACGTTTTTATGGGAACAGACAGCCTCCTCTTTCTCCCTTGGAGTGGCTGGTGAGTTTGAACTGCCCAGTGCCTAACAAAGTAGAGATTGTTGTGCTGTAGGTTTACTGGGGAGTTCCCTCAGCATTAACAGCTGTGGAAGGGAATGGAAGGACACAGGTTTGGGCACAGAGAAAAGGCAAGTTGTAATGCAGGCCAACCCTGTCAAGGAAAGATGAGATAATCTTCAGGACTGTTGGAATAATTGTTAGGTTCAATTCTAACCCATCACAACACTAGGTACAATATAATGAAACATTACCTGGTTCCCTGCAATCCTCACAATAAATTCTACGTTTGTACCCATTATGTCAATCCATTTTCATTGAGAACCATCCTCTTTTTTTGCTGAGCTATACTAGATTGGGGAGTCCTGGTGTGGCTCTGTGGATTAATGCGCTGGACTGCAAAGTCGGTTTGAACCAAAAGGTTGGCAGTTCAAGCTCACCAGCTGCGCCTCTGAAACCCTATGTAGGGACGCTATGGGTCAGAACCAACTCGACAGCACTTAACACCAACAACAACACTGACTGGAACTGTACTAGATTGGAAAAAATAGAGGAAGTCCTTTATATCTCCTCTCATTTCCACCCTACATTGACTGGTCAGAAAGAACTCTCTCAGGAAGACAGCTTTCTTCAGATGAGGCAATACGTGAAACAGGCTGGCAGCTGAGGGCTGTTTTCAGCACTCCCAGTAGTCTCGGCTATAAGTCATTCATTCCTGAAAGGGGTCTGGGCAGTGCAGTGCAGTAAAGCATTCACTACAGTATAAGTTAGTGGTAGGTCTAATAAGCATAAATGGTAGAGCCAGACAGCCCTATACTTGGGCAGAGATTTCCTATCTGTCCCATTTTGATGGGGTTGAACATAGAAGATCTATGGGATGGCCTCTGGAGGGTGACCTTGCTCTTATCAGTCCATGAATCAATGGCTTTTGAGGGGCTTCCCTGGGCAAATAATTATTGTCCTAGTGAGTCAGAATGTCAATGCTGATAAGGGATATGTATCGTTTAAACAAATACAGAACCAACGAATGCCACTGCTGGTTCCCATCCCCATAGCCATCCTGAGAGAAAGTAAAGAAAGGGTAGGGAAAGTTGATGGGTCTCAGCGTTGACTTGGCAATTACTATATTTTTACACACACAACACGCAGGCGATACAGGATTTTTTGTAAATGGCACAACCCATTTATGTGTTAGTTTGCTGTGTGAGCTATGTATGATATGTGTGTGGGCACGGTATTTATGTGGGTGCATTCTTTGCAAAGCAAACAGTAAAACTTTTGATAAACCCTTTGAAAAATAGAAAGCGGTCTGGGGTGGGTAGATGATGAGGTATGCTGTAAAGCATAAACAGGAGAGGCTGGTGGAGAAGTTTCTAGTTGTGTTCCTTTCTCTCACCAGAATGCCCTGGATGGATTCTTTTCTGCTCTATGATGCTCACAAGGCCAGTAGGACAACACCCAGGAAGCTCTGAAGTTTACTGAGGTGAAGAGCTGATAGATAGCAAGAGTGTAGTGGGTTTGGCAGGCATCTGAGCATCCCAATTCCTCCTCAAACTAACCTGGTACCTTTGGCAAATCCAACACTCCTGGATAAAAAATAGTACCTGCAGTGGAACGGATGGATTCAGAAGTAGCTTCACCCTAGCTTTACTCCACAGGGCCTGTCCACCATGAGGCAACCTCCCTCTCCCCCTCCAAATCTCTGGAAATAGCATTCCTTACCTTAACACACCTGAAGAAGCACTAATTGGGGCCGAAGCGTTTGCCCCTCTCTCCAGGTGGATATTATTAGCCGAATACATTAGCCAGGCTTCCAACAGGAAGCAGAAACATATCCAAACTGAGAATGTCAACATATATTAAAACTAACACAATTTGAAATTATATAGGCAGCATATAGGAGCCTAAGGAACTCTGGTAGTGGAGCGGATTATGAGTTGGGCTGCTAACCACAAGATCAGTAGTTCAAATTTACCAGCCACTCCATGGGAGAAGGAGTCCTGGTGTGGTGCTGTGGGTTAATGCGCCAGACTGCAATGCAGTTTGAACTGCAAGGTTGGTGGTTCAAGCTCACCAGCTGCTCCTCGGAAACCCTATACAGGGTCCCTATGGGTCGGAACCGACTTGGTGGCACTTAACATCACACACACACACCATGGGACAAAGATGAGGCTTTCTGCTTCCATACAGATTTACAGCCTCGGAAACCCTACGCAGGGTCACTAAGAGTTGGAACTGACTCCAAACATATAACTACCACTGCCACCATATAGGAGTCTGGGTGTGCAAGCAGTTTGTGATCAGCTGTTAACCAAAAGGTTGGTAGTTCCCAGTGGCACTGTGGAAGAAAGACCAGGCAAATCAGTTCCATAAAGGTTCCAGGTAAGACAATCCAATGGATCAGCTCTACTCTGTAACACATGGGGTGGCCAAGAGTCAGAATGAACTTGACAGCAACAGGTTTGGTTTTGGGTTTTATCTATTTCCTGCAACCAGATGAAGTCTTCGTCAGGCACTGGTTCTTATGGATGATTGATGACAGTATTTGAGCTCAGACAGGCCCAGTGTAGCAAACAGCATCTGTCTGCCTGTTATCGTCCCAAAGAAAGAAATGTCCACATCCTGCTGTGTTTATTATCGGGAGAGTCAGTAAATGATCTACAGAGAGTTCACACTTGGGCTGTAGCGTTTGATAGAATCTGATCACAGCATTTGGAATTCATGCAGGGTCTGCGATTGCAGCTGTAAATCAAAAAGACAACACTGACGCTGCCCTTCTCTCCTTGCAGGAGTATCTTGAAATTCACGTTAAACTCATAAGCTGTTTTCTCAATATGATTACAAAATCAGATCCTGGTGAATTCCTGGGCTTAGTCAATTTATCCCCAGTAGAAGTTAGAAAGTTCACATAAAGCCTGTCCTGTCCTCCCTCGTAAGGCCTCCTGCTCAAGGATGTGTCAGCTTTTCTGTTAAAGGAAGTTTCTCTCAGGAGAGGAAGACTTTTTCTCTGGGCTATTCTGTCCTATGTCTGACTTCCTACAGAGCGCTAATTATTGGTGGAAACCTGTTAGATGAAGTTTGTACAAACTGGGTATCTTTGTACAAGGAATAGGACATGAAATTACCACTTCATTTACATAAATATCAACTCGTCACCAAGAACGCAACCAGTGCCAACATCAGGTCTGAACCCCTGACTCCCAGGGAGCAGGTGATCTTTGGTGGTATAGGATTTCCAAGGCTGTAAATATTTACAGGAGCAGAAAGCCTCATCTTTCTCCTGCGGAACAGCTGGTACTTTCAAACTGCTGACCCTGAGGTTAGCAGCCCGATTTGTAACCACGACACTAATTGCAAATATCCTAGGGGAGGGAGACATTTAAAAGCTTATTACATACAAGGAGGCTCAAATAGTTTATAGAAAAATGGAATTAAAATAAAATGGAATGTTTACATCAACTTTTTGAAGTTAGGTTACCTTGTATGTGAATAAGTATTGTGAATAAGTTTCAAATCTTATCCTGAGAGGCTGCTTTAGGAGTGAGGAGTAAAAAGAAGACTAACACAGCCCAAGTCCTGCCATCTTTAACTGGTCAGTGTCTCACTGGGCCACTTAGTCACCTGAACCAAAGAAGACCCATGGGAGGAGTTAGGAAGAAGGAGGAAATCACGGCGGGCCCTCAGGTCTAGGAAAGGGAAAGGAGCCACTGCGTGTGACTGGACATTAGTTATCAGTCTATGTGTCTGATCAGCCATCAGTTAGTGCTTTGGGCAAAGTTCTGATTTAAGGTGGCAAATGAGGAAGATGAAAATAAAATAGAAAATAAAACTAGTTGTCTTCATCTTTTGATACTACAGTAGTGAAAAAAAATCTTATAAATGCACAAAACAGGTAACACCAACTCAAAACATGTTTGTTAAGTATAAATTCGTGAAACCAAGGACTTTTTACACAGGGTGAATGTGAGCAGGGTGGTGAGAGAAGACACTGGAAGAAGAGAGACAGACACTCCAGCAGGTGAGCTAGGACACAATTAGTGGAGGACAAGCCATTCCCAGGTGGTGTTTGCTTGTTTCAAGTAACTACCCAAGATGCATACATTGGGGTAGAGGCTAGCACAAGGGCCGGTGGGTTTCAATTATTCTAACTTAGAATGTTGTTGTTGTTATTAAATGCCACCTAATCAACTCCAAGGAGCTCTGGTAGCATAGTGGTTATGAATCAGGCTGCTAACCTCAAAGTCGGCAGTTGGAAACTACCAGCTGTTCCTTGGGAGGAAGACGAGGCTTTCTACTACTCCCTTAGGATTTGCAGCCTCGGAAATCCTGTGCAGGGCGCCATGAGTCGGAACCGATTCCACGGTACTTAACAACAACAATCAACTCCTACTCATAGCGACCCTGTATAGGGTTTCTAAGGAGCCACTGGTGAATTTGAACTGCTGACCTTGCAATTCAATCTGATCTTGTGGTCCACTGCTTTATCCTACAGTGCCACATCAGAAGTCCCTAACTTAGAATAGGCACAATTATTATCTATCCTAGCTGCCACCGAAAGTAGCTGTAAATTGCTACGAGAGAAGGTTTCCTTAAGTCTGCCCTCCTCCATGAAGGCAAGTGCCCACTATGCAGCCCTTTTCGTTGTATTTGCTTTATCATCATGATTTGTTTGGGGTTGCTTTCTCCAAGACTCTGAGGGTTCCTCAAGTGCTGACATCAAGTCTGATTCATCCTAGTAATCCTAGTGTGTGGCATAGGCATGGAATGTGGTTGGAACTCAATGTTGTTGTTATGTGCCCTCAAGTAGGTTCGAACTCATAGTGACCCTGTATAGGGTTTCCATGGAGCAGCTGGTGGGTGTGAACTGCCAACCTTTCAGTTTGTAGTCTAATGCATCTCCTACAGTGCCACACCAGGAGTCCTGGCACTTAATACTATTATTGGCACTCAATAATATTCATATATTCAGCCAATGTTGTTAATTGAACATCTACTATATACTAGGTAGGACAGATGAACAAACTAGTTGGAACTCTTGCCTTGGTGTGATACATGTTAGTGAATGGGTGAATGGATGAAGACATAAATGGATGTGTGCTTGTGTATTCAGGTGCTATTGATATTGCTGTGATATTTCAAGGGCTGTAAGGAGGGACCAGGTGCTGGAGAAGGATATCATGTTTGGTAAGGTGGAGGGTCAGAGAAGAAGAGGGAGACCCCAACAAGATGGATTGTCCAAGTGGCAGCATTGATGGACTCAAGTGTGACAACAATAGTGAGGTTGGCCCAGGATCGGACATTGTTTCAATCTGCTGTGCATAAGGTTGCTATGAGTCGGTACCGACTTGATGGCACCTAACAACAACAACAACAAAGGACCTCCTCATTTCTTGAAAGGGGTGAAACCTATGTTGTAGACTGCCCCTTGCTTAACCAATGAGATAGCTACAGAGGCCTAAAGCTGACTTCTAGGGCAGAAAGCTCTGTAGTTGGATAGTGCAGGGCATGGGGGTTCATGATTACAAGTTACCCAGTCCCTGAACACCAAATGGGTTGCTACAGCAGTATTAGTGGTGGTGTGCCGTCAAGTCGATTCCAACTCACAGTGACCCTGTATAGGGTTTCTGAGGCAGCAGTTTTTTACAGGAGCAGAAAGTCTCATTTCTCCCACAGAGGGGCTGGTAGATTTGAACTGCTGACCTTGCAGTTAACAGCCCAACGCATAACCACTACACTACCAGGACTCCTTACAACAGCATTAAGAAAGTTTATTTACACTGTGTTTTACCTAAGTTCTTCCAATATTCCCAGTTCACTCAGTTTATCAATCCTATTTACAAGATTATCTAATATTCATTTATATCCTATTCTTTTCAAGATTCTCATGGTGTAGATTTCTAATTTCTTTTAATGTGTCTGTTTTTAACTCTGTGAAGACCACCAAGATATATATATATATGTATGTATGTATATCTTGATGGTCTTCACAGAGTAAAAAACAGATACATATATATATTCCAGAGTTTGATAAACAAATTCAGCCAACAAAACAATAGGTGTTAACTCCTAATCACCTAATCCTAAATGGTCCTGAAATTTTTCTTAAAAACATTCTAGTATTAAATAAAAGAATACACAAAGCATGTCCTGAATTTATAAAATAAAAAAATGAAACTAGAATTTTTATTTATAATAATTGTTTTGCATTTGACACAACTCATTGGTAATAAGCACACCAACTCCTAGAAATGCATTTCTTTTTCTGAGAATGAAAGAAAAAGTATTTAAAAACAAAAGTTATAATCTGATTGCTACTTATAATGACAAGAATTTAAAATCAACGGATTTGGTTACATATGATAATGTCTGCTTATTCAGTCATTTATTTATTCCCAAGCACATTTCAAAGATTCCAATTAATAAACACACTTCCTGACTTATCATTTCATCTCTTAGGAATTTGTAGGAAGAGCTGCTTTTGCTTATATTTTTGAGATATTCTGAAATATCAGTATAGTGCAATTTTCCTGCATCTTATTTTTTTAAAACTTTTTATTGTGAATTCAGTGAAGGTTTACAGACAAAATCATCAGCTTTATATTCAACAAGTCTTACACTTTGTTTCATCTCAATGATTACAACACCCTCCCTACAACGACAGTCATCCTGCTTCCTCCCAGGGCGTCTTATTTCCAGTCTGCCCACCTTTCCATCTCTTCTCAACCTTGTCCTTAGGTCATTGTTGCCCTTTAGATTTTGAATGATTGATCATTCCATGGTGAGCAGACCTTCCTAGTGTTGTTGTTCCCACTATAAATCTATCTACTGCTGGGCTGAAAATTGGGCCATGAGAGTGAGTTCCCTTTCAGGTTTCTCCACTCCAGCCTCTTTCTGACCAGTAAGCCTAGTCTTTTTATATATATAATTTTAAGTTTTGTTCCACATTTTCTCCCACTCTATCCAAGGGCATTCTAATGTGATCCCTTTTAGATCAGTTGGTAGTGGTAGCCAGTCCCCTTCTAGCTCTGGTCTCAGAGTTGTGGTGACTAATGTTCATCTGTTCCATTGTTCCAATGGACTAACTGATTCCAAGCATCTTCAATTCCCATCACTCGTTTTTCTTCCAAACATGGAGGGACCAATAGTGGTACCTTAGATGGCCGCTCATAAGTTGTTTTTTTTTAAGATTCCAGACACTACTCACCAGAGAAAGATGTAGAACGTTGTCTTTGTGGACTCTGTTATGCCAATTGGCCATGATGTCCCCTGAAACTATGGTTCTGAGCCCCCAGGCCTAGCAACTGATTGCCTTAAGATGTTTGATCATATCTAAGAAGTTTTCATCATTGTGCTCCCTCTATGTTC
Source organism: Chrysochloris asiatica (assembly GCF_000296735.1). NCBI lineage: Eukaryota > Metazoa > Chordata > Mammalia > Afrosoricida > Chrysochloridae > Chrysochloris > Chrysochloris asiatica. The sequence goes on from NW_006408528.1 coordinate 35,839,529, forward strand.
TACCACATTCATAGGAATGTTTGCAGCAAAGGTAAACAACCATGTACAGATATCCCCTTTCAAACCCTTATATTTGTGGGAATACTCCTACTCTCTCTCCCATCCCATACTCAGTCTATGTATCTGTCCATGCATCCACCGGCAGAACACTGTTGTTCCAGGATTGGGGCTACAACTCCATTTACCTCTATCGCTCTACTGAGTGATGCAGAAAGCATCAAAAGAAGATATAAGGTATACACAGTCACTCTACCAAAAAGAAATGGTTCAACCATATAACGGTAGCATATTATCAAGAACCAATGGTTCTGAAGAAAAAAGTTTAATGTGCACTGAAGGTATCGGCAAAAGTCAATACTCCAGGAATTGACAGAATACGAAATTATATCTTTCAACAAACTGATGCAGCACTGGAGGCTTATATATACACTTATATATACCAAGAAATTTGGAAGACAGCTACCTAGCCAACCAATTGGAAGAGATCAATTATTTGTGCCCATTCCAAAGAGAAATGACCCAATGAAATGTAGAAATCATCAAACAATATCATTAATATCATGTGCAAGTAAAATTTTGTTTTCCATAATTCCATAATGCTTGCAACAGTACATTGACAGGGAACTGCCAGAGGCTCAAGTCGGATTCAGAAGAGGATGTGGAACTAGGGATATCATTTCTGACATCAGGTGGATCTTTGATGAAAGCAGAGAATACCAGAAAGATGTTTGCCTGTCCTTTATTGACTATGCAAAGTGTGGATCCATGTCAAGCTATGGATAACATTGTGAAAAATGGGTATTCCAGAACGTTGAATTGTGTTCATGAGGAACTTGTACATAGAACAGACAGTAGTAATTTGAACAGAACAAGGGGATACTGAATGGCTTATAATCAAGAAAGATGTGTGGCGGGGTTGTTTTCTTTCACCATACTTACTCAATCTGTATGCTGAAAAACTGGATTATATGAAGGAAAGTGTGACATCAGGATTGGAGGAAGACTCATTAACAACCTGAGATATTCAGATGATATAACCTTGCTTAGTGAAATTGAAGAGGACTTAAAATCCTTACTGATGAAGATCAAAGACCACAGTCTTCAGTATGGGATGCACCTCAATGTAAAAACAAAACAAAACAAAACAAAAAACTCAAATCCTCACAACTGGACCAATGAATAACATCATGATAAATAGATAAAATACTGAAGTTGTCAAATATTTCATTTTGCTTAGATCTACAATCCATACTCATGAAAGCAGCAGTCAAGAAATCAAATGGTGTATTGCATTAGGCAAAACTACTGCACAAGACCTCTTTTAAGTGTTCAAGATCAAGGATATCAATTTGAGGACTAAGGAGTACCTGACCCAAGCCAAGGTGTTTTCAATAGCCTCAATATGCATGTGAAAGTTGGACAATGAATAAGGAAGACCGTAGAAGAATTCATGCATTTGAGTTAGGGTGTTGGAGAAGCATATTAAAAGTACCATGGACTACCAGAAGAACAAACAAATATGTATTGAAAGAAGTACAACCAGAATGATCCTTAGAAGCCAGGATGACATAGACTTCATCTCTCATAGTTCAGACATTAGGGACCAGTCCCTGGAGAAGGACATCATGCTTGCTAAAGTGGAGGCTCAGTGAAAAAGAGGAAGATCTCCAACAAGATACATTGTCACACTGGCAGCAGCAATGGGCTCAAGCATAACAATTGTGAGGTTGGCTGATGGGCAGAGGTTCGTTCTGTTGTGCATAGTGTATCTATGAGTTAGAATGGACTCAACAGAACCTAATAACAACACAAAAAAATAAACCCCAACCCAATAGTACTCACTCTCATTCCCACCCCTGCTGCAGCCCATGTCTACAAATTTGCCTGTTTCATATCAGTAGATTTATACACTGTGTGACTTTTGTGTCTGCTGTCTCCCATTTAACATAAAAACGTGTATATTGAGCCATGTTGTAGCACGTATAATTTCTTCATTCCTTTTACACATGAGTAATATTCCATCATATCAATACACCACAATTTATCCATTCATCAGTTGATAGACATTTGGATTGTTTCTACTGTTTGGCTATTATAAATAATGCTGCTATGAAAGTGCATAGCTATTTGTGGACATGTTTTTCATTCCTTTAGGTGTATAGCTGTGAGTGCACTTGCTGGACTGCTAACTGCAAGGTTGGTGGTTTCAACCTACCAACTGCTCCTCAGAAACCCTATGCAGGGTCACTATGAGTCAGAACTGGCTTGACAGCACTTAACACAAGCAGAAACAATGGTAACTCTGTATGTAACTCTTTGAAGAACTACCAAACTCTTTCCCAAGTTGCTGTCCCATTTGACAGTCCACTAGCACAGTATGTGGGTTCTAATTTCTCTGCATCTTTGTCAATATTTGTTATTGCTCATCTTTTCAATTATAGACAGTCTTTACAGTAGAGTCGCTCAAAATCAGAATCAGCTCAAAAGTACATAGCAACAACAGTGGGTGTGAAGTGGTAATGCACTGTGAAGTTGATTTTCATTGGCCTAATCCTGGTGCGGCACTGTGGGTTAATGCGCCAGATTGCAAAGCCGTTTGAACTGCAAGGTCAGCAGTTCAAGCTCACCAGCTGCTCCTTGGAAACCCTATACAGGGTCGCTATGGGTCAGAACCGACTCAACGGCACTTCACAACAACGACTAATGATATTGAACATCTTTTTGTGTACTTATTGTACTGGTGTGGTACTGTAGAATAAGTACTGGACTGCTAACCACAAAGTCAGTGATTTAAAACCATCATCTGCTCCTTGGAAACCCTATACAGGGACACTATGAGTTGGAATCGACTCGACAGCACTTAACAACAACAATATTAACCAATTGTGTGTCTTTGGAGAAATGTCTATTCAAATCCTTTGCTCACTTTTTAATTGGGTTGTTTTTTTTTACTGTTGTGTTTTAAAAGTCTTCTGTATACTGTGAAGGAGGCCTAATATGACAGTGGTTAAAGCACTCAACTGCTAACTTAAAGGCCAGTGGTTCAAACCCACTAGCTGCTGAGAAAAATGTGGCAATCTGTTTCCTTAAAGATTTAGTCTTTGAAACCCTGTGGGGCAGTCCTGCTCTGACCTCCAGAGTCACTGAGTCAGAATTGACTCCATAGCAGTGGGTTGGGTTGGTTGGGTTCTATATTGTAAATATGAAATATTTCTCAGACATGATTCACAAATATTTACTCCTGTTCTGTAGTTTGTCTTTTCAGTTTCTTGAGAATGTCCTTTGAAACACAAAAGTTGTAAATTTTAATGAAGTCTTATTTTCCTATTTTTGCTTGCGCTTTTGGTGTTATATCCAAGCAACTGGTGTAATGCTGTAGGATCAGCACTGGACTGTGATCCACAGGCCGGCAGTGTGAACCCACCAGTTGATCCTTGGAAACCCTATAAAAGGTCGCTGTGAGTCGGAGCCAACTCAGTGGCCCTTAACAGCAACAACATAACATAACCAAAGACCATGACGATTAATTCCTATATTTTCTTCCAAGATTTTTATATTTAGCTGTTACACTGAGGTCTATGATGTGCTTTGAGTTCGATTTTTACACGTGGTATCAGGAAAATACCCAACTTTATTCTTTTGCATGTGGATATTCAGTTGTCCCAGCACCAGTTGCTGAAAAGACTCTTCTTTCCCCCACTGTCTTGGTTGTTGTTGTTGTTGTTAAGTGCCATCGAGTCGGTTCCGACCCATAGCGACCCTGTACAGGGTTTCGAGGGTGTAAATCTTTACGGGGAGTAGAAAGCCTCATCTTTCTCCCGCGGAGCAGCTGGTAGTTTCGAATCACTGACCTTAAGTAAGGTTCACAGCCCGATTCGTAACCACTACGCTACCAGAGTCTTGGTACCCTTTCAAAAATCAACTGAAAAAAAAACAAACAAACCAGGGATTGGAAGCAAATGCTGTTGAATGATGATGCATGGAGGGGATTGAAATCATTGCAATGAAACGAAATACAGTAGGATGAATGTAAAGTTGATGTCCTCCCATGTAAACTATCATTCAATTCACAATAAAATCTTATTTAAAAAAAGAAATCAACTTACCATGAATGTAGTGATTTTTGAACTCTATTCCATTGATCTAATACCTACCTTTATGCCAGTTCTCTGCAGTCTTGATTACTATAGCTTGCCAATAAGTTTAAAAATTGAGGAGCATAAATCCTAGAACTCTGTTCTTTTTTGAGATTATTTTGGTTAATTTCCTGTATTTACATTTGAATTTCATATCAGCTTGTCAGTTTCTGCCAAAAAAAAAAAAAATGGCAGCTAGGATTTGGATTATGTTTAAAATTCCCCAAGAGTGACTTCTAGGTGATGACCAATGGGAAGGTTTGTCAATGACAATCATTTTTAACTACTTTAATTGTTCCAAAGGACTAGATACCAGGTATTTATTTTAATTTTTAAATAATCATATTCATTTTAGAAAAAACAACATAAATACATGCAAGACTGAATTTCCAGGGGTGCTCATGAATAAAGATGTGTGTTGGCAAGTTCTCCTCAGCCCTCTCACAAAAACTAGTGCACTTTAATCAGCAACTTTTTTTTTTTTTTAAGAATTATAATTTTGGAAAGGATTCTGTTTCCTTTTGAAAAAATCTGATTGCAAATTATTAAAGAGAGTACTACATAGCTCCAAAGACTAAGAAAGTGAAGAAAAGATTGAAAGATGAGTTCTGAGCAAATGAAAATTCAAAATGCAACAATTATGCTTCATCTGTCAGTCTATGCTCTTAAAATACTACCTTGCAGAAGTCTGATTGCCTAGGATTTCAGTTAGCAAGGCCGGCAGATAAAAAGATGGAAAAAACGCTTCCCCTCACAGGTTCGCAAGCCTAGCTTTTGCAATTTTGTTTTTTCTGCTGCTCTTTTACCTCCTCATTGCCTCTTCATCACTTACCTCTACCTCCTCTTCACTGAGTACTTCTCTTTTTGTTTTGTTTTTTGGGGTGGAAGAATTTCTGCATAAATTTTTTAAATCTTAAAATCAAATAACAATAAAATACATTGTCATGGAAATAATTAATTTTCTTATAGCCAGGTACTGCTGGCCCATCCTACTCCAAGATCTTCAGTTATAACTTTAAAAAAAAAAAAAACAACAAAAACTTTTTATTGTGAATTAGGTGAAGGTTTACAGAACAGATCAGTTTTCAACTTTACAATTCATACACATTTTGTTTCATCTCATTGATTGGAATCCCCACAATGAAACATCATTTATTCCACTTCCTCCCTGTGCTTGTCTCTAGTCCTCCTTCTTTCCTAACCCCTTTGCATTTTGTCCTTGGGTAAATGCTGTCCTCTTGATCTCAAATGGCGGATTTTTTTAAGATGTGCCTATCTGACTAGGGTTATTGTTCTCCTTACAGACTCATCTATTGTTTGGCTGAAAATGGAGCCATAGGGGTGAGTTCAGTTATAGACCTAAAGGTTAACTAAGGGCCACAGACTGAGGAGTTCTACCAGTTTCTATTCAACCAGTAAGCCTGGTCTTTTTAATTTTGAGTTTTGTTCCACATATGTCTTGGGTTAATTCTTGAAAAACTGGCAGGGTCCTTGCCAGGGAGGGTGTGGATCAACTAATATGAATATTGCGATATAGTGCTATCCATTTCTTCACTGTGGTGCTGTTGGACAAGCACTGCAAGGTTGGCAGTTCAAACCCTCCAACTGTCCCTTGGAAACCCTCTACTAGGTCCCAACTCGATGGCACTTAACAACAAAGATCACTGACTCATCACCAACACAGACTTAGTCTAAAATAGATTAGTAAACTAGTTTGGTACTTCCAAGGCAAATTCAATAAAACCAAGGATTGACTATACTTAAAATTAATATTTTATCTATGAAAAATAAACTAAACATCATTTGATATCTGGTTGGTTCTGATGTATGATAACCCTATGTGTTAACTGCAGAGACTTTTCGATGGCTGTGAGTTTTCAGAAGTAGATCACCAAGACTTTCTTCCAAGGCACCTCTGGGTGAATTTGAAATGGCAATCTGTTCAGTTACAATCTGTTCAGTTAGCATTTGTGCTCTCTGGAGCTCCACAGCAAGTATTATATAATTAAAAGATAGTACTCAAAAGAGCAGGCCATATCTGTAAATCATGCTATTAGCAAACTTTCATAAAACAGTTCATGGATTACAATGGTGGTGGTGGTTATGAGCTGTGGAATTGGTTCCCACTCATAGCTACCTTGTATAGGGTTTCTGAGGCCATAACGGGAGCAGAAACCTCATCTATCTCCCATAGAGCAACTGGTAAATTCAAACTGCTGACCTTGCAGTTAGCAGCCCAACTCATAAATGGATTATAATAGGAAAATCTTAATCTCCAAACTGGCTCTTTCAATCACCTGGTTGGCATCTGAGTCACCTTTCTCCACTCTTATACTCTCTGTTTATGTGTTTGTACCTGGAATGCAAATTCTGAAGCAAAATCTAGTAAGAAAAATCAGGTCACAAACTCTAAAATAAATATAAGTGGTTTTTAAATTAGCTGATATTTTTAATTCTCTAATACACTAGACTCCCATGCATTACTCTAAATGAACAGTTGAACATATGCGATTTAATGTGTTTGGGCTTCAAAAGTTAACTCACTTTAACACCCACACAAAGATACATTCATAGGCACCTCTTTATTGAAAGTTTAAGTCTATTAGTTAGTGGGGGCTCTAGGTGCATACTAGTTTAGGCAGGTTTGAAGCAACCCAAGGACTGCCTTGCCACAAAATTCCTGTGGAAAGTTATTATAATAAAACATACTTTCCAAAGAAATTGAGACTTTAAGGATTCCATGTTTTTTATTTGTAATTTGGTAGCCTTGAAAAGTACATCCTATGACAGTAGAGTGTGTGTATGTGTTATGGATGGAATTGTGTCCCCCAAAAAAGTTATGTTGAAGTCCAGACCTTTGTACCTAGGAATGTGGCCCTAGTTGAGAATACAGGTTCTCTATTGTTATGTTAAAAGAGCTCTCATAGTGTAGTGGTTACAAATCGGGCTGTGAACCACAAGGTCCGGAGTTTGAAACTACCAGCTGTTCTGTGGGAGAAAGATGAGGCTTTCTGCTCGTGTAAAGATTTACAGCCTCGGAAACCCTGTGCAGGGTCACTGTAAGTTGGAACAGACTCCACGGTACTTAACAACAACAACATTGTTATGTTAAGGCAGTCATACCCAGAGTAGGGTGGATCCTGAACCTAACCACTTCTAAGAGGTGCGTTATAAAAAGTACAGAGTCGATACCGAGACACACACACAGACAGACAGATACTGTGATGAGAGTGGCAGATAAATCTATAAGCCCAGGAACATCAAACCAAACCAAACCAAAGCTGTTACCATTGAGCCGATTCAGCCTCATGGTGACCCCATGTGTTACAGAGTAGAACTGCTCCATAGGGTTTGCTTGGCTGTCATCTTTACAGAAGTAAATCACCTAATCTTTTTTCTGAATACCCCTGGGTAGGTTCTAAGTACCAACCTTGAAGTTAGCAACTAATCACAAACTGTGTCAAACTAAAGTGACAAAAAAAGACCTTCCCCTCCAGTCAACGTCCTGAATTCAGGCTTCTAGCTTCCTAAATTGTGAGAAAATAAATTTTTGTTCTTTCAAGGCACCCACTTCCGGCATTTGTTGTTCTGGCAACACTAGATAACTGAATATGTGTGTGTGAAAGAGCAAACGTGAAATCCTTACTACATGCAGTGCAGTCTGATGTTTTCTAGTCTCTTTTATTTCGGAAAATTGCTGAGTAATCTAGCCAACTGATTTCACAACTCAGTAATGCATCACAACCTATGGTTTGAGAGACGCTGTTCAGATAAAGTCTTATCACTCTAAAGTAACCCATGTATAGGACCTCAATTTGTCACCTGATAACCCCAGCTCCAATTCAGTTGTGGGGAAAGCTTGTAGCCTTCTTCCCTGTTTTCTGTCTTCTTTAATCGTCTCAGATATCACCACTGAAGACAGGTAAATACAAACATACAAAGGTATAAGACTGGGAAATCTCACATCAGCCATGGTCTTTTTTTTTTTTTTTTTTAAATCACCCTGAACATTAAAGTCTACAAAGTTGGTGATTATATAATGAGCAAGCAAGAGCAGGATCAAACAGCAAAGGAGAACTAATCCCACAAAAGGAAAACACATATAGAGTTAATGTTCTACAATCTTCCTCTTTCTGGCCTTGTTTTCTATCCTCTGCCCTCCCAATTAGTTTGCTCAGTGGATAGAATACAGTTGCCTTTTCCCCCCTAATGTCTGTTTTCTTTCCCAGAAAGTTGCTTTTTCTCTTAGACTCATGGCAGCCTTCCATGCAGTCTCTCCCCATCTTTCTCTCGCTTTCTCTGAATAATGGAAACTCTTTTATTCAACCCAGGGCACTAGCTCTCACTTGACTCCTCACCCACTAATCAATCACTCACTGCCCAAGGATTCCCAGTAAACTCTGGCTCTCAACTCCCCTGCCAGAACATCTTTTTAGCTTTCATCAAACAAAGACACACGATTTGTTTGATGAAAGCTGAAACGTAGGCAAGAATAATACAAAAACAAAACAGGTTTAAAAATGTTTTTGTTTCACAACAGACAACGTAGGAGTTTATCAGATTGATGTTATTCACAGTATCCACCCCACATAAGATAAAGATTTTCTTTGATTTGCCAAGGGATTATTGTTATTCTTGTTGTTAAGCGGCGTTGACTCGGTTCCCACTCATAGCGACCCCGAATAGGCTTTCTGAGGAGTGGCTGGTGGGTTTGAACCTCCAACCTGTGGTTTGCAGTCCAATAGTTTTCCTGAAGCTCCACACCAGGAGTCCAGCAATTAAATGAAATTAATTGACCAACAAGGAATTTCATTCCCTGCTCTGGCTAACAGAAAATGATCTTTAGTCATCTCGGCCGGCCTCTCTGTGGATCACAAATCTGAATATGTGGGCCTCTCTAGTTAGACTATGTCACTTTAATTTTCCATTTCACCACTTGTAGTTTTTTTGTTAATTACTCTTACTCTTCCTACAATGAATCATTCTTTTTTTGTTACTCAGATGTCCAAATGAAATCATAAGTAAACTTGCAACCCAGAGTGAAGTTAGCTTTCTGCTTAGAGACAAGTTGTTTCAGCATCTGCTATATTATCTTTTTGGAAGTCATATTTTACTCTAAAAAAGATGAGCTAGATAAAACAAATTTAGTAACAGGTGGACGAAGCTCACACGTAGGTTAAGTCACATTTTTTAAAAACTCAAAGCGAGGTCATCCGGCAGGACAGGGACAGGAACGCAGGTGGGGGAAGGGTTCTGTAGAGGAAGGGTTTATCAACTAATCATATCTATTTCTCAGTTCCTGCTGCTAGTATTCCCAGAACTTTCACACGCGGCCACCTTCACAGCCATGTTCAAATATATGCGTATATTTTTCAGGACTTCATAAGAACTGCTAAAACAAACAAGCAAACAAAAACCAACCTGGATCCTTTGCCAACATCAAGAAGTGAGGAATAATTTACAAGCATTTCCTTAACTTCTGTTGTCTGGATCATTATGAACAATACCACTGGTAGATAGGATGTAACTGGCAGGATGTGATTATTATCTGTGTTCCTGCCATCAAGTCCGAAGAGGCGGAAATGCCCAGGCTGGGACTGACTCCCTGTGGACCACTATTTCAATCCAACTCTGTTAAATTACACTCCTTTGCCAATCCCAGAAAACTCCCCTCATGCCCTAATGAAGCATTTATCACCTTCTCAATCTATAGCCCTTTCCCTGGGCTGCACCTTCATATCCCAGCCCCATCCATCTCTTCCCTTTGTTTTACTTCGAGAGGGAGGCTTGTTATATATTGCTTGTATAATGCTTTAATCATGGATTATGGGCTGGTTTACAGCTCCCTGAATGCCTTGGCAAAGTCTCTATATCAATAAAATTATTATTATTAAAGTCAATTAATCAGAGAAACAATTCACTTTCCAGTGTCTGACATCCTAACCGTGCACTGATGCAGGAAGGTATTTCTGTCCACCTCCACCGTAACAACATTTTTGGGCATCAGTAATATAGAACACGGTGCTATCAAGATCTTTAACTAGATTATAATTTAGACAGACATATGGATACCTTTATTTTATTTTGTCTATTTGTTAAGCATCAGTGAATGATCAGCAGCGATCTGCTACTAATTGCTTTAAAGAAGTGTGGTTGAGGATTGACGTATAAATAATTTGCAAGTGATTTTAATTCAGACTCAGGAAAAGACAGATCGAAGGAGAAGCAGCGCCTTGTATAATTAGTATCTTTCATCCACCTCAATTTCTTTCTTTTGATAGGACCAGAGGAGCTAATTAGTAATTTCTCTTTTTTTAAAATAAACTTCATATTGATGCCTATATAACATACATACAGAGAAGAATGCAAAATATATTACTCAACAATGTTCACAAAGGAAGTCCGCCCACATAAAGTACTACCCAGCTCAATAAATAGAACATGCCACCTCCCACTTACTATCCCTACTCAGAACTGATACTGTCCTGACTCTTGTCCCTAGGTTTGTTTTGGAACTTGCTATTCATGCAATCACATAGGATTTTTATGACATATGGTGTTTTCTTTGTCATTTATTAAATACTGACCATAAGACAGGAATCTTAATAAGGGACTACAAAGATCTATTAGAGTCAGTCTCCACCTCCGAGAGTTTTCCAGTCGAGGAGAGATGGGAGAGAAAAAGCTAGTGATGCTGTGAAGGAAGATGATGGGGCTCCAAGGAGACAGGGCTTGGTCCCACTGGGGCTCACTGGGTAGGTCAAAAAGACTTCCTAGACATCTATCAGGTTCCCTGTTCCATATTTTTTAATTCTCTAAAGGCTTGCTAGGAGTCCTGGTGGCTTAGTAGGTTATGTTTTGGTCACCTACTGCAAGGTCAGCAGTTTGAATGTACTAGCCACTCTGTGGGAGAAAGATAAAGATTTCTGCTCCCATAAAGACTTGTGTGGTTTGGTTGTATGGACAACAGAACAAAACACTGCCCAGCCCTGCTCCATCCGCACAATTGTTGTCATGCCTGAGCCCACTGCTGCTGACACTGTGCCAATCCATCTTGTTGGGGGTCTTCCTCTTTTTCACTGACCTTCCACTTTACCAAGTATGATGTCCTTCTCTGAGGACTGGTCCATCCTAATAACATGTCTGAGGTATGAGATACAAAGTCTCATCATCCTGACTTGTAAGGAGTGTTCTGGCTGTATTTCTTCCAACACAAACTTGTTTGTTCTTTTTGCAGTCCATAATACTTTTAATATTCTTCTCCCACACCATAACTCAAATGCATGAATTCTTCTACGGTCTTCCATATTCATTGTCCAACATTTCACATTTAAGACTATTTTCACATTGAAAATACCATAACTTTGGTCAGACTGACCTCTTTGTTCTTGAACACTTTAAAGAGGCCTTGTGCAGCAGATTTGCCTAATGCAATACATCATTTTATTTCTTGACTCCTGCTTCCGTGAGTGTTGATAATGGATCCAAACACAATGAAGTCTTTGACAACTTCAGTCTTTTCTCCATTTATCATGGTCCAGTGGTGAGGATTTTTGTTTTCTTTACATTGAGGTACAACCCATTCCATCCTCAAGGATTTAATCTTCATCAGTAAATATTTTAAGTCCTCTTTGCTTTCAGCAAGCAAAGTTGTGCCACCTGCATATCTCAGGTTATGAGTGAGTCTTCCTTCAAATCCTGATGCTATGGTTTTCTTCATATAATCCTGCATACAGATTGAATAACTACGCTGAAAGGATACAACCCTGGTGCACACCTTTCCTCATTGGAAACCATTCAGGAGCACCTTGTTCTGTTCAAATGACTGTCTCTCCGTCTATGTACATGTCTGTTATGAGCACAATTAAGTGTTCTAGAAGACCCATTCTTCACAGTGTTATCCATAGCTTGTCATGATCCACACAATTGAAAGCCTTTGCATAATTGGTAAAGCACAGGTAAACATCTTTCTGGTATTCTCTGCTTTCAGCCAAGATCCATCTACTGTCAGCAATGATATCTCTAGTTACAGCTTGGGAAACTCTATACAATGTCTCTGTGTGTGTGAACCAACTTGATAGCATACACTCACCGCCACCACCAAGGGCTTGTTAAAAGGATGGGAAGACACAAATAGACAGGAGAACTTTCCTGGGTAGCTGCTGGGATCCTTTCTCAACGCTTCCTTCCCCATCAGCTCATTCCCTTTCCTCCTCTCCTTCATTTCTAGTCTTTCCATACCCTTGTTCTCACCTGCTTCTTCTCAGCTCTCCTTTCCCCTCTCCTCTTCTTGACTTTCCTCCATCAGGATCTGCAGGCGCTTCCCTCAAATCTGCTCCACATTCTTCTCTACTGACTGACACCAGCTTCCAGGGTGAGAAGTCAAAAAAAGTGCTACATTTCAGCATCCATGATGCCCATACATTCTACTCATTCACCTTCCCACTTGGGTTTTCTTAGGGCTAGTGGGACACAGTATTCCTGGGGGTTAAGGGCTGAACAAATGGAAAGGATAGATAAAGAAAAGGCTGAATGAGAATGAGGGATGAACAGAGAAGACTGTGGCATCTACTGTGGCACTCACTATAGGATAAACACAAGGACAGTGGTTCAAACTCACCAACTGCTCCTCAGAAACCGTACACAGGGTCACTGTGAACTGGAACTGGACTTGAAGACACTTAACAACAACACCAACCTTGAATCTTCTTGCCGGTTAAATTGAGTTTGGCTGATGTACTATTCATTGTGCTCCCTGTATCACTGCCAAGCTCCATTTGATTCTGGGTATTGAGGAACAGTGGGCAGAGTTTTGCTCTGTATTGCCTCCAGCAAGTCCATCTTTCTCTTTGAAAACTCAAAAGGTGGTTTGTGATGATTGCTCATCCACTAAGAGGATTCTGCTCTCGTGTCCCCTGCCAGAGAGCTGCTCTCTCTTTGCTGTCAATGGGAGACCAGTTAAAACATCAGCAAGGGACCTGGACCTCCTGCTCCATCATTATGCCAAGACCCCCAATCTGTATTTCTTTTTCATCTAATTCTGGCCTGTGGTTTTTGTAGCTTGCTCATTGGCTAGTTGAATTGGAAACTTGGCTGAAGATTAAATGACTGAAGCTCAGTCGAGACAAGATGGCAGCCCATGGTTGTTGAACTATAGAAATTAGAAGAGCTAGCTTTGGTCCCTTTTTCCATGGACTTTTCCACGTGGGGATGCTAGAGTTCCAGGGGACAGAATGTAACTATCATTTGGCAAGCGTTCAATTAATGTTAGGAGGCACAGGGGGGAGGTGGTGCACCATGGTTGGCTTTGAATTGAACAATCTGAGGTTGAATGCTGGTTGCAACACCTAGCTGAGTGGCTTAAGGTAAGTTGCTTGAACCTGAAGCCTGTTCACCTATGCCATTGGTAACATAGGGCCTGTGATAGGGGCAGGCTGGGCTAACTGAGCTCATGCATATATGTGAAAAGCTTGATACGATGCCTGACACATCTCCTCCAGTGACTTGTGCTTTGATCTCTCCTGGATAGGATTCTGTTTTAAATGCACAGGCTTACTGATGTCAGACCCCTGTGATAAAAAGCATTTTAGAGGTCAAATTTCAGAAGTGGGAAGGTTGAAACAAAAATGTAGCTCTCCTGTTTGCATGTCTGACAACCAGATCTTAAACACTGTCAAGTGCCTGCTAGCCCCATCACTTCTCCAGCAGGTGAGGATTCCTCGGTGTCTATAAGCTGTCACCAGAGTCTGACCCTGAATGACAGCGACCAGCTATAGGTTTGTTTTTAAAGGCCCGAGGTGTTTATTATTAAATGTAACCAAGAAGGACTTATGTGAACTAGAAGTTCCTAAAGAATCATTTCCTTGTACTTTTTCAAACTGGAAATTCCAATAAAACTCAGACATAATCACTTCACCAATATGGCAGCTTAAATATCCAAGTCCTATGAAGTCTTCCTTCATGTGGCACTGTAGGATAAGCTCTGGACTGTAAGGTCATGCGGGTCAAACTTACCAGTTGCTCCTTGGAAACCCTTTACAGGGTCTCTATGAGTTGGAACTGACTCGATGGCACTTAACAACAACAACAGCATTGGGAGGTTTAAAACAACAGCAAATAAGAATCAATATTACATAGATACTGAGATGGATATTTAATAGGTAGTAAATGTTGCAGTCCTAGTGTGACACTGTAAGATAACTACTGGACTAAAAGGTCAGTTTGAGCCACAAGGTTGGAGGTTCAAACTCACCAGCTGCTCCTTGGAAACCCTATACAGGGTCACTATGAGTCAGAACTGACGCGACAACACTTAACAACAACACCTAATGTTGATAAAGGATTCCTGGTGGCACTCAACTACTAACAAAAAGGTCAGTGGTTCAAATCTACCAGTGGGTCTGCAGGAGAAAGATTTGCCAATCTGCTTCCATAAAAATTTACAGCCTTGGAAACCCTTTGGGTCAGTTCTCCTTTGTCCTAAAGGATCGGTATAAGCAGAATAAAATGGAAAGCAACAGGTTTGGTTTTGGTTTTGTTAAATATTGATAGGGTACTGTTGATCAATGTCTTGTTTTATATGTTATATGCGAGAAATATGTGGGTATCTTGTATGTAAATGAAAATATAATATCCTCTCTATACCATAAAATATATATTCAAAGCCTATAGTGTTGTGGAATAAAGTACTGGACTTCAAGGTCAGTTTGAACAGCAAGAGCAGCAGTTCAAATTCACCAGTGGCTACTTGGAAACCCTCTATAGAGTCTCTATGAGTCAGAACTGACTCCTTGGCACTTAACAACATATTAAAGGAGGTTACATTAATTTTGAAATTCATGCAAACTTCCCATATGGTAGAAAGAAGAGTTTTCTTTGAGGATGCATAACTCTCAAGTTATAATGGCAGAAAGTAAGGTTCGAAAGCAAATGATTGAGTTCTCTTTTACATGCTACATCCAATGCATCAGGAAAACAACTTTCAGTTCTACCATGAAAATATGACTAGAATGGACTCACTTCTTACCTCTTCTTCTGCTACTACTATAGTCCAAGCCACCATCATCAATCACTCACTGGGAATAACCTTCTCACTGGTCCATTAGACTTTGTTTTAAACTCAGCCGCCAGTGTAATCTTCTTAAAGCATACCACCCCTATGCTCAACACCCTACACTCTGTGGTTCCCCATTTCATGAAGGGTAAAGGCCAAACTCTTTGTAGTGACCTACAAGGTCCTAAGCTATTCTGGGTTCTCATTCTTTTTCTGATATCATCCATCACTTCCCCTTGACCTCTCAGCTCTACTACACTGACCTTATTGTTACTCCATGGTCCTTCTGCCTCCAGCTCACGTCTATGGTTCCTCCATCAGCTTGGAGCACTCTCCCAAAGACATTCTCATGATCTTCAAAATTTTATTTAAATGTCACTCTCAGTGACTACTCTTACTACAGGATTTTAAATCATCACACACATACACCTTGACTCAGGCACTCCGAGTTTTTGCATTTGTATCATTGACTTACTGGTCTTCTTGTTGTTACTGCTAAGTGTTGTCAGGCTGGTTCCGACTCATAATGACCCCATATAGGGTTTTCGAAGAGTTGCTGTGGGTTTGAACCGCTGACCTTGTGGTTAAAAGTAAAGTGCTTATCCTACAGCACCACACCAGGACTCCGATTTACTGCTCTCTATATTGTTGTTGTTGTTATGTGCCGTGGAGTTGGTTCTGACCCATAGCAACCCTGTACAGGGTTTCCAAGGCCGTAAATCTTTATGGGAGCAGAAAGGCTCATCTTTCTCCCGTGGAACAGCTGGTAGTTTCGAACTGCTGACCTTGAGGTTCACAGCGTAATGCTTTATTGTATCTATTGCTTATTCTTTGCCTTTTCCCACTAGAATTCCAAGTCCATTTGTACTTTTATTTACTGGTCTGTCCTAAGCACTTAGGACATTCAACAACACATACTTGTTAAATGAATGAATTGATCCTATAATAAATTGGGTAAGAAGAGACCTTAACCATAATCTGACCTCCCACCCAATACTACTCACATCTCAGGATGCATTTGGTACACAGACTCAGGAGCTTCTGTACTTGTGTTTTAAATTCAGCCCTGCTAAGAGTGGAGTCCTGGTGTGGCACTGTGGGTTAATGCGTCAGACTGCAAAGTCGTTTGAACTACAAGGTTGGTAGTTCAAGCTCACCAGCTGCTCCTTGGAAACCCTATACAGGGTCACTGTGGGTTGGAATTGACTAGATGGCACTTAACAACAACAACAACAAGAGTATATTAAGAATCCTGGTGTGGTGCTGTGGGTCAATCTGCTGGTCTGCAAAGTCGGTTTGAACCACAAGGTTGGTGGTTCAAGCTCACCAGCTGCTACTTGGAAACCCTATCCAGGGTTGCTGTGGGTCAGAACAGACTCAACAGCACTTAACAACAACAAAGAGTGTACTACTTGGCAATAGATTTTGTATATAGTCCAGTTTGATTGCGGCTTATTGTTGTTATTGTTGTCACTAAGTGGTTTGAACCATCGACCTTGTGGTTAGCAGTCAAGTGCTTATTGTTATTGTTAAGTGCAGTCAAGTCAGTTCCAACTCATAGTGACCCCTGTATAGGGTATCCAAGGAGCAGATGGTGAGCTTGAACCACCGACCCTATGGTTCACAGTCCAGTGCTGATCCGACAGTGCCACACCAACCGTCCAAGTGCTTACTAGCTATCATTAAGTCAATTTTGACCCAAGTTGGTCCCACTAAAAATCATTTGTAGTGACGGGTCTTTTAAAAAAATTCTTCCAGTCTCCAGTGAACCCATATTTTCATAAATTATAATACAATGAATTATTAGAAAAATAAAAGCATACAAAAATAATAATCGATGAGCTCTGGTAGCGTAGTAGTTACGAATCGGGCTGTGAACTGCAAGGTCAGCAGTCCGAAACTACCAGCTGTTCCGCGGGAGAAAGATGAGGCTTTCTGCTCCCATAAAGATTTACAGCCTTGCAAACCCTGATCAGAGTCGCTATGGGTCAGAACCGACTCGACAGCACTTAACAACAACATAATGTGTTAGGTTAAAGCAACAGAGATATATTTACTCTGTCAAACTGCTATAAAATTCCCAATGTTCCCAACATTCACTCTTAATTTCTGTACTTCTGTCATCACCACCAGAAATGACTGTCCTCGGGTCACATTTGAGAAGCAGTAGTGTAGACTCTTTTCTTTAGAATTCATCGCTTCCCTCCTACCCCTCACATGTCCTCACCATTCCCTCCTGCTGTTGTATGCAGGTTCACAAGGGCTGGAGGGAGGAGATGAATCCTAAAGAAGAGTGGACCCTACTGCTCCTCCAGCGTGTGCTGTGCTGACCATGTTCACAACTTCTCTTTGGGGAAGACTTTCAGAGGCGCGCTGTGGAATCTGTGTAAGTTCTAGTTTAACAGAAGCCCAATGAGGTAACCTTTGGAATGTAAAGGTTGTTGTCGTTAAGTGCCATCGAGTTGGTTCTGACCCATAGTGACCCTGTATAGGGTTTCTGAGGAGTGACTGGTGAGCTTGAACTGCCAACCTTCCTGTTCAAATCGACTTTGCAGTTCAGAGCATTACCCCACAGCACCACACCAGAAGTCCAGATATAAACGGCCTTCTACTTCCAGAGCCATTGATTTGTCTGTTGGAACAGCCAGCTCACTGTTTTCAGTTATTGTTTTGGATTTTTTTTATTATACTCACTATTATTAAAAAGCATATGTCTCAAGTGCAACATGCTTAAGACAGTTTAGATGGTTAGTACCTGGGAACATCTAAAAAATAATCTAAAATGTTATCAGTATGTCTGATCATGGTGGCCAATATATTTTTTCTTATTCCACAACAGTTATAAGTCTATTGCCTGATTACAGCAATAATAAGGATTCATTCATAGGAAAGATGTGGAAAGTTTTTTACTGCCTAAAATGTTTTGAAGAAGAAGTTGAAATATGGTTTTGAAAACATAAAAGGGAGGAAACTCCTATTTCTCTAGATTTTTTAAAAAACGGTTTCTCGAAAAGTTTGTGCTAATATGATTAATGCAACAGAGTTCACATTTTAATATGCTGCAATTTCTCCTCTTAACAATACGCTGACTGAGATTTGTAATGTTACTGAGCATTTGTTTTCAGTTTATGTACAGAATTTCTCCATGGAGATATGTCCATAACATGAAGGCATCTAATATAGAAAACGACATGCAATGCTTTGATTCTTCCAGTTTAATTAATGCTGTGACAACCAGTTGGCAGAAACCACAGTGGAGAAGAGGCCTCTGTGGGGAACTGCGGGTTATAGGCAGTAAGGAAACTGTCAAACTAATCCTGGGATCCAACATATCCAAACCTAAAGCTCTCTTTGCGGCATCACTAGAGACACATTTCAAGAGCAAGCAACTTGAAAAATTAAGTTGTTTAGTCTAACCAAAAAGAAAGTTGATGATGGTAGAAGTCACAATATATTTTATGCATCTCAAATTTCTAGAAAATGATTTCCCACCTTAAAAAAAAAATCCCTATATAAGTCATATGCATTCCCAATGTCATGTCCATTTTACTTGAGGATTCAAAATTCCTTTCTTCCTTTGGGAGAGGTTTCTTGAACTTTGTAACTGGGTACAGAGGGGATTGAGACTAAAGAGTAATGAAGTATAGGCAAGGTGGGTGAGGAGGAGGAGGATGGGGCAAGAGTAAAATTCTAAGGGCTAGTGAGTGAAGTAAGGGTACCGTTTCAGGTAAGGGGGCTACAGAAGGTCTCTGGCTTTGGGCTAAATGAAGGGAGGATCTCATCTCACCAAAAAAGAATATTCTAGTCAGGGGAACACAAGCTGAGTTCAAAGAAGCAGGACCCTGCTTGCTAGGCTTGAGAAAGAGCAGATGGGCAAGGGTGTCTGCAGCAGAGTAAGTAAGGTAGAGGGTGCCAGAGGTGAAGGGAGAGACGTGCCTGGGGCCCATCGTGTGCTAGGGGGTTCTCGACCCTATCAAGCCATAACCCCTTTGGATAGCAAATATTTCCTCATGCCTCCATTTACTCTATTGTAATAAAATCTGTAGATATAACCTTTGTTAATGATAAAAGCGAATGTAGCATAGTATCCTAACTCCAGGACGAAGGAGAAATAGGAAACCTACAAAGAAAATATGTCCTGCCATACTGGAAAAGAAAATGAATTAGTCAGCTGCTTGCACCTATACGTAAAATCACCAGGATTGTGTACAGGGGTGTTGGCAACTCAACTAGCATAATGTTGCTACTAGTGGTGAAACTTTGTAAAATGGGGGCCAGCTTTTAATGAACTTTAAACAAAACAAAATGCAAGCATCCCATGAGGTACACAAGAGTCTCATCCTAGGATAGTTCAGTATGTAGTTAAACTACTTAAAATCTGTTGTGTGTATATGTAAAATATAGTTAGGATCTAGGGTCAGATCATAATTAACAGATTTCAAGAGGACTTTTAAAAGTCTAGCTGGACACAGGACACTGTTTTCATTGTGTGAGATGATTCACTCCATGCCTCACCCACTAAATACCAGTAGCACGTTCACAAATTTCCCAGTGAACAGTACCTCTTTGTACAACCATTGTGACAGAGACTTTGGGTTTTATGAAAGTGAACTGGGGAATCTGGGGCAGCTCTATAGACTATTGTTGTTGTTAAGTGGTGTTGAGTTGATTTCAACTCACAGCGATCCTGTATGTAGGGTCGCTATGACCAAGGAGTAGTTGGTAAGTTTGAACCGCCAACCTTACAGTTAAAGCACTGCCCAATAGATCTTCTTACAAGGGTGGAAATTGGTCTCTATCTATGCTGTCCAGCGCCCACTAACCACATAGAGCTATTGAGCATTTGCAAAAAAGGAATACAGCTGAGGAACTGAAGGTTTATGTTTAATTAATTTAAATTTAAATAACCACAGATGGCTAGTGGCTGCCATGCTGGGGGACTGTAGCTATGTACTCTAAATAAAGATTTCTGGCCACCAGTTTCTCCTCTGGTCATTATTTTTCAGTTTTATTTTTATTTTCATGATAATTTCATACTTATTTCTGATGACTTATTCACATTTGAAAAATGAACCCCTTGGAAAAGGTGGACTTCAAGTTTTATGCTAAACAAATGATAAGTCTCGTAGCCTTCCTTGAATTCCCTGGGGCTGGCTACAGCTGTGAATTGTTGTTGTTAGGTGCCTCAAGGCAGTTCTGACTCATAGTGACTCCATATAGGGTTTCTGAGGCTGTAAATCTTTAGAGGAGCAGAAAGCCTCACCTTTCTCCCACAGAGTGGCTGGTAGTTTTGAACTGCTGACCTTCTGGTTATCAGTGAGCTTATTCTACAGTACCATTAGCACTCCCACAGAAAATGTGCGGATAAAACCCTTTTAGCCCAGGATCCAGTGGCTCTCGTCAATATTGAACCAACAGTAAGCTAGGACAGTTAGTTAGAAAACAGAATGTCTGAATGCAGAAGTGCATCGCACAGTTAAGCAATGTTGTCTATTGGTCCAGTGGTGAGGATTTTTGTTTTCTTTACATTGAGATGCAATCCATACCGAAGGCTGTGCACTTTGATCTTCATCACTATATTTTAAGTCCTCTTCATTTTCAGCAAGAAAGGTTCGTATCACCTGCATATCACAGGTTGTTAGTGAGTCTTTCTCCAATCCTGACGCCACGTTTTTCTTCATATAATCCAGCTTCTCAGATTATTTGCTCAGCATACAGATTGAATAAGTATGGTGAAAGAATACAACCTTGTCGCACACATTTCTTAATTTTAAACCATTCGGTGTTCCCATGTTCTGTTCAAATCATACAGATTCCTCATGAGCACAATTAATGAGCTGGGCTACTAGAAACAAGATCAGTCATTTGAATCTACCAGCTGCTTCAAGGGAAAAAGATGAGACTTTCTGCTTGAATAAAGATTTACAGCCTCACAGAGGACCCTAGGACCAGCAAGAAGGAAGAGCATGAGTGCAGCGTGCGATAATAACCAGAAAAGCAGTCAGCAGACACGATGGCAGAGGCAAAGGCATAGGAAAAAAGAGTAGCTGAGGACTCTGGGCCCATGGACTGAGAAAGGCTGTGTGCGTGCAGGCAGGAGGTTGCCTTGAAAGTTTGCAATTTGGACATTTAAACAAATATGTATTTTCTGTTTTGTATGTGTACATCAAAAAAAAAAAAAAAAAAAGAAATAGAAGTAAATAATGCTGATTGGAGGGGACTGTAATCAATCATTACAATGAAACAAAATACGATTTACTGGCTGTAAAACTGACCATCTTTCCTGTAAACTTTCACTCAATTCACACACAAAAAAGTTTAAAATAAGATTTATAGCTTCAGTAACTCTATACAGGATCTCTATGAGTCAGAACTGACTCTCTGACACATAGCCACCAACCACCACTGAGCTATGCTATAAAGGACATTTCTCTAGGTTGCTGTCAAGAGTTTAGAATATACTTCTCTAGAATTCATCGCCTTCAGTATCTAGCTCCATTTATTATTCTATCTTTGTTTCTTGTTCTCCTAAGCATAAAAACACTTTGAAGAGATTAGCTTTTTAAACCTGGTAACTCAGTAGGTTAAGTACTGAGCTGCTAAACACAATTCTATGGGAGATAGATGAGCTTGTCTACTCCCTTAAATATTTACCATCTTAGAAACCCTATGGAGCAGTTCTACTCTGTGCTATGGGGTCAGAACCAGAGTCAGAATCACTCATCAATTCAGTACTAGTGGGTTTGGTTTTGGTTTGGTTCTACTCTAAGAGAATCAATTTTGGAATGAGAATCAATGTTTACTGTCTACTTCCTTACCTGGGATTTGCTCCTCTAGTCTCTGCCATCTCTCTTTCCCTCCTCACCTCCAATGGTAATTGTCTTAATGATATCATCATAACCTAATTGTTAAATCCAATAGGTAAATTCTTGTCTTAAACTATTGCTTAATCTTAATGATTTGACAGCTTATACTCTTTCCAGCTAACACACTCTCTTCATTGGTATCTACCCTTGGCCCTCCTTTCCCTGCCCCCCTGACCCCACCACTATTCCTGCCTTAGCCATAAACTAATGACTCCCAAATGTACCTCTAGCTCAGAATTTCTCCTGAGGTGCTCAGCATGTTACAGGGGACAGAGAGATGTAGGGATAAGCCTTACATAGGTGGGAGAATCTCAAATAGAACAGAGTAATAGCTGACGAGGCCCTACATCATTTGATAAAAGTTGATGGTTTTCTAGCCTTGTCACAAAACAAGGATGGAACTAGTACTTTGATGGGGCACACTAGCCCTTACTTTCCACATAAATTTCTTGCTTTCATTTTTTAACTTAATTTTCTCTTTGTATCTAAGCTTCTTTATAAACATCAACTCTAAGCACTCTCATTTCAAAAATCCTTCATAAAACAATGAGCCAGGAATACAGTCACCTCTTCACCTGATGTAAGAGTAAGTAGAGGAAAGTTCTGAAGGAATAGAATCAATTTGAATAATTACATGTCCTCCCACAAAGCACCATGCTCCTACCCCAAGCATAATCTTCTTGGACAGCTACTGTGCTAAGGCCAATTACTTGTTCCACATCACTCAGCACATATTTTGGCATTATAGTTTCCTAGGGCTTATTTTATTCAACAGATAAATATTCAGTAGAACTTGGCTATAAAGATACTGTCTATAAGCATCCTCTCTGAATTCATCAAGGGCACAGATGAATCATCCTCAAGTCATAAAGTAAGTGACTATCAAATGGGGAAATACCATGAGAGGCACCATTTCTTTCTTTGTTTACACTCATGTTGGTTGTAAGGAGCCCTGGTGGTATAGTGGGTTAAGCATTGGGCTACTAACCACAAGGTCAGCAGTTTGAATCCTCCAGCTACTCCGTGGGGGAAAGATTTCTGTTCCCATAAATATTTAATTTCAGACACTCTATACAAGGTTGCTACGAGTTGGAACTGACTCAATGGCACACAATCACCACTGCCATCTTATGGATTGTTACTTGTTTGTATTTTAATTTTTTTCTCTTACCCACTTATAACTGAATTTTACTGCTGTTGGTATAGATTTGCAACCATAATAATGATCAAATGCCATAATGCACTGTTTATCCCACAGTTCACATGTAAAACCTAGTTCAACAATGAGTCCTGAACCTCAGCCTTTTAGCAATTCCCTTGTTCCGTATGCTGCCATCGAGTTAGCCTTCTATGGACTTTTTTCAGTTAAACTTTTTGTTGTAAATTGAGTGAAGGTTTACAAAACTGATCATCAGTTTTACATTGAACAAACCATATACTTTGCTTCATTACAATAATTGCAATCCCCACCAAGTACAATCAGTTAATGGGTATTTGCCACTAGTCACTTTAACTCTTGCATTTCTCCCTTCATCTTTCCTCTGTCATCCTGCCTCTTGTATACTGCTTGCCCTGTAACCCACGTTAAAATGTGTCTACCTTCTAGCCTATGAATAATTTATCCTTCCACCCCCACCAGATTTTTTTGTTAATCAAGAAAACATTTTCTTAACTTTTTATAACAGGGGTCTCATACATTATTTGTCCTTTTGTGAATGACTAATTTCTATACAGGGTTGCTTTGGGACGGAATCAACTCTATGACCCTTAACAACAACAACAACAACAACAATTTCATCCAGCATAATGCCCTCTAGGTTCATCCATGTTGTGAGGTGTTTTGTAGATTCACTGTTATTCTTCAACTTGGCATTGTAGTCTATTGTGTGTCTATACCAAAGTTTGTTTAAACATTTTTCTGTTGGATGGACATTTAGGCTGTCTCCCATCTTTTAGCTTTTTGAATAGTGTATGTATCTATTTGTGTCATGGCTCTTATTTTTTGAAGATATATACCGAGTAGAGGGATTTCTGAGTCATATACTATGTCTATTTCCGATTTTTTGAGAAACCAGTGGTTGCCCCCATTTTACATCCCACCAGCAGCGTCGGAAGGTCCCAGTCTCTTCACACCCTCATCAGTGTTTGTTGCTCTCTGTTTTTTTGAACTTTGCTATTGATGGTTGAATACGATGATATCTCACTGTTTTGATTTGCAGCTGCAGGATAATGTGCTGGACAGCAAGAGTCAGTGTGAGGTGCAAGATCGGCAGTTCAAACACACCAGCCGCTACTGGAAAACTCTATACTGGGTCGCTATGAGTTGGAACTGACCCATCGGCACTTAACAACAGCAAGGGCTAATGAAAAGAACCCTGGTAATGTTGTGGATTATGAACTGGGCTGCTAACCACAACATCAGCAGTACGAATCTACCAGTTGCTCTGTGGGAGAGAGATGAGGCTTTCTACACCTGTAAAGATTTACAGCCTTGGGAACTCTATACACCGTCACTATGAGTCGGAAATGACTGCACAGCACACAAGTACCACCACCACTAATGGCTAATGATCTCCAGCATTTCTTCATGTGTTTGTTGGCCATCTGAATGTCTTCTTTGGTGAAGTTTCTGTTCATATCCTCTGTCCATTATTAAATTGAATTGTTTGTCTTCTTGCCGAGGCATTGAAGTGTTTTATAAATTTAGAGAGTCCTTTGTCTGATAAATCATTGCCAAACAATTTTTTCCAGTCAGTGGGTTCTCTTTTTACTCTTTTGGTGAAATTCTTTGATGCACATAAGTGTCTCATTTTTAGGAGATCCCAGTCATCTCTTTTGTCTTCTGTTTCTATGTTTTCAGTTATGTTTGATAGTGTCTTTATTCTCCTAATTTTGTCTGTGGGCTTAATATTTTAATCAGTATATTTTTGGATGTATTAATTTTCAAGAACTATTTTGGGAGAGGCTTTTGTCAGATGACTTCATTGAAATATAAACTCTGACAATTCTTCCTGCTTATTAAGTTTGTGAACTTACTAATACAAGGCTATGATATTCAGGAAATAATTTTCAACCCCTTGCTGAGTTCTTAATAAGTCCATTATGTTGTCTCAGCATTAAAAGTCATAGGTTTTGAATGCAAGAATATACTTTTTTCTTCTCGAAGTCAACTTTTAAAATTGTCAGATTTTCATGACAACTGAACGCAATGGGATCCCACTGTCTGCTCAGGACTTAGCAGAGCCTGGAAACTCCATAATGATTGGACTTTATTGATTTAAAAACTTTACAAGAACAGTGACTATTCTACCAGAAGGAGCCAAACGGCCTTAAAATAGACCAGAGATGAAGGTAATAGACCCTCAGTCTGATCCAGGAGCATTAATACATATAATAAAAAGGAAAAGTAGCATCTTCCATGCTGGATTGTTGAAATTTAGCAGGATTTTTTTTTTAAGTGGGAAAGTTAATATACGGTTTTCTTTTCTCCACTTTTTTGCTTTTTGCCTTTTCTTTCTCTTTTTTAAAACGTTAGTATTTTCTGCTGAACAAATATAGTCATTGACTTCTTTAGGAGGTCACATTTAGTTTAGAATAGAGAGTCAAGTTCTAAACTAGGAAGGTCTCTCTCTCTCTCTCTCTCTCTCTCTCTCTCTCTCCTGAAATAGAAAAAACAGGTTGTTGTTGTTGTTTGCCATCGAGTCGGTTCCAACTCATAGTGCCCTTGTACAGGAGGAAAAACATTGTGAAATAGAAAACTTGCATAAGTCTGAAATACACAGTTCAGTTAAGCTTTTATACACACCTATGTAACTTGGTGGAGTCCTTGTGTGGCGCTGTGAGTTAATGCGCCAGACTGCAAAGCTGTTTGAACTGCAAGATTGGTGGTTCAAGTTCACCAGCTACTTCTCAGAAACCCTATACAGGGTCTCTATGGTTTGGAACCGACCGACTCGACGGCACTTAACAAGAACAACAACAACAGTGTAACTTGGTAGAGTCCTGGTGGCACTGTGGGCTAATACATCAGACTACAAAGTCATTTGAACTGCAAGGTTGGTGGTTCAAGCTCACCAGCTGCTCCTCAGAAACCCTATACAGGGTCGCTATGTTGTTGTTAAGTGCCATAGAGTTGGTTCCAACCCATAGAGACCCATAGGGTTTCCAAGGAGCAACTGGTGAGCTTGAACAACTGACCTCACAGTTCAAATGTCTTTGCAGTCTGGCGCATTAACACACAGCGCCACACCAGGACTCCTATGAGTGGGAAGTAACTCAACAACACTTAATAACAACATCTAACCAAAACCCAGATCAAGATATGGAACATTACATCATTCTAGAAAGCTCTAGAATTCTGTATTACTAAAGGTAAAGCTTTTGCTAAAGGTAATACAGAAATGGCTACAATCATACATTGACAGAGAACTTCCAGAGGTTCAAGCTGGATTCAGAAGAGGCTGTGGAATGAGAGATACCATTGCTGATGTCTGATGGATCTTGGCTGAAAGCAGAGAATATCAGAAGGATGTTTACCTGTGCTTTATTGACTACGCAAAGGCTTTCGATTGTGTGGATCATGACAAGCTATGGACAACATTGAGAAGTATGAGTATTCCAGAACACTTAATTGTACTTCTGAGAAATCTGTACCTAGATCAAGAAGCAGTTGTTTGAACAGAACATGGGAACACTGAATGTTTTAAAATTGGGAAAGGTGTGAGACAGGGTTGTATTCTTTCACCATACTTATTCAACCTGTATGCTGAGCAAATAATATGAGAAGCTGGGTTCTATGAAGAAAAACGTGGCATCAGGATTGGAGGAAGACTCATTAACAACCTGCGATATGCAGATGATACAACCTTGCTTGCTGAAAGTGAAGAGGACTTGAAACATTTACTTATGAAGATTAAAGAGCACAGCCTTCGATATGGATTACATCTCAATGTCAAGAAAACAAAAATCCTCTCCACTGGACCAATAAACAACATTCTTATCAATGGAGAAAAGATTGAAGTTGTCAAGGACTTCATTCTTCTTGGATCAACTATCAACACTCGCGGAAGCAGCAGTCAAGAGATCGGACAATGTATTGCATTTGGCAAATCTGCTGCACAAGAACTTTTTAAAGTATTGAAGAGCAGAGATGTCAGCTTGAGGACTAAGGTGCGCCTGACGCAGGCCATGGTGTTTTCAATAGCCTCATATGGATGCGAAAGCTGGACAGTGAATAAGGAAGATCGTAGAAGAATTGATGCCTTTGAGTTGTGGTGTTGGAGGAGAATACTGAAAGTGCCATGGACTGCCAAAAGAACCAATAGATCTGTTTTGGAAGAAGTGCAGCCAGAGTGCTCCTTGGAGACCAGGATGGCTAAGCTTCATCTCTCATACTTTGGACATATTGTCCGGAGGAAACAGTCGCTGGAGAAGGATGTCATGCTGGGTAAGATGGAGGGTCAGAGAAAAAGAGGAAGACCCCTAACGAGATGGATTGGCCAGGTGGCATCATTGACGGACTCAAGTGTGGCAGCGGTAGTGAGGTTGGCCCAGTATCGGACATTGTTTCGTTCTGCTGTGCATGGGTCGCTATGAGTCGGTTCCGACTCGATGGCACCTGACAACAACAACATCACTGTGAAAGAAGTCCTGGTGTGGTGCTGGGAGATAATGCACTGGAATGCAAAGTTGGTTTGAACCGCAAGCTTGGTGGTTCAAGCCACTCTTGGAAACCCTATTAACAGGATCACTATGAGTTGGAACCGACTCGACAACACTGTAAAGACAGTCAACTGAAATATTTGGACTTCTATAGCTTCTGTGTGGGTCCCCTCACCTTGCTGTTTTTTAAATGCAGCGGCACTCAAAGCAGCTATTTGCTCCGTCACTTTTAGCCCTGTGGTTCTTTTTCATGTTCTTCTTTCTCTCCATATTACCCTTCAATTAGTTCACATTTTTCAATGAAAAATAGACTGATTTAGAAAAGCATGGAATTTTTTTCTGTATCTGCTTTGGTAGCAGTCTAAGACAGCATGTGGAAGCTTAAGAGGTTAGCATATTTCATTTCCTCTAGGACTCATGTGGCACTATAGGATAAGCACTGGACCTCAAAATTGGTAGTTCAAATTCACCAGCTCCTCCTTGGAAAGCCTATACAGGGTTACTATGAGTCAGAACCAACTTGGTGGCACTTAACAATGGGACTCCTGGACTGCTAAGGTCAGGGTTTAAAACCACTCCTCGGAAACTCTATACACAGTCACTGTGAATCGGAACGGACTCAATGGCACACAAGGTTCTATCTAATGATCATGAATCCCATGAACCAACTTGGCTGCAGATTCCTGCCCAGAGGATGTTGTACATGCTAAAGAGGGTTCAGAAATCCCAGGACTCACCTGAGCCAGATCTGTACTCTACTCTGGCCAATAGTGATGAAATCATGTGTGTATAATCTAACATTCTCTACAGAACTAAGACTCTATGTGGATTTGGTTTTTCCTCTTTGGACCATATATTAATGGGATTTTGCCCCATTTCTTATAGTCACTTCATACACTGAAGGGAACGGGGTTTATATGAATAGGGGAGAATTATTACTCGAAAAAAATAAAATTGCACTTCTGTGGTTAGTTGAAGAGCAATAATTATGACCACTTTTCTAGGTCTTAAGTCACATCAAGGCGGTTTCTTCCCACAATGCCATGGACAGTGCTTACAGGACCCAGCGCTTTAAACCTCTGACTCTGACACTTATATTTGCAGCAACTCTGATCGCTAACCTAGATCTAGCTACCTACTTGGTATTTCTCTTTGGATTGTTCACAAGCACATCAGTGACAACATGTGCAAAATTGAACTCACAATCTTCCACACACACCAGACCTGGTCTTATCTCATGGAATGGCTTTACCAATACTGATAGCACTTCCTGTCCAGGGCAAAATTCTCTCCTTTGTCTTCTGCCTCTAACACAATACCTTATACATTGTATAAGGTACCTAGTATTTGTTGAATATTGTATACTTTTATGAAAACTGTATTAAATCAGGCACTAACTAAACTTCTGTAGAGACAATCAAATGGATTTTTATGGTTTATCCAAAGCCCAAGCAAATCTTTAATGCCTCTAAACTCAGGCTCTTCCCATCATGCTAAAGCTACCACTATTTACTCTGACAGTTCAATGCCTTCTAAAATTCTCATCATTACTGTGCATCAACATACAGTTAAATGAATGGACTGATTAGAATTTTCTCTGCTCTACCAGATTTCTACTTCTCATACTGTGCCTCATGAATGTGTCGCTGCTGGAAAATGAACATTAACTGTGTATTCAGGGCATTTAACTCCAAATTTGAGTGAAATGTTGATATCTTGATAAGAAAGAATTCTTTGAGCTCTCCGAAGCATTTTTCAAAGCAAATTGTGTCAGCAGACTGAAATTACATGCGAAATTATCTAAACTATTCACATATGATAGGCAGCCACACTTTGTAGTAGATGAAGCTTTCAAAATCTAGATGAAGCTGCATAATATCAACCTCTGGTCTAATTACCTCCAATCCAAATCTCTCCTCATGGTTAGACACATAAAATGCAAACCATATGGTACAGGAGATTTCAGGTAGCAACATATGACGCCGTAACAACTGCCCAGATTGCACAAATGGGGCAGTTACTGACTTTCATCCACTGAGGACTCAATGTGATAAGAGATGCACTATTCCCGGGCTTGATTTATTACTTCATTCTTCTTCCCATAGTTGAAGCAGGGAAGGAATACTTGGAGAGGTTGCGGAGGCTTTTTGCTGTCTGAGTTTCCATGCTGGAGGCCACCTTAATTAAACAGTTGGAGGTATACCACTAGCACATCTTGAAGGTACACAATGTAAATCTTCAGTAGGCAGCTGCTCTCTGATTTTATCATTTGGACTGCAGGGTCCATTTGAACCACAAGGTCGGCACTTCAAACTCACCAGTCGCTCCTGGGAAACCCTATATGGGGTTGCTATGAGTCAGAACCAACTTGATATAACACATATATTCTAATAATAAAGTACCAAGGTATTTAATCAACGCCAAAATTTTAACAACAAATATTTTCCAGATACGGTTGGTTGCATAAGAATCTGATCAAGGGAATGCACCTCTCCCCTTTGTAGTTGGAAATCATGCCATATTCCCTCACTGACCTCCTTTCTAGACCACAATCAAAAGTACTATTGCTATAGTGTGAGTGCAGTGGCTCCACACGATGAACTCTGGGCTGAAAACCACAAGGTCTGCAGTTCGAACCTCCTAGCCACTCTGCAGGAGAATAAGGCTTTCTGCTCCCGCAAAGATTTAAAACCTCAGAAGCTGTCTACAGGGTCACTGAGTCGGAACAGATTCAACAGCACTTATCAACAGTACTGCTGATTTCTACTCATAGTGACCCTATGTAATAGGTATATAATAGATAGGAAGTGTCCTATACTTCTCTTTATGCAATCTAAATAATCTCTATGAAATCTAGAGTTAATAATCTCTGTGTAATCTAGAGTTAATTATTATGAGCCGTGGAGTTGGTTCCAACTCATAATCTCTAAGTAATCTAGAGTTAATGATCTCTATGTAATCTAGAGGAATCGGGCTGCAAACCTCAGGTAAAGCAGTTTGAAACTACCAACTGTTCCATGGGAAAAAGATGAGGCTTTCTGCTGTTGTAAAAATTTACAGCCACAGAAACCCTATGTAGGGTCACTATTGTGGAATTGGAACCGACTCCGCAGCACACCACCACCACCACTGTTGTATATAGGGTTTCCAAGGAGCAGCTGGTGGGTTTGAACCATGGACCTTGTAGTTAGCAGCTCAATGTGTATCCAACAGTGTCACGCCAGGGCACCATATTGATCCTAATATTTATTGTAAACTATTTGTCAGGTACCATGCTTACTTAGATCAAGACTCCTCTACTTTAGCACTACTGGCATTTAGTGCCAAATTATTCCTTACTATGGGATGTCTTGGTGTGGCGCTGTGGGTTAACGCACCAGACTGCAAAGCCATTTGAAGTGCAAGATTGGCAGTTCATGCTCACCAGTTGCTCCTTGGAAACCCTATACAGGGTCGCTATGGGTCTAAATCGACTCAACGGCACTTAACAACAAATGGGATGTGCATGTTCACAGCATTCCTGATCTCTATCTACTCTCAACCCAGTGGTGAACCAAAATTATCTCCAGGAATTGTTAAATGTTCCCTGGTAGGCAAAATTGCCCCGTTTGAACCCGCCAACTGCTTCGAGAGAGAAATATGTGGCAGTCTGCATCTATAAAGAATACAGTCTTTAAAATCCTATGAAGTTCTAAACCATCTGACAGGGTCAGTGTGTGTAGGAACTGACTAGATGGTCTGACCTATACATCCAATTCATTTAATCCTGTAAACAATGACAGTACATTAACTCTACTTTCTATTGTCTAAAGAGCTCTGGTGTCATAGTGCTTACGAGCCAGGCTGCTAACCTCATGGTCAGCAGTTGGAAACTGCCAGCTGTTCTGTGGGAGAAAGATGAGGCTTTCTGCTCCCATAAAGATTTACAGCATCAGAAACCCCATGCAGGGTCGCTGTGAGTTGGAACCGACTCCACGGCACACAGCCACCACCTTCTATTGTCTAGGAGAGGAAACAGAGTGAAATAAGTAACTTTTTTAGGTCACACAAGAAGTGATACAACTAGTGTTTGATCCGGGATAATCTGACTCCAGAGCCAGGTTGCTCTGGTACCAGGCTGCTCTAGTACCAATAATTTACCCATTTCAGATTATTTGGGCTTAGTGAGAAGCTTGGTGGTTCAAAGTCCCTTCCAAGTTGTTGAAACAAACTTTTATCAGCAATAGTTTCCTGGGATTGAAAATGACTTTAAAGTAAGGAGAGACTAGTCTACCTAATCATATGAGGGTAGGTAAAAAAAATATTGCTACCAAAGATCTATTTCAACATGCATAGCTTTATTCCAAACAAAATGTGTTCAAACGTTATCTATGGGATCGGTAGATGGCTGCAGACAAGTTCTCTCAGCAATACATTTGTCTTAGTTTTACTTGTTAAGTGCTGTCGAGTCCATTCTGACTCAGTGACACTGTAGTTCAAGGAGCGGCTGGTGGGTTTGAACCATCAACCTTATCATACCAGGACTCAGAAAAATGGCTTCTGAGCAGATCCCCGCAGAGAGGTTGGTGACTGTTTTTGGATTCCAAAGGAGTAATCTTCATAAATTTTCTTGAGGGACACGAGACGATCATGGGAGTTTATGAAGTTTTAAGAAAACTAAAGCTGTATTTGTGAGAAAAAGGCTAGGAAAATTGTTGAGTAATTTTTTCCCCATCATGAAACACCTACTCATTCTTCAGGGGTAGCAAGGTCTGTCCTCCGAGGATTTTATTAGGAAACCTTACCCAATAGACCTGGGCTTGCCTCTTCAGACTTAGTCTTGTTCCCCAAACTCAAAAGAATGTGGAAAAGAAACGATTCAAGTCTCTCGAAGATGCCCTAACTGCCCTTTTGACATGGTGTAAACCCAAGAGCACTGAAATTTTTGGGGGGAAGGGTTGCTGCTATTGTCACGTGCCGTGGAGTCGGTTCTGACTTGAAGCGACCCTGTACAGGGTTTCTAAGGCTGTAAATCTTTACAGGAGCAGAAAGCCTCATCTTTCTCCTGTGGAACAGCTGGTAGTTTCAAACTGCCGACCTTGTAGTTTGCAGGCTGATTCGTAACCACTACACTACCAGAGCTCCTTTGGGTGAAGGGTTAGAGATGGGAACACCACCTTTAAGAGTGCAAAGACCTAGATGGAGGATGTGTTGAGAAACCAAAACTGTCACAGTTTGTTATTTTTAATAAAGGTTTCTCTGATTTTATAGCAGTACTTTTTTGACTGACCTTCATATACCTGATTCATGATAACTGGAGACATCTTAAAAATGAATGTCACCCATATATACGCCTAAAAACCCACAGCTTGGTAACTTTCTTCTTTCACCACTTGAATCACTTTTGTAACTAGCTGGGGTAGATGCTGAGTATAATTTAAGCTCCTCTAATAGAAATATCCGGCCCAGCAGTATGCATAATTCTCACCATTAGACTCCCTCTTGTAATTGGAGATTTATGTCTTCCAATTAGAGATTTCATTTGCAGATGACCCTTGTTAAAATGCTAATATCCACATTAAGCTGTTGGTCTTCGTTTACATAAATTAATCAAATTAGTTAGCGAGTCATTTAGCAAGCCACTAGAAGGCAAATTACAAAACATGAAAGGTCTGATGGTCCAGCCAGGGGCTGGGGAGATCTGGCTACAAGGTAGGGAAGGTAAACCTAGGGCTGCTAACAGGTGATAGTGGAGAGGAGAACTGTACTGGGCAGGGGCAAATGGAGAGTCACATATAGGAAAACTTCGCTCCTTCCTGTTTCTCTCCGTATTTAAGAATCTCTTTCCCCACATAAACACAAGAGATTCTTCCTTATAATGATGAGTCCTGGTGTGGCACTGTATGATAAGCACTGGACTGCAAGGTTGGTGGTTCAAACTCACCAGCCACTCTTCAGAAGTTCTATATAGACTTGCTGAGTTAGAACCTACTTGATGGTTCTTAACAACAAAGCACTGGTTTAGGCTACCTTTAAAAGACCTCTCTCTCTCTCAATGGCAAAAATAGCTTCTAGAAAACCCCGAAGGACTGAAAACAATCCCAGGTGGCATTTTTCTTCCTTGAATGAGCTACTCAAATAGCTTTCTATTTAATGGTATATGTGGATTTTTATGTGCAAAAACCTAAGCCTGAATTCACATTACACATGGCGCATGGCTTGTCCCGGGTCCTGGCTTCTCCAAATATGCCGCATAAGCCAAATCCAACAATTCTTTTTGTCTTTCTTTTCCACTGTCCAGTTTTCCCATGTATTTGAAAGGACTGAAAACACTACGGTTTGGATCACTTTATTCATCAAAGTGACATCTTTAAAGAGGTCTTTTGCAGCAGATCTGCCCAATGTGATGCATCGTTTGATGTCTTGGCTGATGCTTCTATAGGTGTTGTTGATTCAAGTAGAATTAAATCCTTGACAACTTCAATTTTTTTACCCTTTTTCATAAAATGCTATTGGCTCAATTTTAAGGATTTTCATTTTCTTTAAATTTAAGGTGGAATGTGGGTGTAACTGCTGAAAGCAGAGAATACCAGAAAGATGTTTGCCTGTGTTTTACCAACGACAAAACACATTCACCTGGTTGGCTATATTACAGCCAACATTATGAAGAATGAAAATTCCACACCATATAACTATGTTCGTGTGGAATCCGTATATCAAGAGAATCAAATAGAATGTGAACAGGGTGATGCTGGGTGGCTTAAAATTAGAAAAGGCGTGTGGGAGGGTTGTACTTTTTCATTTTACTTTTTTGATCTCATGTGGAGCAAGTAATCCGAGAATCTGTACTGTATGATTACAGTATGAATCATTACTGTATGAAACATCAGGATTGGAAAATGAGTCTTAGCAACCTGTGATATGCAGATGTCACAACCTTGTTTGTTGACAATGAAGATAATGCAAAGTACTTACTGATGAAAGTCACACTATATCTAGCCTTCAATATGGATTTGCCACACATCATGATAAATGATGAAGAAACTGAAGTTGTCAAGGATGTCATTCTACTTGCATCAACAATCAATGTCCTGCTCATACCTTTAAATAAGAGCAACTGGATAAGTACTTCTTTTCTTTGAACCCGATATGTCAGACAATCGCTACATAAAAAGTTTTTCCATCTGGGAGAATATTCTTCAAGAGGAGGAATGAAGGAATAATGCCACTGGAATTTAAACCATGCTGTAATTAAGCACTTTATATTTGCTCAAAACAATCTTCAAGCATTCAAACACTAAGAGAAAACTTCTTTAAAAAAAATGAGCAGAAAGATCAAAACCAAAGTTTGCAGTTGATGTAACAGTGAAACATTTTTATTGTGAAGCTCTCGCAAGCAATGCTGATGAAAAGCTTAGGTTGGGGTGGTTAGTGAGAGTGACCAGCTAAGCCTCAAACCAGCACACTGTAGTTATCAAGTGGACTGAGAGATGGAAAGATGATCTATATTGGATCAAACTGCCTCACCTTTTGAAATGATTAGCATGGAAGGATAAGCATATATATGCTTGGATTTTTTAAATGAACTTGTATTTTTTATGCTTTCCAACTATGATCTTTGAAAATGGTGGCCTTAGGAAAATCTGCTTTGGCAAGCAACTGCAGCGGCTCCTGCAGAGAGGAAGTGAAAAGACTGGGCACATAAACAAGGGCTGCTGGCACGTTCAAAGCGCAGGGGATAGTTCACAGAGCAAAATGCAGTCCTAAGTAAATGGGTTTCAGGCAATTTCAGTGTTAAGATAACATCATTAAGAGTAGAACAGATTGTGCTCAATCCCTGCTGTTTATAATTAACACGTTGCTTCCAAATACTCCAGGGTCCCTGGTAAATAGTCTTCTGCTCACATCCACCCAGACCAATCAGAGTATTTCCATCAGATTCCATGCTGGGCCAGCACCTGTTTGGACAAATCCAGTAGAGCCAAAGAACTCCTCTCGCTGGCCAGCTAAGGAGATGGATGAACACAGCTTGGCTTAGTCACTGTCACAGTGTCCATATGGCTTTGAAGCTTGTTTTCACAAGAAATCATACAAGTATTTTATTATGTCAAAGTTCACTGTCCTATAAACAAAAACAGATAATTCGTTAGCATTCTCACCCCTTAGATTGCTCAGATTTGTCTGATTCTGAGAAGCATATGCAAAACAATTACAAATCATAACTAATGCTAAAAAGTCCTATAATATTTTCAAGTTTACCATGATAGAATTGATACTAATTTTTTAAAAAAAATATCACTAGAAACTCATTTCTTTAAAAAGTTGGATTTTTTGTCATGTATAAAGTTTGCTTTTCTAAAAAAGGAAGTTAGAGCCATTCAACACTCCGTATTTCAATTATACCACAGAGAGTTCAGATTTCATCTGAAAGCTGTTTTTGTCTAATAAACAGAATACAGTAATTAGGGATGCAAAAGTATTTAAATCTTCTTTGCTTCTGAACATTGTTTCTCTTCCAAAACACCTGTTTTATCATTACATAATGCATAGCTCATCTGTAGTTTTCATTCTTTCAGTCTTTTAACACTGGTTGACCTGTGTGTGTATTGTAACTAAATCTGTATGATCCAAGAATACGATA
The DNA here is from genome assembly GCF_000296735.1 of Chrysochloris asiatica. NCBI lineage: Eukaryota > Metazoa > Chordata > Mammalia > Afrosoricida > Chrysochloridae > Chrysochloris > Chrysochloris asiatica. The sequence goes on from NW_006408528.1 coordinate 35,875,865, forward strand.
CAACAAACAGACGATGAGAATGTATATTTTTGTACTCTAATGGCAGGCAGAATAAAATAGCAGAGAGAGACATATAATTATTTTCCTTTCTCTAAACTCATTCTTCCCTATAAATATTCAGACTTGGAGATTTATTATTTGAATAAATGGTCAAAATAATTAGATATAATGATCTAGCAATAAGTATAAAATTAAAGCTTTAAAGTATTCAAATCTGCAAAAATAATCATCTATGTGAGAAGAGTTTTTTAAAGATTCACTAATTGCATGCTCTTATTTATTAAACCATCATCAATTGTTTTTGTCTATCATTTTGCTAAAAAAGTTTCTAACAAATGACTGACGTATTAAATATTTTTTAAAAATTAGGATAGAAACTATATAGATACGGCTTATATAAACACATTTAAAAATAGTTCCAATGAGAAACTATGACTATTGTGGTACCCACGGTTGGGCTGAAGATTACCTTAATTGTCATTATAATAGTGCTTCTCTGAAGAATACTAAACCTTTCCAAATGGTATAAAAACACTGCCAAAAAAAATCCTGTCATAGCATTAGCAAAAATAAAACAACCAAAAATGGTTACTAAAACAAAAAAAAAATCTTATCTCAAGCACAAAGACACTAAAGATACAGATAGCTATTAAATCATACAATTATTTTATTTTCACATGTTTATCTTTTATTAGAATCCAGAGCCCTAAATTTACTAAGTAACAAGGCACCTCTACAAATAAACTGAGAAATAGAACGAGATACTGGCTGAAAAGATGTTCTTTTAAGGGTCTTAGTAGTTCTGGTGTGGCGTTGTAGGATAAGTACTGGACTGAAAGATCAGTTTGTACCACAAAGTTGGTGGTTCAAACTCCCAGTCACTCCTTGGGAATCCTATACAGAGTTGCTCTGATTCAGAAGCAACTCGATGGCACTTAACAACCACAACAGGAAGAAAACAAAGTACTGGTGTGGTGTTGTAGGAGAAACATTTGACGGCAAGGTCGGTTTGAACCACAAGGTAGTTGGTTCAAATCCACCACTTGATACAAGGAGACCCTATCCAGGGTCGCTGAGTAAGAACTGACTAGACAGTATTTAATAACAACAAAGGAAGAAAACAGCTGTACCGGGCTCTTTTTAACCACAAGCAAAGGGGGAAAAGGGATTTGTACATCCCTCCAGGTAAAAGTCCTACAGTGACTTTAAGTTATGTACCTAAGTAAGGTACAGGAGACTGACTTTTATTTTATTTTTTTACCTCAAGTGGGAAAAAAAAAAAAAAAAGGCCTAGAAGAAGCTAAAATTAACAGGTTAAATTCCAACAGCAAGTTAACATTGGGGAAACCCTAAATTAAAGGCATAGTTTGGTGGGATATTACACAGCCATAAAAATGATCAACGTGACATTGCAGATGGATTCACATATTAGGGGTAGTAGGAGAGCAGAGAGCTGCAACTGTATGGCGATACTACGGAAAAATGTCTACATAATGGAAAACTCGAGAAGAAAATAGAAGCAAATAAAAATACTGTAATCTGTTGTAATAGTAGGATTTTCAAATCTTATTCGATAATCTGTTTGTTTTACTGTAAAATCAAAACCCACAATCATTGAGTCAACTGTAGGCTTAGCCTGCAGTTCCACCAAGGTTCCTTTACTATAGAATAGTCTGAACGATAAAGCTTGCTTTCAAAGAATGGGAAAATTGATTTAAAAACACTGCACAGTTTAAACACAATATACTTATTTATAAAAGCACTGCTCCACTTCATGCCTTCCTAGCCACTGGGAAGTACTGACGTAAGCAGGATCCTACAGTAAGATTCATTGGACTTTAAAAATGTAAATGCATTAGGAATTGGGTATTTCGAGTCCAAGATCTGCAAGTACCTCAGTCTACCATCTCTCCGGCCTCCACACCCACAGATCCCCACATGTATTTATGAAGGGGCTTCAAAGAGTTCCTAGAAAAATCCTATTATCTTTCTATTTCATTTTCCACACATTTTTTGAAATCCCTCATACAACAGCAACATCAAAAGTTGTCAACCAGTCATGGCATAATAAAATACCTGTCCTTAAAGGAGTTGGAGACAAATATTTGATTAATTCAGAGAAAGGTTAAACTTACAAAGGAAGCATGTAGTTTGCATGATTTTCTATGGCTTCAGATGCATATTGCTGTTGTTAGGCATCCCTGAGTTGGCCCCAACACATGGCAACTTCATGCACAACAGGACTGGGCCACTGTGACCCATAGGGTTTTCAGAAGGAGACAGCCGGCCCTTCTTCCTGGTCATAGTCTAGAAACTCCACTGAAACCTGTTCCATCACGGCAAGGGCAAGCCTTCACTGAGAGTATGGTGGTGGCCTTGCTTGAGGTGCACTGGCTGGAAATCAAACCTGGTTCTCCCACATGGTAGGAGAGAATTCTCACACTGAATCATCCCTGCCTCTCTCATACTGCTGTTCCTGTTAAGCGCTGTTGAGTTCTGACTTATAGTGACTGAGGAGCTGTTGGTGAGTTTGAACCACCATCTTGCAGTTTGAACTTGCAGTCCAGTGCTTACACTACAACGACATATTGTTGTTGTTTAAGTACCGTAGAGCTGGTTCCAACTCATAGTGACCCTGTACAGGGTTTCTGAGGCTGTAAATCTTTACGGGAGCAGAAAGCCTCATCTTTCTCCCACGGAACGGCTGGTAGTTTCGAACTGCCGACCTTGAGGTTAGCAGCACGATCCGTAACCACTACGATGCATATATACACATACAATTTTAAGATTCTGGATAGCTGCTATATATTTTAAGAGATTATCTCCTCCACTGACTCAAATGAAATCTTTTCTAAAGCAAACATGATTAAAAAAACAAAAAAACAACAACACCACAACGGGAGAAGGACTGCATGGAGGGGACTGTAACCATGGCAATGAGACGATATATGATAGAATGAATGTAAGACTGATGTTCTCCCACGTAAACTATCACATAATTCACAATAAAACATTAAAAAAAAAAAAAACCAAACAAACAAAAAAACACCACAACAAAGACAAAGAATATTGGTGACAATTTGCCTAGGAATAATTCTTAAGTCAGAATTTAAAACACTTTAATACAAGTTAATTATATGGCAATATATCTAAAGATTTAATTTTGCCTTTATCTTTTTTTTTCATTTTGTTGATTTTTTTTAACCCTACAATGAATTTTTAAATTATTTTACTGCTTTTACTTTTGTGGGCAGTTTTCAGTTTGGGTTCTTTTTAAATTTAAAATGAAAACTTGTAACTATTCAACTTTAAGTGCCCACCTTAAGTTATTCACAGACTGTTGGAAGAAAATCAATGGTAAACTTCTAACTACCACTCACATTAAGAACAATCCAAGGACAGTATTTAACAAGCTTCCTGTCATCTGCCTTCTCTCATCTCCACCTCCATATTCACTTTCCCAGGGTTCCAGGGTAAATAAAGTTCTCTTTCCTCTACCTCTTCAATGAGCATGCTTTTCCCTTCCTGGCTTACCTGAAACCTGACTTCTTCTGAGGACCCAGCCCCATAAGCTCTATCCAGTGAAGGTCAGATGCTCTCCTATATGTCAGGAACCCGTTAGAGGGGGTTGTTGGTGTCCTTGTGAAAAAAGTTCTACTTTTCTGAGACTCAAACCATTCCATTCACCATCTTCCACCTTACCTTCCTTTATCACCATCTTTTAATTACAGTGGTACAGTAAGTTATCTTTGAAAGAATACAACCCTGGAGCACATCTTTTCTAATGTAAAACCATTCAATATTCCTTTGTTAGGTTCGAAAACTTGTTGATCTATGAACAGGTTCCTCATAGCAAAACTGAGTGTTCCAAAATACTCATTCTCCACAATGTTGTCCATAGTTTGTCATGATCCACATCATCGAAAGCCTTTGCGTAGTCAATAAAGCACAGGCAAACAAACATCTTTCTGGTATTCTCTGCTTTCAGTCAAGATCCATCTGAAATCAGCAATTTCCTCACTCCACGTCCTCTACTGAATGTGGCTTGAACTTCTAGCAGTGGCCTGTCAATGTACTGCTGCAGTCATTTAAAATTATTTTTAGCAAAATTTTACTTGTAATTTATGACATTAATGATATTGTCTGTTGATTTCCACATTACGTTGGGTCACCTCTCTTTGGAATGGGCACAAATATGGATTTTTTTCCAATTAGTTGGCCAGGTAGCTGTCTTACACATTTCTTGGCATAGATGAGAAAGTGAATCCAGTGCCACATCGGTCTGTTGAAAGATTTCAATTTATATTCCATCAATTCCCCAAGGCCTGTTCTTTGCCAATGCCTTAGGTGCACCTTGGCCTTCTTCCGTCAATATCACTGGCTCTTGATCACATGCTACCTTCTGAAATGGTTGAACATTTGCTGGGGTCCATCATCAACACTCATGGAAGCAGCAGTCAAGAAATCAAATGATGTACTTACTACATTAGACAAATCTGTTGAACAAGACCTTTTTAAAGTGTTCAAGAGCAAAGAAGTCAGTTTGAGGACTAAGGCGTACCTAACCCAAGCCAAGGTATTTTCAATAACCTCATAAGCATGTGAAAGCTGGACAATGAATAAAGAAGACCATGGAAGAATCGGTGCATTTGAGTTCTGGTGCTGGAGTAGAATATTGAAAGTACCATGGACTGCCAAAAGAAGAAACCAATCTGTGTTGGAAGAAGTACAGCCAGAATGCTACTTAGAAGCCAGGATGGTTGAGACAGTCTCTCCTACTTCAGACATATTATCAGGAGGGACCAGTCTCCACAATATTTCATTCTGTTGTGCAAAAGATCACTATGAGTTGGTACCAACTTGTTGGCATCTAACAACAAGTGAATTATCTAATGTCTCTTCTAGCCATAGTCTAATTTCCACCAAGTGACATTTCTGCTCTGCTAGACCTGAGTAAGAGAAGATACTGGTAGGATGAACATGATTCAGCTGTAGTATTTAGCAGAGTTCAATATAATTGCAAAAGTTTGAAACTAGCATGAGTGTTAAGATGAGCCATCTCAGAAGCAAGGGGAGGCGGGGAATCTTATTACCATCAAAGAAGAGCACTGAACCTTGCAGACCCAGAGATAGAAAACTGTAACACCATAGGCGTGGGAGCAGTGGCTTCCTAGCCCATGGAACAAGTAAAGTGGAGTGACTTTGGGCAGGAAGCTTGCTTAGAGAACGGGGTACCTCCAGGATGAATTTTATGGTACAGTGATGTGTCCTACGGGCATTTATCAGCAGTTGACGGGAACAATTGTGCCCTGAGCACTGTCCGATCCTGTGTTGTAACTTGTTAACCTCTCTAATAGCCATGGGTATTGTCTCTGAGTTTTGTGTGGCCATTGCAATGGATTACTGAACCCAGATGAGTAAAGAATGTGGTGGGAGGGACGGTCAGTGCCTTATTTTTGCAGTCACTGAATAATTGAGCACCCAGTTCAGCTTCCACTGCAAGACCTGTATGAGTCACAGTGAGGTGACAGTACACCTGTCTCTCTTACATCCACTGACGCTGCATGATTACACTCAGAAATGCTCTACTTGTAAAAACAACAGCACGGTGGCTTGGTAGGATAAACTACTGGACTGCTAACTACAAAGTCAGAGGTTAACACAGTCTACCAGCTGTTACACAGGAGAAAGATGAGGCTTTCTGATCCCATAAAGATTTATAGCTTCGGAAACTCTTGGTTGCTATGAGTTGTAACTGTCTCAACGCACTTAACAACCAAAAAATCTCTAAAAATATCAATTCAATCTATCCTCTGATCCTGTCTCCTCCTTCAATCTTTTTGCACCTAAGGCCACTCAGTCCACAACCTCTTCACTTTCTCTTGATGTATAAAAACTAGCTGAGTATTTATGGTCAGGTACTACACTGTTAGCCCCCTACTGTCTTCCCTTCCTAGTTTAGTTACTTCACTCCCTCACTTGCAGGGCTCCACTACACTCACACCTGGTAAGCCTCAAACTATGGGAGGATTTCTATTACAGCCCTCTGCTGGCCCAGTCTCTAACATATGGATGCTGTTGCAGAAGATTACAAGTCTCACAGATTGGTGCCACTATAAATTCACGTCAACCTCAACCAGGCCCTCAACACTCCCAGCAGGCAGTTTTTCTTATCTGTACTCTCTTCATTCCCTATGGCAGTTATTTCAAATATTCTATATTCCTCTCAGACTGCTATTACCACTGCCCTTAGTCTCAGCAGAGAATTTTTCCTCTTTCACAGACAAAACAGAAGTTACTACATCAGAACTTCTTTGAATTCTTGCCACCAAATCTCCAAACTCAAATCCACGTGAATCCATGCTTTCCTATTACAATACAAGAGGATTCCCCTCTATTATCCAGGGCTATGTCTCCCAACTCATGTTCCAAATCCCATGGTGCTATACATTTGAAGGACTTATATTTTCAATCTCTCTCTCTCAAGTTTCCTTCTCTATCCGTTCTTTTCTGTCATCTGTAAATATACATAAATCTTTCCAAAATACTACTTATAATTGTCTTACAACGCTACATTCCCTTTAGTATATACAGCCTTTCTCTTTAACATGCTGTTTTGTTTGTAATGGGCAACCCACTAAATACTGACTGAATAAAAGGCAGGATCTATTGGTTGCACCTACTTCCTCATAAATCCTCAAGAAGTGTGATTAAACTCACTGCAACGGATGGTGGTTTACTATGGTATACTACCATACCACTAAGCGTATCCCTGAGAAAGTTACAGGTGACTGCTTTATCATGAAAGCAGGCAGCCCCTACTTGAACTTTGCACTCTTTCCTTCAGTTTTCCTTTAAGTGTTCTATTCACTTTAGGTCATAGTCTGAATATTTTGTGTTTTTTATCTTTTAAAAGTCTGGTTTTTACTAACTGAATACTGTTTCCTCATAAGAACTTACAATCAGTCATCTATTTCCTCATGATTGTACGTTTTAGTCATGTCCCATGATATAATCCTTTGTTCTCTGCCATAGGTGTCTGAAGCTAGGCATACTATGCTTCTGTGGTAACTATCATTGGGACTCTCTCTCTCTCCACCAAGCCAAGATCTGGAATGGACAGTCCCCTCACACCTCTTTGCTTGCTGCTCTCCTGAAACAAACCCACAATGGTTCCCTTTTCAACTAAAGCTGTTCTGCTAATCGCTATGGAAAAACAAGCATTCTTGTTGGTATTTATTTAGCACATACTAGTTTTAAAGTACTGTGGTAAACATTGAGGATATGGCAGTGATTAAAACAGACACAATATGTGCTTAGAATGTCATGGAATGATATTCTAGATATTCTAGAACGAAAGGCAAACTCTAGTTAGTTGTGTGTGTGTATATTTGAGAAGGCTTCTCTGAGGAAGAGCTACCAACACTGAGATCTGAAGATTGTGCCTCAGTTAGCTTGAGGGAGAGAAGGAGCTAGAAAGAGTCAGTATAAAAGCAAGGAAGCAGAATTGTATGGCTGAAGAACTGAAAAAGGTGATGTGGTTACAATGCAAACACTGAGAGGAGAAGAGCTGGACAGACGTGGCTGGGACAAAGGCAGGGGCCAGGTCGTTTGGGCCTTATAAAACATTAAGGATTTTGTGTTTTATTCTCAGAGTTCTGGGAAGCTTCTGAAAACTTTTAAGCAGAAAAGTGATGTCAATTTTTAATTAAATTTTGTGAAAGTTTCTGGCAACAGTGTGGATAATAAGTGACAAGAAATACTAAGGGACAAAAAAGACCAACTGGGAGGCTACTAGAAGGTGATGATGATGGCTTGATCTGCAGTACAAAATAAACCCTAAAAAGCAAGGGAATTTAAGATATAGGAGGGACTTGACAGATTCAACAAGACTTGGATATTGGATATTGGGAGCACAGGAGAGCAGTCTCAGAAATGACTGACAAATTTCAGGCCTGTATAACAAACATATAGTGCTAACCACTGAAGCAAGAAAGCAGACAAAGAAAGTGAGATCCTGTATGTTCTTGTTGGCAAGAGGGAGGCAGAGGTTAGAATCATGAGTTCAGAGTTAAAATTCTATAGATATATATATATATAAAGGTGGACATTTTAGAAAAAGTCTGGTCTTTGAAAATCGGGACGTTATCAATATATAGATGGCTACTGAAATTATGAAGGTAGTTAAAATTGCCTTGGAAGAGGGTATGAAAAAAAGGCAGCGGACCAAGTGTCAAGGAAGAACTGCATTTAAAGGTCAGGCAGGTAGGCTACACCGGAAAAGCAGCCAAGGCATAGAGAGAAAACCCAGAACACTGAGGCATGGCTCTAAGAGAAGACAGCTTAAGAAAGAGAGGGATCAACAGTGTGAGGTCCCACCAAGAGGACAAATAATCTGAGAACTACATAAATTCTGGAAAAATACAGAGACGGTGGAATTCTTCCACCTGTGGTCTGAACACACCTTGAATAAAAAGAGGGAACCCACCACAATACTGTAAAAAGGAACGAGAGAGAAGGTAGGCACCAAGGTGGATTGTCTTGTTGAAGGAGTTCTCAACAGATACTTGCAGTTTTGTTCTGTGAAACAGGTAATGCTGGGTGAACACAGCCATAGGAATCTATGGTTTGAACAGAGTCAAGAATATAGGTGGAGAGGAAGCCTGTGAAGCAGGTATTTTATTCTTCAGTAAATGAGGTAGAATGGCTAGAATGATGATAGAAGATGGTTAGAATTAGTCACAAGAAAAGGAAAACAGAGACAGAATGTATGGCTCTTTCTTGAAGAACCTGTTTTTATAAGAAGTTGTGGGGAGGGGAATAGTCAGGCGGTAGCAACAGCATTTGCAGCACTGGGGCTGGGGTTGAAAGACTCTAGAGGAAATAAAGTCCTTAGGGAAGAAGGAGGTTTTAGAGAAAGCAGTGAAGAAAAACACTTGGAGAAGTTGGAAAAATACAGGAGGGAGGGAAAGATTGGAAGGTTACATCAGCAGGGAAGAAGTGCAAACATTACAGAGATGACAGACTGAAAGAGAACAGATACAGGAACTAGAAGGGAATGCTCAAAGTATCCATGGAAAGTACATTAGAAGAGAAAAGAAAAGCTGAGAAATCAAGTGACAAAGATCCTAAATCTTATGGCAAAATCCTAGGGCTAGGATTCCTGCTCCCTTCTTAGATGGTAAATGGTTATGTTGGATATAATCCAATACATTAAAAGTAACAGCAAAATCCCTAAGATATATAAATGTTGTAGTATCACTGGTAGAGTCCTGGTGTGGCACTGTGGGTTAATGTGCCGGACTGCAAATTCAGTTTGAACCGCAAGGTCAGCAGATCAAGCTCACCACCGTTCCTAAGAAACCCTACACAGGGCTGCTATGGGTTGGAACTGACTCAAAGGCATTTAATAACAACATCATTGATGAGAAAAAGAGTATCTATTGTTCATGAACATATTCGTAACATTAAAAAAAACTTGTTCAATTAACCTGGTATTACCGTAATGGCTTATTTGATATTCTTCATTTTATATTTTAGCGTTGACACATTAGTAAAATGTAGCAACTATCTACATCATATCATAGAACTTTAATTCATAAAGGAACTTTAGGGTGGAGGCTGCCAACTATAGACTACAAAAAACTCAGAAAGCTGTAAAATTGTAGAGGTGATTTACAAATCTATACTCATATCAAGTGCTGTTTTTAGGCTTAATGTTTATGCCTGTATAACAAGAATTTAGAAATGTATATAAATACTTTCATGATTCAATTTAAAAGAAAGAAAGTTACAATGGAATCATATTCAGAAAGGTTGGGAAATCAGTCTCATGGATTGTCTTGTTCAACCTTCTAGTCTACACACACATTAACCTCGCTCTACCACAGTCCTGACAGATCATTATCCAGCTGCAACCATACAGTAAGGCCATTTATTCACAATGATGGCTTGAACACTTTCTACCACACTAAGTCCAGCTCTGTATGAGGAAACCTCTTACGTTTTAAGCTAGCTCTTATTTTAGCAATCATACTTTCCACTCTATAACTTCCAATACTCTAGAGTTATCCAGAATAAGTTTTAATCCATTTTGCACATGACAGTCCCTGAAATAACATGTCTTTCCTAAGGCTTTTCTTTCACACACCCCATCATTCAGTTATGGATATGACGCTTCCTAGTTCTAGCATGCTCTGTGTCGTCAGTTGTTAGGTGCCATTGAGTCGGTACCGACTCATAGTGACACTATGCACAACAGAACAAAACACTGCCCGGTCCTGGGCCAACCTCACAATTGTTGCCACGCTTGAGTCCACTGATGCTGCCACTTGGCCAATCCATCTTCCTCTTTTTCTCTGCCCCACCACCTTACCAAACATGGTATCCTTCTCCAGCAACTGGTTCCTCCTGACAGTATGTCTGAAGTACGAGAGACAAAAGTTGGGTCACCCTGGCCTCCAAGGAGCAATCTGGCTGCAGTTCTTCCAAAACTGATCTATTGGTTCTTTTGGCAGCCCATGGCACTTTCAATATTCTCCTCCAACACCATATCTCAAAAACATCAATTCTTCTACGGTCTTCCTTATTCACTGTCCAGCTTTCACACGCATATGAGGTTACTGAAATTACCATGGCTTGGGTCAGGCGTACCTTAGTTCTCAAGCTGACATCTTTGCTCTTCAATACTTTAACTTCAATCTTTTCTCTGTTGATAAGAATGCTGTTTATTGGTCCAGTGGTGAGGATTTTTGTTTTCTTTACATTGAGATGCAATCTATACCGAAGGCTATGGTCTTTGATTTTTATCAGTTGTTAATATGGTTAAATATTAAATATTTTTATCAGTTGTTAGTGCCCCTCTTAAAACTCCAAAGACAGAGTCTTATAGTTGTTATGTACTACTGAGTTGGTTCCGACACATAGCGATCCTGGGTAGTGTCTCCAAGGAGCAGCTGGTGGGTGAGCCACCAAACTTGCAGTTAGCAATCCAATGCTTATCCTATGGTGTCATAGCACACCAGATTCGATCCGCCTTCAGCAATACTCAGCCATGGTGTGGCACTTAAGCACTGGACTGTTAATTACAAGGTTGGTGGTTCAAACCTACTCGCTGCTCTTAGAAACCCTACACAGGGTCACTATGAGTCGGAACACAAAAACATGGCAACACACAGTACAACTATAACATATCATGGACACTACATTTCTACTGGTGTAACCTAAGTTAGGATTTTTAAAACTCGTAGTCACACACACACACACACAAAATTTTTTGATAGCCAGCTGACCCTGCTAAATCGCTTTGCATAATGTTATGGTACCATTATTCAGTCTGTTAAGATCTTTTCGAATCTTGATTTTTGCCATCTAAGAATATTAGTTATTCTTCACAACTGAGTGTCATTTACAAAGCTGAGAGGGCTCATCCTACAGTGGACCTTAATTATTCTTAGCACTTAAATCATCTTTTCTCCTTTAAATGACTAACTACATTAGGAGGAACATTAATTTTTATATTTAGTATATAATTTACATAATTCAGACATTTTGCATGAATTATTCTACTCTTACCTCGCAACAGCTCTGATGAAGTCTAGGGACACCGTGCATTTGTATTTTGGTCCATCAAGCTGATCGTCATGGCCAACAAGGGTTAATAGCTGGTGGGTCGCTAGAGAGGTGATCTAAAATGAAAAGGCATTTCTATGAAAAACCATTTTAATGAGATTACATGATGTCCTTGTTTCTGCAACATTTTGTAGTTCCTTTGGCAAAGAAACAGAATTGAAACCACAAACAAATCACTCTTGAAATTTGTACATACAGAAGTGTGTATATGCTTAAATACTTGTTAATCAAAGGGGCAGTCTCTTTCCGGATTCCACGACAGACAGTGTTGCTTCATTAATACCTCAGATGCATACCTGCTAGCCACTGAAAACTATAAATAAAGTACATTTTTTTCTCTACATAGCATTTTATGAAGTTTCTATCTAGATACCTCAGAATATCAAACGCACACACCTTTGGGAATTAAACAATTAGAATTTAGACATAGGATTTTTCTGTCTTGGGTAGTGGTTAAAGGAGAGATAAGGAATATATCCCTTAGACCTGAATGCTAATCAGTAGGAAGGGAAACACCAGAAGGATTCATACTGACAAAAGCAAATATGTGAGAGGTCAGACCCACGGTGCCGGTTATCTTCCCATTCCTAAGGCTGGCCAGAATAGAAGTGCTGTGACACCCAGGAAAGCAAGCTTAACAAACGCTGACAGTCTTCTAGCAGCCTAGTCTCATCTCCCAAATTCTTATTCTCAACTCCTATAAACAACAGCAAAGAGGCCAGAACCGGCGAGAAAAGCTCTGGAGACTCAGTAACCTGTAACTACTCTGCAGCAATACACTGTTGTAAGTAATAACGTCTGCACCATCTACCTAATCACACGCCTGAGGAATTAAAACTACTTAATTTGGAACTAATACTTTGCCAGATACTTAGTAAATATTCTGTGGATAACAATAATAAACCAAATACCCACTGCCATGTAGCTGACTCCAGTTCACAGCAACCTTACACAGGGTTTCCGAAAGTCTTTATTGGAGCAAACAGCCACATCTTTCTCCCAGTGTAGCTGGTGGGTTTGAGTTGACAACCTTGTGGTTACCTTTTCTACCACAGTCCTGACAGATCATTACCCAGAAGCAACAAAGCAGTAAGGTAATTTATTCATACAGATAGCTTGATCACATTCTACCACACTAAGTACAGTTTTTTATGAGGAAACCCCTTTTATTTTTAGGTAGTTCTCATTTTAACAAACATACTTTCCTCTCTAGAACTTCTAGTGATCTACAATGATTCAGAATAAGCTTAATCCATTAGCACCTAATCCACAGTCCTTCCAGGGCTCTTTAAGAATAACAACAGCAATTTTGCTTCTTATTAAGTGTGGCACTGTGGGTTAATGCGCTAGACTGCAAGTCGGTTTGAACCACAAGGTTGGTGGTTCAAGCTCATCCTCGGAAACCCTATACAGGGTTGCTATGGGTTGGAACCGACTAGACAATATTTAACAATAAAACATTAAGTACTCTATACACATCATTTATGGGTAGACATTATCATTACACTCATTTTAGAGATAAGTCCTAGGTAGGGTTAACACACTCTAAATTCCAGAGCTAGTGGGTGGCTTATCAAGAATTCAGATCCAAGGGCATGATCACCTCATTACCTACACAGGGATCCCACACTTCTCAGTTTCAATTTAAAGTGAAGGCTATCATTGCCATGTTCAGTCAGCTGCCATTACATTATTAACAAGTTCAAGGGTGACAGGTGGTAGAGACCCAAGTCTAATCAGAAAATATATTTAGTAAACAGAAAACATTATTTCAACTATTTTTCATTAATGCATCAAAACATGAAAGTACACTCAAAGGGCGAAGACTTTAATTTTTCATTCACTATCACTCTGGTAGCGTAGTAGTAGCGAATCGGGCTGCTAATCTTATGGTCAGCAGTTCGAAACTACCAGCGGTTCCACGGGAGAAAGATGAGGCGTTCTGCTCCCGTAAAGATTTACAGCCTCGGAAAACCTATGCAGGGTCGCTGAGTCGGAACCAACTCCACGGCACATAGCAACATCACAACTTAGGTTATGCCTTAAAATGATTTTATAAATGTTATGTGCTGTAATAATTTTAGATTACCTCTCTAGTATACATTTTATCTACTACATCAAGCTTAATACAAAAGTTAATTTTATTATTTTAATCTTATATCATTTGTTATCTATTTAATCTATTAAAACTAGGGTATAGGTACACTAGCATTATTTTGGGTGATACACTTTTTTCTTGGCATATTACTTTCCATCACAGTATTTTCAACTTTTATGCTTTTTTAACTTTAGATGATTTTCAAGTTGCATTTCAAGTAGCTCCACCAATGAGCTCACACACAGGGTCGCTATGAGTCAGAACCAATTCTCTGGTACCTAACAATATGCCTTTTTCCTGATGTTACTTTCCATCACTTTAATTTCAAGCTGTATGCTTTCGTAAATTTAGATATTTTCATGTAAGCAGACTGACATGATTACAGCCAATGTGACAGCCCTTGCCTTTCAGTTAGACTTTTTTTGTTTTTTTTTCATGTTTTATTGTGAATTATGATAGTTTACATGAGAGAACTTTAGTTTTACATTCATTCCACCATATATCATTTCATTGCCATGGTTCCAATCCCCTCCACGCATCATCAACCGACCAAAGGGTATACCCTATAAACCTGCCCCCTACACTCCCCCCCACCCCTTGCAACTCTTCAGGACCCCTCTCTGGATCCAAAGTCCCCAGCCGCTTCATCACTCCACGTCATCGTCTCTGTCTCTATCTTGGGCCTTGCTGCTTCTCTGGGTAGGGTTCGGCTCTCGGCTTTTCTCCAATGATCGTCCTAGAGACCTCCGCTCCTAGACTGGAGAGTTAATCACTCCCTTCCTTGCTACAAAACGTCTACCTTTACATTTCCCACCCTCACAATCAGTCCTGATAACAATCATTCACTATTGTATCACAAGTGACCCTTCTGCATTTCATTTCATCAGCTCCACCTAGACAGATTGGATAGTACTCACTGGAGATTCTGCCTTCCTCCATGCCCCCTAGCTCTAGGTTCTCTCTTGAAAGCTTGTAAGCCAGTCACTTCTTACCTTTGTAGTCCCCCCGCCCCCCCAATTTGGGTATCCAATGTCCAAGTTGCCCATCTCTGTCTACTCTGTGTGTGAAGGGGGTAGGAATGCTTCTTGCTATAAGGATTTGTTCCCTCTTTTGGGTTACTGCATCCATAGGTGTAGGTTAAGTTCATCAAATTGTATCAGATCACTCTTTTTTTTTTTCCTCTTCTTTCTTCTATTTCTGACCATTATGTTTGACCTTACATTTTTTTTCTTTTTAAACTTTTTATTGTGCATTGAGTGCAACTATATAGACAAGATCATCAGTTTTACATTCAACAATCATACACTTTGTTCCATCTCAATGACTGCAATTCCCCCCATACAACAAGTTATCCTATTTTCATTCCAACCACCTTTCCATCCCTTCTCAACTTTGTTCTTAGAAAAATGGTGTCCTTTTGATTTTGAATGATTGACCATTCCATGGTGAACATACCTTCTGAATGCTGTTGTTCCCTCTATATTCCTACCTACTGCTTGGCTGAAAACTGGGCATGGGGTGAGTTCCCTTCCAGACCAGAAAGATGGTCAATATTCCTCCAATCTCTATATGCTAAGTCTGGTCATTTTTTATGATTCTGAGTTTTGCTCTACATTTCTCCCACTTTATCTGGGACTTTCTAATGTGGCCTTAATCATTAAGAGTGGCTGGCAGTGGTAGCTGGGCACCATGTAGGACTCTAATCTCACAGTTGTGGACACTGACGTTCACATGTTCCATTAGGCCACTGGACTGACTGATTCCAAGCATCTTCAATCATCATCACTCTTCTTTCTTCCGCACATGGAGAGACCAATAGTTGCATCTTACATGGCCACTTATGAGCTTTTAAGATCCCAGATGCTACTGCCCAAAGTAGGATATAAAACATTGTCTTTGTGGATTATGCTATGGTGTTCCCTGAGACTATGGTCTTGAGCGCCCAGATGCAGCAACTCATTGTCTTAAGATGTTTGAAACAGCTAATAAAGTTTTCATCATTTTGACTTCTATATGCTCCACCACATTCTTACATTCTTAGGAGTGTTTGCATCAAAGGTAAATACTCATGTACAAATATGTTTGTATGCTTCTGTGTTTAATCCCATACCTATTGAGCCTGTGTCTCTGTCCATATATTTACCTGTAGAACACTGTTGTTCCAAAGTTGTATACATGCTACTATTTACCTCTATCCCCTTTAGCACTTGCATACCTCCCTTTGTATGTTGACCTATTTCTTTTTCTGTGTTTCTCATTCCCTTATTGCCTTTTATTGAATTGAATGGTATTTTCTCATTCTAGTTCTTCCTCAACTACCCTTGAAGTAATACATTATACATTCCATCCTGTCATTCCTGTTTCGAATTCTTCTTCAGTGCCAAGCTATTTTAGAAGACTTTCTTCATTCTAATTCCCTCCTGGGCCAGTTACTCTTTGTCCAGAGAAAGTCTGCACTGATGGTGACAGAGAACAAAGCATGCCCACCACCCTCAACAGGCAAATGGGATGAAGTGAGACAAGAGTTTTCTCATGGAAGGACCTACATAATGCCCTTCATTTTGCCTCTCGGCCTGCTAGGATTAAAATACGAAGAATCTGGCCCTTTACTGAAAAACTCTGCTGACTCCTGAATTAGAAAATTGATACATAACAAATGATTAGATCATAAGAAAGCAAATGTTCAGTTACAGTTACCTAACAAAGTGATAATGATTGGAGGGGTTGCAGAAACTCACTCGAGTAGTATTTAGGTTTCCCAACTCCAAAACTTTTGAAAAGCATTAACTAACAGACATCTAGCAAGATGAAGTCAGATGCACTACATGGACTCTCTATATCCAAGATTTGAGAGACAAAATGAAACAGACACAGCTGAAAATCCTGGAACCCTGAACTCAGAGGATAGATGAGAGAAGGGGACTGAGTGCTTGCTGAGAGGAGAAACTGAGCAGGGATGGCAAGAGAGGGAGACTGACTGGTGAACGGCTGGCCAGATGTGGTGTGACCATCTTGAACTTGCAGCTTTGGTCTGGCAGTGCAGATTCACACAGACAATGGGAAAGGTGTGATTCCATTTTTTATTCCCAAGCTCCCACCCTTACCTACATCCAACACAGCCCCTGCTTTCTGGGAATTCACAGTCATGTGGTTGTTAAGTCATGCCAGTGTGAGGCAGGGACGAGCTATGTTGCTTTGGTGCCTGAATTCAGGAGGGCTCAACTCCAGACTGAAATCACCCACAGAGCTCCTAGACCAGCAATGGTCTAGCAGACACCCTCACAACCAGCCAACTCTGCCCCCAGCTGCCCTGTGGTCCTAACAGACATCAGCTCCCTCAAGGGCCTTCCTGAACTATATCTGGATTGAGTGTTCTGAACACAGACCACACCTAGGCTAATAGGAACATCACTGTCACATCCCTCCCACACCCACTTTGTGAGCTCCTAGGAGCAGAAGCTCCTCAGAACTTTCTTCTCCTCTCTGGATCCAACAGCTAATAGTTTGTTTGTTGTTGTTGGTTTTTTTTTTTTTTTGCTTTAGTTGTTTCTGCTGTCTTCTCCTCTTTCCATCACTTGAAATTTATCCTTTCTTAGTTTTTGTTTTTCCTTCTTTTCTTCTGTTGCTCATTTCCCCACTCCACTCCACTCCACCCCACCCCTCTGGTGTGGCGCTGTGGGTTAATGTGCCAGACTGCAAAGCCGTTTGAAGGGCAAAGTCTGTGATTCAAGCTCACCAGCTACTCCTTGGAAACCCTATACAGGGTCACTGTGGGTCAGAATTGACTTGACAGCACTTAATGACAATAACAACAACAGCCCCACCCCCCAGCTACTCTCTACTCTCTTTTTTCATCTTCTCTCTCCCTGGTTTCTCTATGGTTGTTTGTGGGTTGTTTTTTTTTGTTTTGTTTTTTTTTTTCTCAATCTTCCTTTTATTTTCTTAAGTTTTGTCTTCTATAGCTCCCTTTTCTCTTGTCTCTCTTTTCTTTTTATAGTTATTAAATTTTTTTTTCTGTTTACTCCCTTTTGAAATTCCCTTTTTCTCCTTTTTCATTGTTGTTCATTCTGTTTTGTTTTCTTGTGTTTGTCTGACAGAGGGGTTCTCCAAGGAGACAGCAACGTGTCCATACCCAGTCACAACAGACCCTCTGCAACTCCAACCACTGGACAAGAGCCAATACAGCTATTATACCACCTGATCAATGATACACAGCAGGAGTCAAGAGCAGCCAAACCCACCCTAAATGGAGGTACACGGACAGAGGACACCCACAGGAGACAGCTGATGAGAGCCTAAGAACACATCACCACACAATCATCAATTAAATACAAATACAACAACACAACAATGTCAAGGAGACAAAAGAATCATGGTTCACACTAAGAAACAAGGGGAAGTGTGGTGGCTTCATAGGATAAGCACTGGACTTTGAACCACACGGTCAGTGGATTGAGCCCACCAGCAGCTCTGTGGGAAAAAGATGAGGCTTTCTACTCCTCCTAAGATTTACAAGCCTCAGAAACCCTATTGTTATTGTTGCTGGGTGTCATCAAGTCAGTACTGACTCATAGTGACCCTATGTACAACAGAATGAAACACTGCCCAGTGTTGGGCCAACCTCACAATTATTGCCACGCTTGAGCCCACTGATGCTGCTACTTTGCTAATCCATCTCGCTGGGGGTCTTCCTCATTTTTTCTGACCCTCCTCCTTACCAAATATGATATCCTTCTCCAGTGACTGGTCCCTCCTGACAATATGTCCGAAGTATGAGAGACAAAGTTTGGCCTACTTGGCCTCCAAGGAGCACTCGTGACTGCACTTCCAACACAGACAGGTTTTTTCTATTGGCAGCCCATGGCACTTTCAATATTCTCCTCTAATACCAAAACTCAAAAGCATCAATTCTTCTATAGTCTTCCTTATTCACTGTCCAGCTTTCCCATGCCTATGAGGTCATTAAGAATACCACGGCTTGGGTCAGGCGCACCTTAGTCCTCAAGCTGACATCTCTGCTTTTCAACACTTACATAGAGGGCCACTAAGAGACAGAAGTGACTCAATAGCACTTAACAACAAGAAACAAGAGAATGGATCAAACAAATGACTAAGATGCAGAGTCAGAAAATGTTTCTGAGTATGAAAAGGTTATGGAATGAACTGAAAAATAATTCAAAAGAATGGTATTTAGGTGCCACCAATGGATCGATGGAAAGATGGAGAAAAGCAAGAAAAACACGGAAAAAACTTAAGAAGAATTCAGGCTAAATAAATGCCAATTTTGAAGCAATACAAAGCCTGTAATTAGAAACTCAGATTAATAATAAGATTTCAGGATTGGACAATACATTGAAAGGACAAAGAATTAGATTCAAAGCAATGGAAGCATGAATACATAAATCTCTCAAATAATAGTATGCTATTAAAATAATCAGGAAAAAGAATGAAAAAAAAAAATCTGAATAAAGTCTTAAGAATTATATGGGACACCATGAAGAGGAATAACTTATGGATGGGAGAACAGTTACGCAGGTTTGCATGGGCTAAGTGGAACAGAGGTAAATAATGATGTATGGACAACCTTGGAACACCAGGGCTCTGGGATATAGGGATTGAGGCATGGTTTGAATGGGTAAAAGAGGGGAAATAATGTTAAGATGCTTGGCTGTCTTTGGAATCTTGGTTTCCCTTGCCTAGCATTGTAAAATAGACACTTGATGGGGAGAGAAAGGACTAACCAGAAACATCACAATAGAAAGCTTGTAAGTCTGTCTTCAGTCTATAACTGATTGGAATACCTAAAATGGGGCTACAACATGCCCAGGGAAGGAGGCTTCCTGAGGAGCCTTTGCATTGTGTAAGACCACAGGTTGAATCTGGATCCCCATCTAGAATTTTCTGAGGTGGGACATTTCCACTTGAAAGAACAAGCAGACAAACCTGGAGCTACTAGAAGAACAGAAGATACTTCTTGAAAGAAAGACCAGTAGGAAAAATCAAAAACAATTAAGGGCAGCCTGATTGACTACCATAAGAACAAGCAAATTGTTCACCACGGAGCCATTAGGGCAAGTGGTCGGGTTCCCTCAAGCAAACCCCCTTTCAAGACTGAGACTCAAGGGGAATACACGAGCATGCTGGTGACCATGTTGGTCTACCGATAAGGGGAAGTGGGGGGAAAACAGCAATGAAGCTGTGAGCTAAGTGCAACCATGTTCAACACACTCCTGTCCACTTGGATTGAGACCTGGTTGGCCAGCAGTATGGTATGACCTGAGGACTCCTGGACGCAGGGACAGGGACATGGCCACAGAGGACTACAGCAGAGAGTAAACCGTCCAGCAGTTATGAAGTGAGGGAAGATGCACAAGAACACCCACACTTGCAAGTAACATCCATTTGACCTGGCTTCAATGGCTGGATGATCAGAACTCGACTAGAGGAAGAAAGAAGAGGAAAAAAAGTAACCTGCTAAAATTTGATCAACTTGACCTATACTTATAGATGTAGTAGCTCAAAAGAGGGACCGAAAACTTTACAGCAAGGATCACTCCCCCCTCGGTAGACAGGGTTGACAGGGATGGGCAATTTAGACATTGGCTACCCCAAATGGGGGGACTACAAAGGCATGAAGTGACTGGCTTATTATAAGCTTTCAAGAGGAAGCCTAGTTTAGAGGGTACGGGGGAAGGCAGAATCTCCACTGAGTGGTTTCCAAACTGTCTAGATGGGGGCTGGTGAAAGGAGATGGGTATAAGACTCTTGTGGTACAATAGTGAATAACTGCTATCAGGACTGTGAGTGCTGCAAATGTAAAGGTACACATTTTGTAACAAAAGGAGGGGAGTAGTTGATCTTGCAGTCCAGGAGCGCAGGACCCTGGGATCATCAAGGGAGAAGAGTGGGGTGTGGGGCCCTATCCAGAGAAGCAGTGACACCAGAGTTGGAGGCAGAGACGATGACATGGAGAAATGGAGCAGCTGGGGACCCTGAACTCAGGGAAGGAGACAGGCTGTGTGCTGATGGACGGGGGATGGGCTTGTGGGGTGTGTCCTTTGGTTGTTTAAATGGTTGTATATTCCTGAGTACTTTGGTGTACATCCAAAAAAAAAAAAAAAACCAGAGAGAATGGAAGCAAATGCTATTGAAAGGGATTGTAACCATTGTAATCATTGCAATGAAACAAAATATGATAGGATGAATGTAAAGCTGATGTTCTCCCATGTAAACTATCATCCAATTCACAATAGAAACTTAAAAAAAAACCCAAAAAACTGATCATGAAAAAAATAACAAAATTAAATTCTATGTCACCCCAAACTGACCAAAAACCTTGGCGATCACTGAGTTCCATCATTTCATTTTAGGGATGAGAAAGCAGACACTGTCTAAGGATGACTGACATTATTATTATCAGTCCCTACTCAGCTTTTTCAGACAATTATATTGAGGCACTTTAGCTCATGTTTCAAATTACTTAATCCATTAGATCCCAATGAAAATGAATATACAGCATATACTGAAGATGTACTAAAAATCATTTTAGAGTTTTAACAATAAATTCCAAATTAATCACTTAATTTTAAGAACTTTTAACTCATTAAAATGTTTGGCTAAATTACCATTTGGTGCTAATACATATTAGATAGATTTGCCAAAATGGTATTACTACTGAGCAACTGGTGTGGCACTGTACGATAAGCATGGGGCTGCTAACCACAAGGTTGGTGGTTCAAACCCACCATCAGCTACTCCTTGGAAACCCTATACACCATATATAGGGTCGCTATAAATCGTAACCGGTGGTGACAGTTAACAATATGAGTGAAGACCTTCAGTGTTAAACAATTTACATGTTTCTTTTCTTCTACTGCCCTTCAAAATTCCTAAGAATATCTAACATGTAATGTTAACATTCCTCCCTCCCTTAGGATCTAGCATAGAATATGGACAAAATCTGGGGGCAGAGAAAGGGGATATCGGAATGAATTAATATAGTGTCGATGGAGTCCTGGAGTGCACTGTAGGATAAGCACTGGACTGCTAACCACAATGTTGGTGGTTCAAACCTACCTTGGAAACCCTATTCAGAAGGACCCAACTCCATGGCACTAACAACTAGTACTTGTGGTATAGGAATCAAAACTTACTGAATCTAGTCTTAAACATATACTGTACTTGGTTGGTTGGGTTATGTGCCGTGGAGTTGGTTCCGGCTCACAGGGACCCTGTACAGGGTTTCTGAGGCTGCAAATCTTTACTGGAGAAGAAAGCCTCATCTTTCTCCTGTGGAACAGATGGTAGTTTCGAACTGCTGACCTCGAGTTTAGCAGGCTGATTCGTAACCACTATGCTACCAGAGCTCCTTTATACTGTACTAGGCACTTTACATTCCGTATTCCTCATAACGCCTCCACAAATTAAATCTATATATAAAACTCTTCTCAGATGAGGAGACAGCCTCAGAGAGGTTAGGTAAATTAGTCAAGGTCACTGAGCTAACAGCGGGTAAAGTGCAGCCCTGGATTTGAATGCCATTTGAATCCAGAGCCAATATTCCTTATAGAATTTTCAGGAACCAGGAAAGAAGTAACTAAGGAGCTCTGGTAGCGTAGTAGTTACGAATCGGGCTGTTAACCTCAAGGTTGGCAGTTCAAAACTACCAGCCGTTCTGCAGGAGAAAGAGGAGGCTTTCTGCTCCCGTAAAGATTTACAGCGTTGGAAACCCCTGTACAGGGTCACTATGAGTCGGAACCAACTCCACAATACTAAACAACGTTGGGATAGACTGCAGGAATCAGGAAAGAACTTTGTTGGAACAGACTAAGGAAAATTTTGGGGAAAAAGGAAGTGATACAGAAAAGTTAGTGAAATGCCCACAGGGGCAGCATCACACACTGAAAGCGTTTACTGTAAGTCGGCTGGTTAGCAATCAGCAGCACAGGGACTACAAATGGATTTCTAACAAGGACAAAAGCAGATCTTTGTTGGTATTGGGGCCGTTCAGTCAGTTCCAACTGAAAGCAACCCTAAGAGTACAACAGAATAAAGCAGTCCTGTGCCATCCTCACCATCAATGCTGTTGCATAACCTGTTGCAGCCACTGTCAGTCCCTCTCACTGAGGGTCTTCCATGGTTTGACTGACTGACTGTACTTTACATCAAGCATGATACCCTTCTCCAGGGGTTGGTCCCTCCTGTTTTGTTTGTTTTACAAGCAGATTTTTGTTTGTTTTTCTGGCAATATCCTGGTATAGTCAATATTCTTTACTAACAACATCATACAAATACATCAATTTTTCCTGGGCCAGCTTTCATATGCTTGTAAGGCAAAAATGAAGTATCACAGCTTGGGTCAAGCATGACTGAGTCCTCAAAGCGACATTTTGGTTTTTGACACTTTAAAGAGGTCTTTTGCAGCAGATCTATCCAATGCAATGTCATCTGATTTCTTCTTTTGAATTGCTTCCATGGGCACTGATTAAGGAGCCAAATAAAATGAGAATCTTGGTAACTTACAACATAGTTTCCATTTATCATGATGCTGCTTACGGATCAGTTGGGAAGATTTCTGTTTTATAATGAAGGTTATGTAAGTCTTTGATCTTCATCAGAAAATGTTTCAAGTCCTCTTCACTTTCATAAAGCAAGACTGTTCATCTACCTATCACAGACTATTAGGGTCTTCTTCCAATCCTGATGCCGAGTTCTTCTTCATACAGTCCAGCTTCTGGACTCTTTTCTTAGCAGAATGCGTAAGCCTGGTGAAAAGATAAAGCCCTGGCACATACATTTTCTCATCTTAAACCACACAGTACCGCTGTATTATGTTTAGACGACTGCCTCTTTGCCAATGTACAGGTTCTGCATCAGCACAATAAGTGTTCTGGAATTCTCATTCTTCCCAATTTTATTCATAGCTTGTTATGATCCACACAGTCTAATGCTTTTGTAAAATCAAAGAAGTACAAGTTAAGCATCTTTCTGATAATCTCTGTATTTGAAATATCTAAATATGGAGTCCTGGTGTAGCACTGTAGAACCAACGCTGGACTACCAGTCACATGGTTGATGGTTCAAACTTACTAGTCACTCCTTGGAAACCCTATACAGGGTCACTATGAGTAAGAACTAACTCAACAGCACTTCACAACAAAATATAGTGAAAAGTCCTGCCCCAAGAATGAAGAGAATAGCCTTAAGAAGTAACAATTTTAATAGCCTTAAAAATTATCAAGTGTGTAGCATTTGATACAATAAAAGTAAAGTATTAAAATGTAGAATCATTAACCTAAAGAAGGTTAAATTATCATAAGATTATATAGTATCATAAACAAAAAATTAGCTTTTGAAAGTTTGATTTTTTAGATACAAAAAAATTTAAAGTAGGAGAAAATAGTAGCCAATATCGAAATCATTTCCCAAAGCAAAATTTCTTATACGTCTGTGGAATAAAGATCATTTATTAAGAAATCATGACCATAAATTATACAATATATATAACAGTTGAATAAACTAAAAGTTAGGGTAAACATTCGAATTTTTCAAAGTAAAGGTAACAAAGAGTTTGCTCCTGAAACAATGAAATTGTTTGGAAGAAATGCCATGTTAACTATCTATGTACATTTATAGCTGTTAGGAAATGATTATTATTCTTACTCCTATTTTTTAGTTTCCATTATCTATTAAGGTATATTCTTTTGACAGTAATTTTCATACTTTAGGGGGAAAATGCTGTTTTCAACAGCAGCTTTGTGTACTATATTGTCTCATAATCAAATTCAAATCAATGAAAAATCAGCAGCTACAGGAGTAATTTTCTTTTTCAAAGATCTATATTTTCTTTTTCAAGGTCTAATATTTTGTGCTAAAAAATACAAAGCAAATTTTAAAAACTTGCCAAGTCAGTGACTTTATCGCTAGTGTTTCGATCTCGTTTCCACTGATATTTTCAAAATGAAAATTCTTTTAATCCTTCTTTAAAAAAATTAAGGAAAACCTCTTTATAGGTGGAATATTCTTAGACCTACATCTTCAAATGGAGTTGTGCAAACATTTACTTAATCTTTGCTCTGTGTACTATTACGTCCTTTGTTCTCATCTACACAGGGATTGAGCTAATTATTTATGTCTTAACAATAGGAGTTCATGTATCCCAGTGAGGATTTTTTTTCTTAATCTGAGAGGCAGTCACTAACAAGCTTCAGCTGGAAATGCTTGATATAAAAACAGTGTGAACCTGTTCCTGGGCTAATCAATTATCTTCTTTCTGCCAACAAAAGGAAATCCATTTACAACTGTAATGATTTTTTAACATGCTCATTATTTTTATACTTTCATAGTTTGGTATGTAAGTCAATTTGTGTCTAACCCATTCTGCTTATGTTAGAGGAGCTTTAAAGTCTGAAACATTAAATTATTTAAATAAAACACTACATGACATGTTCGTGTATGGGTTGACACAAGCATGACATTTGATCTGACTTGAGGATATGTGATAGTTCATGAACATGTGGCACATATCAAGAGCATTCAACTGACATTTGTGCAATACAGGGTAGAAGTGGTTAGTGTCGCACATGAGAGAGAGAGGCAAATATTGTCAAAACTGCTCAACCTAACATCATTTTTTTGTTTCCAAAAATAAGGGAGGAGGGCTTGGGTGGATCCTTTAGTCTTGCAATATGCTCTGATAAACAAAAAGTAGCATGGATGTTTATGCTAACACAAAAAAGTAACTAAACAGTGTTTCTTATCATATGAATGACTGCAAGCCTTTAACCAGGAAAACCATACTGCCATACCATACTGCATGCTTAGGAGAATGGAAGGTCCTGTGTTCAGAGTGAAGCCTTTGTTCAAGGCACAGTGTAAGAAGAGAAAAAGATGAAAAGACAAGGTCTGTTTCCTCAAGGAATTCCAGGTAACAGGGGTGAGAAACATGTAATAAAATGGTAATGACACAAGATGAGTGTTCCCATAAGAGGTATGTTTAAAAGCAATTATTTGATTATAGAGGGGAATGGCTAATGGGGGTAAGGCAAAGTATAGATTTAATGGAAAGTGGCATTTGGGAGGTAGACCATGACGCATAACTGAGAACTTAAAAGCACAAAAACAATAAAAATGAGTGTTCTCATAAAAGAAACCATGTCTTGTGACTAGTGTATTGGGTGGATGCAGGCAGTGGCAGGAAATGGAGTAGACTGTGAAGGACACAAGAAATCCTATAAAAATACAGATTTCATTCAGTAGCTGTTAATGACAAACAGGAAAATATAATCAAATTCATTTTTTAAGATTATGTTAATAACCACATGGAAGATGAACTAGAAAAAGTCAGGTGACAGGGAGATCACTTAGGAAGCTGGTGTAGTAGTATAAGGAATCAATTAAAGAGGCATTTTTAGAGGGAAAATACACTGGCCTTGCTGACCAACTAAATGGACCAAAACCCCACTTCTATTGAGTCGATTCTGACTCACAGAGACCTTAAATAGGGTTTCCAAGACAGTAAACCTTTACGGAAGCAGACAGCTTCATCTTTCTCCCAATGAGCGGCTAATGGGTCTGAACAGCTGGCCTTCCAGTTAGCATCACAACTAAATGGAATAAAGTAAAACATAGGGTTCAGTGATAACTTCACTATTTAACTAAACTAAAAACTAGACACTGTATTATCTTTGTTTTGCTAGCACATGCCTGCCACACATGCCTGTGCTCAATAGATGATGAATGAATAAATGAGTAAGAATGGAGTTTTGAAATCTAGGCAAAACAGAAAACAAAGGGAAAGGCTCAGGAAAATGATAATTTGGTTTTTGATTTAGCAGTATGTAGTGAATAAACAAGATCATAGCAGAACTGATGCCTTTGAGTTATGGTGTTGAAGGAGAATACTGAAAGTGCCATGGGCTGCCAAAAGAACCAACATATTTGTGTTGGAAGAAGTCCAGCCAGAGTGCTCCTTGGAGGCCAGGATGGCCAAACTTCATCTCTCATACTTTGGACATATTGTCAGGAGGAACCAGTCGCTGGAAAAGGATATTATGTTTCATAAGGTGGAGGGTCAGAGAAAAAGAGGAAGACCCCCAGTGAGATGGATTGGCAAAGTGGCAGCATCAATGGGCTCAAGCATGGCAACAATTGTGAGGTTGGCCCAAGACCGGGCAGTATTTTGTTCTGTTGTGCACAGGGTTGCTATGAGTCAGTACTGACTCAATGGCACCTAACAGCAACAACAGAGTCCTGGTGTGGCGCTATAGGATGAGCACTGGACCACTAGCAATAAGGTTGGCTGTTCAAACCCACCAGCTGCTTACTGGAAACCCTATAGAGGGTTGCTATTGGGTCAAGACTGAACTGATGGCACTTAACAACAACAGCAGTATGTGATGTGTACAAAACAGTCAGTTGTGGCAATCTGGGTACAAAGGTAGAGACTTAAGAGTTAAAAATAAAGAATTCCAAAGGAATCTAGAAAAATTTTCACTGGAAACCCCCCTAAGCATCAACACTCCTTTTAATCATTTTTCTATAGATATCTTTTAAAATGCAGTGCACATTTTCACAATGTAGTCTTTTCCAAATTTTTCTAGCCTATTAATAAAATTATTTATCTTATTAAAACAATCTACTCATAAAGCCATAGTATATGCATTTGCTTATATTCACCATATTAATAGTACTGACTCTCTTAAATAAATATGGATTTACAAGCACACAGTAATGCAAACATTTTTTGGGCTTTCAGCAAAAAATGTGCCAAGTCAAATACTCCATTTCCCTCCACAAAACCATACTGATAAAGGATATACATTTGGCATATTCATTGAAAGCAATACTAGCCTTTGAGGAAGATATAAAATACTAGCTACAAAAACGAACAATATACTATTTCACACAAAAGCTAGAAGAAAAATGTATGCATTTTTTTTATCCCTTAGGCAGTATTTTATAAGTCACCCTTGAGCTATGGTTCCATTTTTTTAAAAAAAGTTCAGTAAGAATGACAGGCACAGGAGGGTAAACATTGTTAAAAATGAAAAGAAAAACTATCTTTACACCCCAACCACAGGGTAGTTAAAAATATTGTGCATTTTACTTTTTGCTTACCAAATATCTCTCACAACAACAGTGTAAGGATCATATTAATAATAGTAACAAAATAATAATCATGACGAATAAAAAGCAACACAAACCTTATCGAAACATGTCCAAAACCAGAAGAGAGTAGCTGATCCAAATGAGCTGGAGACAGACAAAGGCATTATAGAGGAGGAAGAGCGGGTCCTGGATATGCCTGAGAGGGAACTCAGAAGAATGATATGGAAACAAATTCAAATGCTCCAAAAAGGGGTCGAGGAAAACAAGGAAGAAGTAAGGAAAGTACTACAGGAGCAATCAAATAAGACGGACACAGCATTGGAAACAATTCAAAACCTGCAAAAAGATGTCCAGCTGATCAATAATAAGATATCAGAAATGGACAATTTTGCTGAACAGGTAAAGGAGCAGATTAGAAGAAATGGAAGCCAGAACTAGCGAGCTGGAAGACAAATCTCTCAATACTGTCAAGATAGAAGAGCAAGCAGCTAAAAGGATAAAACAATCTGAAGAGTGTATAAGATTCATGCTGGATAACATGAAGAGGAACAACTTAAGAATTATTGGCATTCCAGAAAAGGAAGAATCAGAGAAGTCCACAGAGGAGATAACTGAAGAGCTTCTGGAAGAAACTTTCCCTAACATCTTGAAAGATGAGAAGATAAACATTCAAGAAGCCAAACGTACCCCAGGAAGGACAGACCACAAAAGAAAGTCTCCAAGACAAGGAAAGAATATTAAAAGCAGCCAGGGAGAAGAGAAATATCACTTATAAAGGCAAGCAAATTAGATTAAGCTCTGACTATTCAGAACAAACCACGTAGGCAAGAAGGACACAGGGAGACATAATACAAAGCCCTGCAAGAAAAAAAAACTGTCAACCAAGAATCCCCTATCCAACAAAACTATCAGTCAAAAACGACGGTGCGATCAAAACATTCCAAGATGAACAGAATCTGATTTTATCAAAACCAACCCAGCACTTCAAAACATCCTAAAGGGAGTTCTGTGGACTGAAAACCAACAAGAACAGACAACAAACAGAAACTGACAGGTGTGGCAACACCACCTGGAACACAGTCAACAAACAGATAGCAGAGCCAGAACAGAACAAGACTACAACACCAAACTCAAAGGAACTGGGAGATCAACTGAAGACCAAAAGTATATGAATGTCAAAGAAGGGACACACGTAGCAACAGAGACCCAGGTGGTGAGGATGCCAGGTAAATTACAGGTTGCTATGGAGTATCTTAAATGCAGAGAAAAGTTAGTACACTACAAGGTAGCCCCAAAAGAAAGCTAATACTTCACAACATATAAAAATGAATTCCCAAGCAGAACAAGCGAACATGGAAACTAAGAAGAAACCGAGAGGAAACAGCACAAAAAAACACAAACCCAACACAAGAAGGAATGCAAAACAATAGAATGAACAGCACCACCAAGATAGTACCATATAGACAGCAATCAATTCATACTTACTGATAATTACATTGAATGTCAATGGATTGAATGCACCAGTGAAGAGACAAGAGTGGCAAAATGGCTAAGAAAACAAGATCCATCAATATGCTGCTTGCTAGAGACACAACTTACATACAAACACAAAAGCAGACTAAAAGTTAAAGGATGGAAAAAATTTACCAAGCTAACTGCAACAATAAACAAGCAAGAGTGGCAATACTAATCTCCGACAAAGCAAACTAAGATAAAAACCGGCATTAAGAGACAAAAAGGACGCTATCTCATGATCAAAGGGT
>NW_006408528.1:35906535-35914217 GCF_000296735.1 Chrysochloris asiatica
TGACGTTGTGGTTGGCAGTCCAGTGCTTATCCTACAGTGCCACAGGACTCCAGATGTTGTTATGTGCCATTAAGTTGGTTCCAATCCATAGTCACCCTGTATAGGGTTTTCAAGGAGCAGCTGGTGAATTAGAAGCAGTTCAAGCTCACCAGTTGCTCCTCGGAACTGACTCGACGGCACTTAACAACAACAATCTTGAGGTTCAAACCAACCTTGTGGTTGAGTGCCACACCAAGACTCCAAGTACTACAAGCAAAATGAGGCACAGAGAAATGCAAAGGAACTGCTTGTTACATTTCCTATTACTCGAGTATTGAGCTAATGGTTTTTCAAGAAAACTGTCCCTTTTATTGACCAAGTTTAATCTCTGTAAGGATAATTCTCAGACTCAAATCACTTTACATGAATATCTTACAGACAAATTTTATGCTGTGACATTTATCACAAGATTCAAATTCTTACCTAACCAATATTTGCACTAGATAGTATTTCATCAATGATTATGATATGTGACTATCATTTGATAAATGCAATTACTTTTTGTACAAATACAGGAGGGCTTTCAAAGAGTTTGTGGAAAACAGTATTAAAAGATAATGGAAAGTTTGCAAATGTTCTGGCGCTCCCTTGTATGAGTCTAACAATCATATTACACAATATAGAAATTCATTTAAGGTAAAGAGATCTTATAATCATATGAAAAACCTTTATTAAATCAATTTATCTGGTTAAAAACCTATGAAAGTACTTTAAAGCACTATATGCAAGAGTGACATGATGGGTTTAATAACATTTAGTTATAAAAGATTTGAAATACAGCCATGTAAATTTTTAAGAAAAACTATTGTGGAGTCCTGGTGTGGCGCTGTGGACTAATGCATCAGACTACAAAGTCGTTTGAACTGCAAAGTCAGTGGTTCAAGCTCACCAGCTGTTCCTTGGAAACCCTATACAGGGTCGTTATGGGTTGGAATCAACTTGACAGCACTTCACAACAATTGCTTACTAATGTTGCTGTTTTAAGTGCCTTTAAGTTGGTTTCAACTCACAAAGAACCTGTAATAGGGTTTCCGAAGCTATAAATCTTTATGGGAGCAAAAAGCCTCATCTTTGTTGTTGTTGTTAAGTGCCATCAAGTTGGTTTCAATTCATAGCAACCCTGTATAGAGTTTCTGAAGTTGTAAATCTTTATGGAAGCAGTTCAGTGCTTACCCTACAATGTTTTTTTTTTTTAATTTAAGTTTCAATCCTTAACTGAGATTGTTCGATATTGAGAGCATAACTAGATTTAAATAGCCATTGCTTCATAATACTAAATTTAAGGCACATCATAAGAAATAATTAAACAAACGTTTTATCACTTGATAGAAGACATTTATTTAAATATCTGAATTATCAAATATTATGGACTGAGGTAAAAATTTTATTATCTATTCTTTTAAATTATTTACACATTAGCATTTAATGAAGAAGATAGGGCTTTCTGCTCCAGTAAATATCTGTTGCTGTGAAGTGCTGTTGAGTCGGTTCTGACCCAAAGCGACCCTGTATAGGGTTTCCAAGGAGTGGCTGGTGAGCTTGAACCACCAACCTTGCAGTTGAGAAGTTCAGAAGGCTTTGCAGTCTGTATAGGGTTTTCCAAGGAACAGATGGTGTGTTTGAAGTCCAATGGTGATCATACAGCACCACACCAGAAATGAAGTTAGTCAATCACAAAAGGACAAATAATGTGTGAGCCCACAATTGTAAACAGTCAATAAAAGGTTTTCATGCTTTAAAAATAAAAAAAATGATGGTTACCAGAGTGCAAGAAAAAGGTGAACAATTCACTGGCTAGAGAGTAGACACAGAGTCCTGTTGTGGTGCTGTAGGAAGGATAAGCACTGGACTGCTAACCACAAGGTTGGCAGTTCAAATCCACCAGTTGCTCCTTCAAAACCCTTCATTGAGTCAAGTGAGTCAACAGCACTTATTATCACCACCATCAGAGGGTTATTGTTAAGTGCTGTTGAGTTGGTTTCAACTCATCATAACAGTGTATAGTATAGGGTTTCTGAGGAGTGAATGCTGAGTTTGAACCTCTGACCTTGCAGTTCAAACCAAGCTTGCGGTCCAATGTTTATCCCACAGTGCCTTCAGAGGTAGACACATGGATGACAGGGAAGGCAAAGCTCTTCAGCAATTTCATTCTCTTTGAAAGACAAAGCACTATGGTTTAATACTTAAAATTTAGCACTGCAGTATATCTAACACTGTTCACCATCTCACTCCTACTGCTGTCACCAAGCTGTACGAGTGTAATGGGTGGAGGGAATGAGAAGAAGAAAAAGAAATGAGCAAAAAAAAAAAGATTCAAATATTTCTGTAAATATTACTTTTCTTCAAGGAAAAAGAAATAAAAAACACAACTTAGTTTTCATGTGTTTCTGGGAAAACAGAATCCACCAATACTTCTTTTAGAGCATAAATGGTGCTAAACAATGTATTTGATCAAATAAAAATTTTAAAGGTAATAATGAACTATTTACAGTATGCAAATGACACTGCTTATCCTCTCTATCCAACTTGAGAGGATACAGAAGACTGAAAACTCCAAAATCACTGCCTTGCCACATTTCATTCTTCTTGTTAAGTGCCACCGAGCTGGTTCAGACTCACAGTGACCCTGCACAGGACTTCCAAGGATTTTAATGTCTGGGGAGCAGAAAGTCTCTTCTTTCGCCCATGGAGAGGTTACTAGGCTCGAACCACTGACCTTGTAGTTTGTAATCCAGTGCTTATCATATGGAGCCACTCTTTAGCTTCAGGCATATATAGGTGGATTGCATCTATTTTATGTGAATGAAAATAGAATAATGACTCCATGAAAGTGGAAATGTGAAAACTAGGTAAGACTAAAGTTATCTAACCATTTTAAAAAACAGGTTAAAACTGTATTTAAATTCAATAAATCTAAACACTAACAAAAATGCAAAATGTGGTAGTATTCACTTTACTGATCTGTGAGATTAAAAACGAATGAATTTTAGTCTCAGTAGAATTGTATCTAAAACTCAGTATGTTGTTTAAGTGCTGTTGAGTTGGTTAGGAATCATAATGATGCTGTACACGGTTTCTGAGGCTGTAAATCCTTGCGGGTATGCAAAGTCTAGTGCTTATCCTAACAGAGCCACCATGGCTCCCCAAAATTCAATATGGGCACAACAAATTTAGAAGACAACCAAATACAGTACTACTATTATATAACTAGGAGTCCTGGTGTGACACTGTAGGGTAAGCATTGGACCGAGAACCACAGGTTGGTGGTTCAAATACATCAGTCACTCCTTGAAAGCCAGCTGAGTTGGATGGAACCCACTTGATTGCAATTAACAATGACAAAATTACATTATCAAGGAAGCCTGGTGGCACAGTGGTTAAGTGCTCAGCAGCTAATCAAAGAATCAAACCCACCAGCGTCTCTCTGGAAAAAGATGTGGCAGCCAGCTTCCTTAGAGATGAGAGTCCCGGAATCCCTGTGGGGTTGGTAGTGGGCAAATGTGGCCTTGATTATAGTATTGAAATGACTCTGTCCTATAGGTGCACCATGAGCAGGAATCAACACAACAAAGGATTTGGGTTTATTATTTTTCTCAATTGGAATTTTAGTTAATTTTTAGGATTCCTTAAGCTACTATTCTTACAATTCCTTTAATAAATTACTATTTTTAAAGATTCCTTAAGCTATTATTTTCATATTCTTATTAGACACAAAACACTAATTCCAAAGATGAAAAAGGTTCTTATGAACTTCTACAGTCCAAGACTGATCAAACATCCAATCAAGATGCATTGATAATTTACTGGTTATTGAAATACAAAAGTTCAAAACAAACAAGAAGGAAGGGTTGGTAGTGGGAAAATGTGGCCTTGATTATAGTATAGAAACGACACTGGAGATCACGTGATACAATTTTGGAAAGACCAGTAACCTAGTCATTGGAACTGCCTTTTTCAACAAGCTATATGACAACTATACATGTGAACCTCATAGATGGATTACACAGAATCAAACTGACTACAACTGTGGGAAGAGACTTTGAAGAAGCTCAATATCCTTACAACGAGGCCAGAGACCAGCTGGGGAACAGATCACCAACTGCTCATGTGCAAGTTCAAGCTGAAGGTGAAGAAAATAAAGCAACTCCACAAAAGCCAAAATACAATTTTGAGAATATCCCATTTGAATTTAGAAACCATCACATCAAGAACATACTTGGAGAAACTTAAAAAAAAAAAAAAAAAAAGTTAATTAAAAAGCCAGGAAAGATACAAACAAAATAGTTGCCAGGAGAGACTCTGAAATTTGCTCCTGAAACAGAGTAACTAATTCTAGCCTTGAGTTGCAATATGGATGGAATCTATGGGCAAAATATTGAATGATAGAGTAAGCATCAAAAGAAAATGGACAAATGTAGTCACTGAACCAAAAAGGACTAGTCAGTGTTAGACCGTTTGAGCAGGTAACAAATGATCAAGAACCTATGCTATTGAAGGAAGAAGCCCAAGCCTGAAGACACTGGTGAAAATCAAGGCTCCAAGAATTTACAGAATACAATTGAAACGTTCCAATGAATGAATACAGTACTAGAGGTGCTCATTCATCTATGGCAAGAAACTTAAAAGACAGTTACCTGGCTACTGACTAGAAAAGATTCACATTTGTATCCATTCCAAAGAAAGATGACCCAACATAATGGGGGAATTATTGAACAGTATCATTAATATCATACACAAGTAAAACTTTGTTGAAGATAATTAAAAAATAGTGGCAGTAGTATAGTGACAGGGAACTGCCAGAAGAGTCTAGCCAATTCAGAAGAGGATATGGAAAGCTAAATATCACTGCAGGTGTCAAATGGATCTTGATTGAAAGCAGAGAATACAAGAAAGATATCTACCTGTTAAAACATTATGCAAAAAAATTTGCAAATAACATTAGGAATGGGAATTCTAGAATAATTAATGTGTTCAGGCAGAACCCGTACATAGACCAAGAGACAGTCATTCTAACAAGACAATGGAACACTGCATGCTTTAAAATGAGAAAAGGTGTGCATCAGAGTTTGTATGCCAAGCAAATAATCTAAGAAACTGGGTAATCTGAAGAAGAATGCAACATCAGGGCTGGAGGAAGATTAATGAACAACCTGCAATATGGAGATGACACTAACCTTGCTTACTGAAAGCAAAAACATCTTGAAGCACTTGGTAATGAAGATCAATGAACACAGCCTTCAATATTGATTACAACTCAGTGTAAAGAAAAGAAAAATCCTTACAACTGGACCAATAAGCAACATCATGATAAATGAAGAAACGATTGACGTTGTCACGGATTCCATTTTATGTTGATCCACAATCAATGCTCATAGAAACACCAGTCAAGAAATTAAATGATGTGCTGCATTAGGAAAATCTTCTGAAAAAGACCCTTTAAAAGGAAAAGATGTACTTTTGCAGACCAAGCAATGGTATTTTCAATCACCTCATGCAAAGGCTGGATGAGGCCCAAGAAGCACTGAATTATGTAGCGCTGGCATAGAATACTGACAATACCATACAGTGTCAGAGGAGGAACCAATCTGTCTTAGCAGTACAGCCAGAATGCTCCTTAGGAAGGATGCTGACACTTCATCTTAAATACTTCAGACATGTCATCAGAAAAAGATAAGCATGCTTGGTACAGTCAAGGGTCAGGAAATGAGAGAAACCCTTAGTGAGCAGCTCAAACACAGTGAGGACTGGGAGGACAGCACAGGACTGGGCAGTGTCTGGCTCTATTGCACACAGTGTTGTTGTGAGTAGGAACCAACTTGATAGCACCTAAAAACAAATTATAGAAGATATTTAAATAGATTTATTCAAATAAACCAATGTGTTAACAAGCAGCTTTCACTCAATACAGGTGTTCCCTACTATCTGAAAGCACAGTGTTCCTATGAAACCTTTAAGGCAAAATGGTATAAATCAAAAAAACAATCACCATTAATTCACATGGGAACATTTTTAAGTGTTCCCAGACCCAAAAAATAACCTACCAAATCATACCAAATAACACATAAACCTAAAATAACAGTAACATGAAGAGTCCACAGATGCAGGTCAAAGCTATGTATGCTTGATGCTGTGGCGTTACCTGGGAGGGAGCTCAGCTGTGCACCACTCACAGCCTTGCTCAGGGCGAGCGCAGCCTCCTGAATGGCTCACTGCAAAATAAATGCTAGTTTCACTCTTAGTCTGTTTTTATTTTTTTCATAAAAGTGAAAACCCTCTTCAGTTTTATTTTAGCGAAAACAGATACTAATACTGTTGTTGTTAAATGCCATTGAGTCAGTTCCAACTCATAGCTGCCCTATAAAGGGTTTCCAAAGAGCAGCTGGTAGGTTTGGACCACCAGACTTCTGGTTCAAACTGACCGTACAGTTCAGGGCAGCCTGCAGTGCCACACCAGGTCTCCAAGTACTAATGTAGGTCACTGGTAAAAGCAAAGTGCCATAAAGCACACTTGCAAAATGTGGGGAATATTTACATCTAAGGCATTATTTTTGTTAAATGCTGAAGTCAGTTCTGACTTATAGCGACCCTATGTAGGGTTTCTGAGGAGTGCTTAGTGGATTTGAACTGCTGACCTTGCAATTATCAGCCCAGTGCTATGCTACAGCGCCAGCCACCCCAGCAAGCCATCTACGGCACTGATAGCCAATAAAAGCTGGCTTCCTGGCTCGTCATAGAGCTAAAATACAACAATGTTGCCATCTTGTGTTCATATTTGGTAAGTACTTCCAATACAAATGCAGTCACATATTTGGTATTATGTTTAAAAATAGTGCAAACAGGTTAAGTACAAATTGGCTCACTCATGAACAAGAGTATTATTTTGATAGATGAATAAAAGGAGAAAAACAGAAAATGCCAGTGAGAATCAATAGGAGAAAAGATATGTAAGGCATGTGGAAGAAGAAAAAGATATATACCCTTCTTCTGCGTGTGATCATTGCCACTTTTTGCTCTTAAACACAGCATAAATGCTTTTTGATTTTTCTGGATAGTCTACTGACCACACAAAAGTAAAGGCCAACACGTTAGGGTCAGCTGTCTCTACAACCATGTACCTATTTGTATCCTAAATGGGAATCAAGTTCCTAAATGATTTGCTATCAAATGCCTATAAATCAATTCATTCAATACAATGTTTTAAACTTTATCATGTTGATTATTAAGTGTCAATGAAAACTGATACCGAATAAAAAGATTAGCATGCATGACTTGTTAATGGTGAAAAGAATTTAACTTGTTAAAACATAGGCTGCATTGTTGGCATTATTGAAAACATGAAGATTGGTGACACTGTTCACCTGTAGCAAAAGTCACTATTACCTGCTTTCTAAAGCATCGACCTCCCACTGTCTTTGCCTAACCTTATAAACCTGAACCTGCTATGGGAAACCTGTGGTTCAAGTCTGGATGCTAACACTGATTTACTGAGACCTTGGGTAGATCTCTGAGACATTCTAAGCTTCAGTTTCTTACCCTAAAATAGATATACTTTAGAGATTAACAATATGTGACAAGAGTTGATAAAGTACAAAATGTTATACCAATGTAAAGTATGATATTTATAGTATCAATGGTAAGCAGGG
>NW_006408528.1:35914767-35923631 GCF_000296735.1 Chrysochloris asiatica
TGGTAGAACTACTATTAGCAGTATCAGCACTGTTACTACCACCACAACCAGTGATCCCTACAACTACAGTGATTCCTACAACACTGTAACCCCTCAACTTCTAACCAAACTGGTTCCACAGGTCATAAACATGGCTTTCTTGATCTCCTAAACGCATTTTTTTACCTCATCTTCCTTTCTCAAATCTCTAATATAAAGCAAACTCTAACCACTGGAAATAAGATACCAAGTAATTTTAACTTAGCTTTCAAATACACATTTTTTATATATCAAACATGTATCACTTACATAAACTGAAAAGATTTCAAAAACAAAATGTAAATTCTACTCAGCCTCCAGATTCCCAGGTACCTCCGGAGCCGTCTTTCTTTCCTCCTGGCCCACCTAGAAGCACTCTCTGCTCTACAATCAGAAGCACTACCCAGCATTCCTTTACAGGTTAACACCATTATTTTTACTTGTTTCACCACCACCCCCCAATAAACTATAAACTCCCTGAAAGGAAAAACAATGCCATCTTTCTTTATGTCCCATAGAGATCATTTTTGAGCATGTGAAAAGTATAATCATCCTGTGACTCAAACACCATCCTACTCTATTTAGAAACACATCTATGTCACATCCCTAGGCTTGAGTTCTCAGAGATGCCCTCGTTGTATCACACTGGGCAAGTCACTTCACCTCCCTGAGGCTTGATTCCTTGCAGTGAGCACCACTGCAGTAGCTACTGTTTACCTCAATTATTGCAGCAACCAAAACAAACAAAAACCCATTGGCTATAGAAATCTATTGATTAAAATGTAAAGTTTGGTTAAAACTGCTTTAATATCTCACAAAGCATTTTTTCCATATTTTTAAAATCCCAACAATAATTAAGGTTATAGCTGAGATAAATTTAAATAAACTGCATATTGTTTGCCTATATACCTACTTAAGGAGCTCTGGTAGCGTAGTGGTTACGAATAGGGCTGCAAACCGCAAGGTCAGTTGTTCAAAACTACCAGCTGTTCCGTGGGAGAAAGATGAGGCTTTCTGCTCCCATAAAGATTTACAGCCTTGGAAACCCTGTACAGGGCCATTATGAGTCAGAACCGACACCACGACACATAACCACCACCACCTACTTGAAGAGCAAGGATGTCAACATGAGGACTAAGGTGTGCCTGACCCAACCAAGCAAGCCATGGTATTTTCAATAATCTCATATGCATGCAAAAGCTGGACAGTGAATAAGGAAGACCGTAGAAGAACTGATGCATTTGAGTTATGGTGTAGGAGGAGAATACTGAAAGTGCCATGGGCTGCCAAAAGAACCAACAGATCTATGTTGGAAGAAGTGCAGCCAGAGTGCTCCTTGGAGACCAGGATGGCCAAACTTCGTCTCTCATACTTCAGACATATTGTCAGGAAGGACCAGTCACTAGAGAAGGACATCATGTTTGGCACGGTGGAGTGTCAGAGAAAAAAGAGTAAGACCCCCAACAAGAAGGACTGGCAAAGTGGTAGTATCAATGGGCTCAAGCATGGCAACAATTGTGAGGTTAGCTCAGGACCAGACAGTGTTTTGTTCTATTGTGCATAGGGTCTCTATGAGTCGGTACCAACTTGATGGCACCTAACAACAAATATATGTACTAATCCTGCCATTGAAGGGGGTAGGAGGGTGGCATGATGGCAGACTAGACACAAAGGTTGTATTTGCCCTCTACAACAAAGATTTGGAAAATCCTATGCCACAGATGCAGATGACAGTCTTGGAACCCTGTGGTTCAGATGAAGGGGACAGTAGTGGACTGAAGGCTTACTAGGAGACAGAGCTGAACAGACATGGCAATAAAGGAGACACACAAGTGACCTGTGCCGGAAACCAGACATGGCACAGCCATCTTAAGATTTGGTGAGCCGCTTCCAAAACAAGGCAACATATTGGCACTGCAGATACATACCCGTGAATTTTGGAACTAAAAGTAAAATCTTTTTCTTGTTCCCCACGCTCCCCTGGTAACCAGAGGCAAGGCCAGTCCCCCCACTAAGTATCTCTCACTCTCCCAGAGGTCAGAGCCACATGGAGGTGAGGACCACCACAGTTGTGAGCTCCAATGAAGGAGAGGGGCGCAATCCCCATGAATCCCAATTAGTGGGGTCCTGCTCCAAATCTGCAGAGCCAGACCTGGTAAGTCCTGGACTAGCCCTCACTATGAGAAGCAGTCGAACAGACATCAAGTGGCGAGGAGACTGACGACATGTGCTGGCCAGCCAGGAGCAGCGTAGCCATCTTGAACTGCAGGCATCTTTGAAGGCAAGAGGGCAGTAGGTGGTGCAGAGCTCTGTATCATACCTCTTACTGGCAAAGAGAAAGGTGTGCAATTTTTCTTGTACCCCCATTACCTTGGTGACCAGCTGTGTAGTCAGCCCCCATCAATGTACACTCCCAGGGAAGCTCCTGCTCTCCAGGACGTTGGAACCGCATCAAAGGCAGTGAGTGAGGAACTAGCAGAACCAACTTTGGCACCTGGAATCAGGTGTGGCCTACTCCAGACCTGCACAACTGGTTCTGGCCAGCCCTCTCACCCTACCCTCGGCTCCCCTCAGCTGTCTTGAAGTCTTCACAAACTACTTCTGGACTGGGTGCCCTGAACAGGCAACATCTAGTCCTACAGGAACTCCATCACTTGCCTACTACACACGACATGAGGTCCTTGGCGGGTGACCCCAGAATTTTCTCTTCTCTAGTCTGGCACCTGCTTTTGTTTTTTCTTTTGTTTTCATGTGTTTATTTTTTCTTCCTCTTCTTCCTCTTGTTACGCTCCCTAGCTTTTTCTCTTCACTTTCAATTTTCTTTTTTTTTTTTCTTAAATGTTTTATTGTGAATTATGTGATACTTTACATGGTAGAACACTAATTTTACATTCATTCTATCATATATTGTCTCATTGCCATGGTTACAATCCCCTCCATGCATCATCAACCAACCAAAGGGTATACCATGCAAGCCTGCACCCCAGTAGTCAGCACACAGCCCCTCTCCCTCTCTGGATCTAAAGTCCCCAGCTGCTTCATCCCTCCACATCATCATCTCTGCCTCCATCTCAGGCATTACTGCTTCTCTGGGTAGGGTCCCGCTCTCTGCTCTTCTCCCTTGATGGTCCCAGGACCTCCACTCCTAGACTGAAAAGTTAATCACTCCCCTCCTTGCTATAAAATGTCTACCTTTACATTTCCAACTTTCACAATCAGTCCTGATAACAATTATTCACTATTGTATCACAAGAGACCCGTCTGCATTTCATTGCATCAGCCCCACCTAGACAGATTGAATACTACTCACTGGAGATTCTACCTTCCTCCAGGCCCTCTGGATCTAGGTTCCCTCTTGAAAGCTTGTAAGCCAGTCACTTCTTGCCTTTGTAGCCCCCCGCTCCCCATTTTGGGTAGCCAATGTCCAAGTTGCGCATCCCTGTCTACTCTGTGTGTGGAGGGGGTGGGAATGATTCTTGTTGTAAGGATTTATTCCCTCTTTAGAGCTACTGCTTCCATAGGTGTAGGTCAAGTTCATCAAATTGTATGAGAATACTTTTTTTTTTTTTTCCCTCTTTTTTACTTCTGGTTTCTTCTTTTTTTTACTACTCTCTGGCATCTGTCTCTTTTACTCATTCCTTTCCCTGTGTTTAGTTCTTTTTCTTGTCCCTTTTTTATTTTTTAAAAATTTCCTCACCCTCTTTTCTCTTTTTGAATTCTTTCTAGTTGTTGCCTGTTTTTTTTTTTTACTATTTTTCACTGTTGTTTGCTTGTTTTCCTTCTCTTGTGTGTGTTCTCTCTTCTTGTCTCACCCAACAGGGGAGACAGAAACCATGCCCATACAGCATAGTTACAACCACACCCTCTACAATTCCTCCCACTGGGCAAGAGCCAATACCAGTTGTCGGATCAGTGATGAACGACAACCACCAACATCAGTCAAGCCCATCCGAATCTGAAATGCATGAACAGTAAACACAGCTCATCCCCTAATCAAGCCCACAAGGGTGCAGTTGTTGAGTGCTGGAAAATATGCCAACAATCATCAACATAATTCAAATACAACACCCCCACAATGTCACAAAGCAGAAGAAAAATTCTGGTCACAGAGAAACAAGACAGAGTGGCTCAAACAAGTGATCAAGAGGCAGAGCTAGAAAACATTTTTAAGGGAAAAAAGGCATTGGATCTACCAAAATAAGAATTCAAGAGAATGGTATTTTGGGGCCACCAACAAAAAAGTCCAAGTGCAGATGGCTTTACTGGTAAATTCTGCCAAACATTCAGAGAAAATCTAACACCAATTCTACTCAAACTATTCCAGAACATCAAAAGAACACCATGGTGAACTGGCATAACGAAGTCCACAAAGACAATATTCTACATCCTGCTTTGTTGACTAGCATGTGATATCGTTAAAGCTGCTGAGCAGCCATCTAAGGTGCAGTAATTGGTCTGTCCAAGTGAGGAAGAAAGAAGAGTGGTAAGAACTGAAGATGCCTGGAATCAAACACAGACTAATGGCACATGTGAACATCAGCTGACATGACTAACATCAGAAGAACTAGAAGGTACCTGATTACCACTGCCAACTGCTCTGAAAGTGAGCATACTGCTGTTGTTAGTGTCATCGAATCAGCTTGGGATCATATTAGAAGGTTCTTATATAGAGTGAAAGAAAATATACAACAATACTTAAAATTTAAAAAAAGGCACTTGGCTAATTAATCAGAAAGAGACTGCAGGAACTATGACCCTTCACCATCTTCCAGATCTGGAAAGGAACTCACCCTTTTGGCCCAATTTTCAGATAAGGTACAACACTAGTAAGGTATACTTACCATGTAATTATCAATCATCCAAAATCAAAAGGGCAACATTTCCCTAAGGACAAAGTTGAGACATGATGGGAAGGTGGGTGGAATGGAAATCGGAAGCACAGGGAAGAAGAGGGGTAACTGTTGTTGCGTGGAGGAGGATTGCAGTCATTGAGTTGAAACACAGTATATGATGCGTTGAATGTAGAACTGATCATCCTGTGAATAAACCTTATCTCAATTCACAATAAAAAGTTAAAACCTATTAACATATCAGATGGGCCTTCAAAAAAGTCTGAGCCAAGTTCCCATTATCATTTCATTAAATTTCT
The DNA here is from genome assembly GCF_000296735.1 of Chrysochloris asiatica. Taxonomy (NCBI): domain Eukaryota; kingdom Metazoa; phylum Chordata; class Mammalia; order Afrosoricida; family Chrysochloridae; genus Chrysochloris; species Chrysochloris asiatica. Next base: position 35,919,935 of record NW_006408528.1, read on the forward strand.
CCATGAGTTTTTGAAGCCACTGCACACATACATACATACAGTATTATCCATACCATCTGAGATGCCTGTGATTTGAACATTAGTCACATTAAAAAAAAAGTTTTCCATTCCATGTCATGTATTAAGTGTTGTTTTCTGAACCATTTAAAAAATCTGCTGTGACTATGATTCTAATAAATAGGTTTCTCATTAAACATCAAGGGCAAAAAGATCTCTAAAACTGTTCAGATCTTTCATTCTTATGCTATTGCTGCCACCTAGTGGAATTTGTGAGATCTTAACCATTAGACTGGAAATGTGGCTTTTCCAGTCACTGTCAGCCTGCCAAGTACAGTCATGAGGCAAGAGTACTTTCTTTCAAAACAATTTTTAAAACTTTTTTTTAAAATTATACTTCTATATTACAATTCATCAGCCAAGTTATTAAACCACTTTATTAAATCAATAACTATAACCTTTTCACTTCAAAATTCTTTTAAAAAAAACACAAAAAACTTAAAAGAACCACAAATATTAAGTTGCTTTTGCCAATAAGATATACTTGCAAAAATATTATGTGGTTAAAATAATAAAACATTATGATTAAAAATAAAATCAACACCTGAAATTCTATAAACAATATTAACAGAAGAATTTCACAAAAATAATAGATGAAAATCTATGATTAAGCTTACCTGGGAAAAGATGTTTGCAGTTGGAGCAACTCTACTGTCCACAATACTATATAATATTGCTAATAATCTGTCTAATGGAAAAGATTTTGGGCCAAGGAGATGATTGCTTGTCTGTAAGAAAAAAGAATATAGATTTTCTTCTTATAGCTGGGTACTCACTTTCTGCATTACAAAATTGCAATAACAATGTATTGATACCTAACCTAAACTTTGCCTGATATGATCATGATTTACCTTAATATCTTCTCAAGATTTTTTAACTTAGTATCAACAAGCATAAATTAGAAAACACCCCAGAGCCTGTCCAGCCCAGTCGTGAGCACTGCCATACGCTCCCGCTGTAACCAGAGGGCGGGTGACTTAGCCAAGTCATCTGTTTAGATAATGTATCACCAAAATATGATCCAGGAGTGCAATTCCTACATTAATACTTACTACTTACCTCTTCTCAGTCTTCGACAAATATTGTCTGGAAAATGTATTTGTTCAACATTTATAGTTCTAGAACAATCAGTTAGTTCTGTAAATACTGAAAAAACTATTAAAAATATCTCATAATTTGTGAACAAGGTGCCAACCTGAAAAAATGTTAAATTCATTAAAACTGTTACATTATGTTTATATTCTACTTGCCTACATGTCATATAGTACATATAATATAAAATGGCAGTGCCCAAGTTCTGTATTATTAGCTGATTATTATAATTTTTTTAACAATGTAACAATTAAGTCTCCTTTATGGTGGTGGTGTGGATTTGTGCCGTGGAGTTGGTTCCAACTCACAGAGACCCTGTACAGGGTTCCCAATGCTGTAAATCTTTATGGGAGCAAAAAGTCTCATCTTTCTCCTCCAGCACAGCTGGTAGTTTCGAACTGCTGACCTTGCGGTTCACAGCCCGATTAGTAACCACTATGCTACCAGAACTCCTTTATGAGGGGACTTCAAAAAAGTCTGCAGAAAAATTCCATTATAATTTCATTTCCCATGATCTTTTTGAAACCTCCTAGCATTGTCAATGGACTTCAAATGTGGTACTGTATGATCAGTGCTGGACTGTGAATCACAAGGTCAGCAGTTCAAACCCATCAGTTGCTCCCCAGAAACCTGATACAAGGTCCTTATGAGTTGGAACCGGCTCAACAGCACCTAACAACAACCTCAAGAGCCCACCATCCTTCACTGAGTCCCCTTATAAGATGAAAGAGGGTCTCTCGCTCATATTCAATTGTCTTTTTTTTTTTAATGTTTTGTTATGAACTATGTGATAGTAGCGTAGTGATTACGAATCGGGCTGCGAACCTTAAGGTCAGCGGTTCGAAACTACCAGTCGCTCCGCGGGAGAAAAATGAGGCTTTCTACTCCCGTAAAGATTTACACCCTCGGAAACCCTGTACAGGGTCGCTATGGGTCGGACCCGACTCAATGGCACTTAACAACAACAACAACAACATGTGATAGTTTACATAGGATAACATTAGTTTTAGATTCATCCTATCGTATATCCTTTCATTGCCATGATTACAATCCCCACCATAAATCATCAACCAACCAAAGGGTATACCCTACAAGGCTGCCCCCTTGTCGTCAGCACACAGCCCCTCTTCCTCTCTGGGTCTAAAGTCCCAACTGCTCCATCTCTCCACATCATTGTCTCTGCCTCCATCTCTGGTGTCACTGCTTCTCTGAGTAGGGTTCCGCTATCTGCTCTTCTCCCTTGATAAACGTGCGTTCCCTTTTTACTTTTCTGGTGAAGTCTTTTGATGCACATAAGTTTTTAATTTTTAGTATGTCTCACTCATCTATTTTTTCTACTTTTGTTTGTGTAGTTTTCAAAATGTTTGGTAATCTGTGTATTCCCTGAATTAGTGCCCTCACACTTCACATTTGTCCCTATTTTTTCATTAAAGGCCACCATAATTCTGGGATTTATGTTAATCCACGTTAAGCTGGTTTTTGTATACTGTGTGTGGTGAAGATCTTGTTTCAATGTTTTGCACATCGCTTTCCACTTCCGCCAGCACCATCTGTTGAAGAGACATCAGGCTCTCCATGAGATATTTTTAGGTGTTTTGTCAAATATCAGTTGGCTGTATGTAGATGGGTTTATTTCTGGATTCTCAATTCTGTTCCATTGATCTATGTATCTTTCATTTTACCAGTACCAAGCTGTTTTGACGTCTGTAGCCGTGTAGTAAATTTTGAAGTCGGGGAGTGAGAGGTTTCCAACCTTATTCTTCTTCTTAAGCACTGCTTTGCTTATCCTGGGTCTCTTTCCTTTCCATATAAAGTTTGTAATTGTTTTTTCCATCTCTTTGAAGAATGTCGTTGGAATCTGGATTGGGATTGCATTATATGTGTAAATTGCTTTAAGCAGTATTGACATTTTCACATTGTTAAGTCTTCCTATTCAGGAGCATGGTGCATTCTTCCATTTTTGTAGGTCTCTTTGGTTTCTTGTAGTAGTGTTTTGTAGTTTTCTTTGTATAATTCCATTGTTTCTCTGGTTACATTTATTCTTAGATATTTCATCCGTTGGGGGCTATTGTAAATGGTATTGCTTTCCTAATGTCCCTTTCAACACTGTCGTTTTTGGTACAGAAGAATCCAACTGATTTTTTTTTTTAATGTTTTATTGTGAATTATATGATAGTTTACATGGGAGAACATTAGTTTTACATTCATTCTATCGTATATCGTTTCATTGCCATGGTCACAATCCCCTCCATGCATTATCAACCAACCAAAGGGTATACCATGCAAGCCTGCTCCCTATACTACCTCTCCACCCCAGTCTTCAGCACACAGTCGCTCTCCCTCTCTGGATCTAAAGTCCCTAGCTGCTCCGTTGCTCCACATCTTCATCTCTACCTCCAACTGATTTTTGTATGTTGGATCTCATATCCTGCCACTTTGCTGAATCTTCCAATGAGGTCTCGTAGCTTTTTTACTGAGTCTTTGGGATTTTCTATGTATAGGATCATATCGTCTGCAAATAAGAGTTTTATTTCCTCTTTGCCAATTT
>NW_006408528.1:35924713-35931446 GCF_000296735.1 Chrysochloris asiatica
TATAAGTTCCCTCAGTTGATCTGTTTCTAATTGCTGTGGATGCTGGTTAATGTGTTAATTTTGGTTCTTTCTTCTTTTTGGATGTGTGCGTTTATTGCAATAAATTGTCCTCTCAGCACCACTTTCACCATGTCCCAAAGATTTTGTTATGTTGTGTTTTCATTCTCATTTGTTTCTAGGAACTTTGTGAATTCAAATTTAATTTCTTCTACTATCTAGTCGCTTTTCAGCAGGGTGTTATTCAATTTCCATGTATTTTACTTTATTTCCTTGGTCTTCCTATTGTTGATTTCTAATTTGAAAGCATTGTGGTTTGAGAGAAACTTTGTAGTATTCTGATATTTGTAAATTTATGGAGATTTGTTTTGTGGCCTAAGACATGGTCTATTCTGGAGAATGTTCCATGAGCACTGGAAAAGAATGTGTATTTTGCAGTTGTTGGTTTGAATGCTCTGTACACATCATCTGTGAGATCCAGTTGGCTGATTATGTTGGTTAGTACTTCTGTGTCTTTGTCAGGTTTCTTTCTGGTTGGTCTATCCATTTTTGAAAGCGGTGTACTGAAATTACCCACTATTATTGCAGACTCATCTATTTCTTTCTTCAAATCTATTAGAGTTTGCTTTGTATATTTTGGAGCTCTTTCACTGGGAGCATAGATATTTATTATGGTTATGTCATCTTGTTGAATTGTCCCTTTAATCATGAGATAATGTCCATCTTTATCTATTACACTGGTTTTTGCCTTAAAGTTTATTTTATCAGAGATTAGTATTGCCACTCCTGTTCATTTTTTATTGCAATTAGCTTGGTATATTTTTTTCCATCCTTCGACTTTTAATCTGTGTGTCTCTGTGTGTGAGATGTGTCTCTTGCAGACAGCATATTGAAGGATCTTGTTTTCTTATCCATTCTGCCACTCTCCATCTCTTAACAGGTCCATTTAATCCGTTTACATTCAGTGTAATTATCGATAGGTATGTATTATATTCCTGCCATTATCTTTGTTTTCTTGTGGTGTTGCTGTCTTCTTCGTTCTGTGTGTCATCCTTTGTTGAGGTTCATGCTTTTAGTGTTCTTTCTTAAGAGTTTCCTCAGTTTTAATGTTTCCATGCTCTTCTTGGATTTTCATTTTCTTGCTATGTTGTGAAGTGTTCATTTTCTTTGAGGTTGTCTTTTAGTCCATTAACTTTTCTCTCCATTAAGTGCAGTCTATTTTATCCTGTAATCTACCTGACCTTTTTACCATCTGGATCTCTGTTCCTAGGTGTTTACCTTCTTTTACATTATAATTGTTTTGATCACAGGCTGACCTTCCAGATTCTCTGAGTTTGTTCTTACAGTTTTGTTCTGTTCTCGACTCTTCCTTCTGTCAATTTAAATTCTGGGAGGTGTTGCCACGTATGTCAATCTCTGGATGTTGTCTGTTCTTGTTGGTTCTCAGTCCACGGAACTCTCTTTAGGATGTTTTGTAGCGCAGGATTGGCTTTGGCAAAATCCCTTATAGCTTCTGTTTATCCTGAAATGTTTTGATTACACCATTGTATTTGATTGACACCTTTGCTGGGTAGAAGATTCTTGGTTGGCAGTTTTTTTTCTTCAGGGTTTTACATATGTCTCCCCATTGCCTTCTTGCTTGCATGGTTTCTACTGAGCGATCCGAGCTTAATCTGACTTGCTTACGTTTTTATGTAACATTTCTGTTTTCCCTAGCTGCTTTCAGGAGTGTCTGCTTATCTCTGATTTTGGAGAGCTTGATTCTGATGTCTCGGTGATTTACTTTGGGGGTCTCTCCTTCATGGGGTTTGTTGAGCTTCTTGAATGTTTATCTTTTTACTTTTCAGGATATTAAAGAAATTTTCGTCCAGCAGTTCTTCAACTATTTCCTCTGTGGACTTGTGTGATTCTTCTTGTTCTGGAATGCCGGTAATTCTTAAGTTATTCCTTTTTATGTTGTCCAACATGAATCTTAGACCTTCTTCATATTTTTTTATCCTTTTTTCTGTTTTCTCTTCTATCTTAGTGGTATTGAAAGATTTGTCTTCCAGCTCATAGGTTCTGCCTTCCATATCTTCTATTCTACTCCTTTGCCCTTTCAGAATATTGTCTATTTCTGATGTTCTATTATTGATGGTTTGAACCTCTCTCTGTAGGTTTTGAATTATTTCCAATGCTGTTATCGATCTTATTTGATTGCTCCTGTAAGCATTTTCCTGACTTCTTCTTTTTTTTCTCACAACTCCATTGTAAAGTGTTTTTGAAACATTTTAAAATCTTTTTTCAGAATTCCTTCTCAGACATTTCCAAGGCCTGCCCTCCTTCCAGAATGGAGTCCAGGTCTACCTCTAGGTCATTTGTCTCAGACATTTTATCTTCTTTCTGGACATGTGCTGATATGGTCATCTGCTTTTGCTTCTTGGACATGTTTAGTGCTTATCTATAGCCTAATACTTAATTGAGTTTTGCTATTTTTTATGCTGACTGCTTCCAGGTAGGTGTGATCAGGATGTGGGCTTCCCTTTTCACTCTTCTGATTGCTTAATTCAGAGTAACTTTCACTGATGCTGTCTGCCTCCCTGGTATATGGCAGTTGGTATTGGTTCTTGCCTGGGTTTTGGTGTTTTATAGAGCGTGATTGTAGCTTGAGTACATGGCAGCAGTTGCTGTCTCTTCTTGGGTAATATATATAGAGAAAGAGTCCCCCAAAGGTGACCAAAAAACAGCAAAACAGCACTATCAAAACCAAAACAAAACCAAAAAACAACAACAAAACTAGACTGAATACTGCAGTGTATAATCACAGAAGAGGGAGAGGAGGGAGAGAGAAAAAAATTTTTTTTTTTTTTAAATTCTGTAGCATAATATGAGTATGACTTTCAATGTCTATTCTTCAGCTTCTTGCCTTCAAAGCTGCCTGAGAGACTTCAAGATGCCACTGTTGGTTGTTGGCTATGCCTCAATTTAACTTTTGGCCTGTTTTGTTTTTAAACTCTCTTTCCCTCTCTACACCCGTCTTGGCCTTTCCCGCATTTAATAAATAAAAACAAAACAAACGTTCAGGGCCTGCTCTTGTGCTGAGTATCTGTGCGCATGCGTGGCAGAAGAACCCATCAATGGTGAGGGTGGGGAGTGTCCACTCACTCAGACACCCCCTCTAGTCACCAGAATGGAGGTGTGCAAACAGTGGGGGAGCCAATAACCAGATACTAAAAGAGGAAAATCAGAACAAAGCAAAACCTACAAAGTGTATTGTCCACCTTTGCTCCAAGGTTCCCGTGGCGCTTTTCCGTGGTGTTTTTGTTCCCCTGCTTGGTCTTGCCATTTGGTCTCACCCAAGATGTCAGCTCTGGGCCTCCAGGCCCCGCAGATTCAAAAGCATACAATTTCTTACTTCAGCTTCAAGTTCCACTAGCTATAAGCCTTCAAACTTTTAAAATATTTCTATCTATGTGTTCCCGAGTTTTGGAGCTCTGCCCTGGATCTGCTCTGCCTGGTATGCTGTGGTATAGCTGACGGCGAACTTCATTGCACCTCCACCCTGGCTGCCATCAAGCCCAGCCTCAATTGTGTCTTGAGCAATATATAAATCTTGTATTAAGCCACTGAGAGGTGGTTTGTTACTATTGCATAGCCCAGCAAATCTAAACTAATACCAAGTATATTCACATATTATCTTTATTAGAAGTTGCCAATATGCACAATATACAGGTTCTTAGTTTTCCACATCGTCACTAGCACTTGGAATCACCTGACTTTTTAGTTCTGCCTGTCTGAGGATGAGGAATAACACCTCATTGTTGCTATAATTTGCATGCTTCCTATTAGTGAATGAGGCTAAAAATCGTGCCATGCTTACTTGCTATTCAAGTTTCTCTTTGTTATTATTTACTCATTTTTCTGTTGGATTTCTATCTCTTGGGATTGAATGAATCGTTCAAAACTCAAGGCACTAATTATCTGTTAGTTTTATGAGTTTGTGGTTAGTGGCTAACTACATCACAAGCACTGGTTCTACTCCATATTGACTATGTTACCTTGGGTAGGTTATTTCATTTCTCTTTAACTCAGTTTTCTCATTTACAAAAATGATAGTAATAATCACATTCATTGGGTCTTTGTGAGAACTGAGATCATTAAGAAGACCTTAAGTAGTGTTTTGGCTCATAAGCACTCAACAGTTTTCCTTTTATCATTATGATACAATTGTTTGTGTGTGTGTGTGTGTCTGTTTTTTCTTTTTGAAAACAAATTCCTGGAAAACAGAAATGTCTTACCTTTATACCCCTAGTACTTACGACTGTTAGTAAATAGTAATGGATGAATAAAGATTGTATCAATGAATAAATGGATAGATGGATGAATACACTGGTGGTAGAGGGAAGAATGGAGTCCTAGTGTGGCACTATGGGCTAATGTGTCAGACTGCAAAGTCGTTTGAACTATAAGGTCAGTGGTTCAAGCTCACCAGCTACTCCTTGGAAACCCTATACAGGATCATTATGGGTCGGAATTGACTCAATGGCACTTAACAACAACAATAAGTGGGAAGAACAAAATAAAAATAGAGGAATATAAAAAATAAAGGCAAATGTACATACACCTAAATGGAATTAAGTGTCCTGTTCTCCCTGACACTTGCAGTGATTTGGGGTTAGTGAAAAATACCAACAATCATAAAGCGCTGGGCATAGCAAGGGAGGTATCAGGCTGACAGTCATATTGTGAAAGCTGGTGACACTTTTCTGATTTTATTTTTATTTGATGACTAAAAAACACATTTACAATGTGCAATGAGAATGTGACATGTAGGGCATATTACCATTTCTCATCCTCACTGAACTAATTTTGTGAACTATAAATGCAAACTGGCCTCCTACCTAGAAAAGAGGGCAAAAACTGAGAAACCTCCCACTACACTCATTTAAGAAAATGAACACCATTAAGAATGAAGAAAGAATGGAAGAAAGAAACCTAATACATAAAATCCTAAGGTAAACTAGAATCAAATTAGTGTCAAGATAAATGAAACAGAAAAGGAGAAGCAAAAATTTAGAATGGAGATTTACAACAAAAAAGTTAAAATCAAAAACAGTTAAAAGTTGCCTATGGGGAATAGGACTATGAGTGATAAGAGGATAAAGACTGTCAACTCAATTTATCTCCAGCATCAGCTTACCTGAATGTGCCTTTCATAGGTGTACTCAACATAACAGAACACTTTTATAGCAGTATGATGACATCATAGCAATACAAAGTGCTAACAACCTAATGACTTATGCAATTACCTATTTATTTGTTCATAATCATAGTATCCTAAATTCATTCATTTTTTCCATTAGAGAAATTAAAACAAATACCTTTTCGTGTTTCTTTAGAAAGTTAGTTTTCTTAATTTTTCCATGACGCTGCAAGAATAAAAAAATAATTTTTTAAATGAAAAAAGATGAAACATAAAAACCGAAAACAATATATTTAAAATGTGGCAAAAATTTTTGTATGTTAGGTTTTATTATTTTGAATCTTGTTGTTTTTGTTATGTGCCGTTGAGTCAGTTCCGACTCATAGTGACCCGGTGTAGGGTTTCCGAGGCTGTAAATCTTTACGGGAGCAGAAAGCCTCATCTTTCTCCTGCGGAACAGCTGGTAGTTTCGAACTGCTGATGTGATATTAGCAGCCTGATTCGTAACCACTATGCTAGCAGAGCTCCTTACCTTGTATATATTAGAAATCAATGTTAAGTTAGGCTGACTTTACTTAGATTTGGATTGGATACAAAACTACTTCAGTGTATAAAAAGATTTTAAAATAGAAACAATCTACAGGGATTATATAGAGTGTTCAGGGGAGACTTCTCTGAATCTAAATTGAAACCTCAAGGTTGAGAAGTGGGGAAAGAGTTCTCCATAAAGAATATGTACAAAAACTATAAAGTAAGTGAGGAAGTGAAAGGTCAATGTGAACAGAACACAGGAAGCGAGGAAAAAAGTAGCTCACATTGAAGCTGGACAAAAGCCAGGGGTCAGATGGGGCAAAGTCACACATACCATCCCACGGAGGATAACATGTCTAAAGGGAATCTCAGGGCCATGGGAAGGCCCAGAAAGGTTTTAAGCTGGGGAGGATCTGATTGGCACAGTCACATAATACCTGTTGCTGTGTGGAGAACAGAGAGAGGAAACCCAGATAAAACAGCTGCTACACATATCAAGTTTCGACATAAAACCAAACGGCTACTACTCATCTGTCTGTCGTACGGTGATGGCTGGTGAGTTGCTGTGATTCTGAGGGCTATGCCACTGGTATTTTAAATAACCAGCAGGGTCACCCATGGTGGACAGCTTTCAGATGAGCTTCCAGACAAAGACAGACTAAGAAGAAAGAGTGACAAACCACTTACGAATCCTTAGTCACTGAAAACCTTATGAATAGCAGAGAAACACTGTCAGATACAGAGTCGGAAAATGAGCCCCTCAGGTTGGAAGGCACTCAAAATGCGACCAGGGAAGAGATGCCTCCTTCAAAGTAGAGTTGATGCCAATGGAGTTAAGCTAGTGGGAGAAAAGCCCACAGAACCTTCTTTTAATGATGGGGAACAACTCAAAATGAAGAGAAACAACTGTAAACATCCACTGAAAATCAGAACATGGAATGTACAAAGTATGAATCTGGGAAAATTGGAAGTTGTCAAAAATGAAATGGAATGCATAAACATCGATATCTTAGGCATTAGTGA
>NW_006408528.1:35933516-35951917 GCF_000296735.1 Chrysochloris asiatica
ACATACTGCATTAGGCAAATCTGCTGCACAAGACCTGTTTAAAGTGTTGAAGAGCAAAGATGTCAGCTTGAGGACTAAGGTGCGCCTGACTCAAGCCATGGTATTTTCAATAACTTCATATGCATGTGAAAGCTGGACAGTGAATAAGGAAGACCATAGAAAAATTGATGCCTTTGAGTTATGGTGTTGGAGGAGAATACTACAAGTGCCATGGGCTGCCAAAAGAATTAATAGATCTGTTTTGGAAGAAGTGCAGCCAGAGTGCTCCTTAGAGGTCAAGATGGCCAAACTTTGCCTCTCATACTCTGGACATATTGTCAGGAGGGAACAGTCAATGGAGAAGGATATCATGTTTGGTAAGATGGAGGGTCAGAGAAAAAAAGGAAGACCCCCAATGAGATGGATTGGCCAGGTGGCAGCATCAATGGACTCAAGTGTGGCAACAGTAGTGAGGCTGGTCCAGGATCGTACATTGTTTCGTTCTGCTGTGCATACGGTCGCTATGAGTCATGCCGACTCAATGGCACCTAACAACAACACCATATAGTCACAAAAAGATACCATTAAATATCACTTTAAAAGTGCTGTTCAAAGTCTGAAAGAGAGATGAGATAAAAGGAAGTTCTATGCCATAAGAAAAGAAGTACCTACTAAATCCAGGACATAAAATGCTAGATCCCAATCCAGAAACAGGAAACAGAAAACAGCATTGCCACAAGCAGATTTAATGTTATTAAATCTTAAATTTCTATAAAAATGGAGGAATGGATAAGCCATATATTAAGAAATCCAAAGTTACTTTTCCTGATGTATATACAATTGTCTCAATGCCTTGTTGTTAGGTGCCATCGAGTCGGTACCACCAACTCACAGAGACCTTATGCACAACAGAACTGAACACTGCCTGATCCTGGGCAAACCTCACTATCGTTGTCAAGCTTGAGTCCATCGATGCTGTCACTTGGGCAATCCATCTAGCTGGGGGTCTTCCTCTTTTTTTCTGACCCTCCACCTTACCAAACATGATAGCCTTCTCCAGAAACTGGTCCCTCCTGACAATATGTCTGAAGTATGAAAGACGAAGCTTGGCCACCCTGGTCTCCAAGGATCACTTTGACTGTACTTTTTCCAACACAAATCTGGTGGTTCTTTTGGCAGCCCATGGCACTTTCAATATTCTCCTCCAACATCATAACTCAAAGGTATCAATTCTTCTATAATCTCCCTTATTCACTGTCCAGCTTTCACATGCATACGGGGTTACTGAAAATACCATGGCTTGGGTCAGGCACACCTTAGTCCTCAAGCTGGTATCTTTGCTCTTCAACACTTTAAACAGGTCTTGGGCAGCAGATTTGCCTAATGCAATATGTCGTTTGATTTCTTGATTGCATTAAGATGCAATCCATATTGAAGGCTGTTCTCTTTGATCTTTATCAGTAAATATTTTAAGTCTTCTTCACTTTCAGCAAGCAAGGTTGTTATCATTTGCATATCACAGGTTGTAAATGAGTTTCCTCCAATCCTGATACCACATTTTTCTCCATATAACTCAGCTTCTTGGATTATTTGCTCAGCAAACAGGTTGAGTAAGTACGGTGATAGAATACAACCCTGTCACACACCTTTCTTAATTTTAAACCATTCAGTGTTCCCATGTACTGTTTGAACAACTGTCTCTTGGTCCATGTACAGATTCCTCATGAGCACAATTAAGTGTTCTGGAATACTCTTTACTTTGCAATGTTGTCCATAGCTTGTCATGATCTACACAACCGAAAGTTTTTTTGTAGTCAATAAAGCACAGGTAAACATCTTTCTGCTATTCTCTGCTTTCAGCCAAGATCCATTGGACATCAGCAATGATATCCCTCATTCCACGGCTTCTTCTGAATCCGGCATGAACCTCTGGAAGTTCTCTGTCCATGTATGCTAGTAGCCACTTCTGTATTACCTTTAGTAAAACTTTAATCGCATGGGATATCAAAGAGATTGTCCAATGATTTCCGCATTCCATTGGGTCACCTCTCCTTTACTATAATTTGCTCTTGTTCACATACTACCTTCTTGAAACAGCTGAACAATACCCATTCCTTTGGTACAGTGACTCTGTGTATTCCTTCCATCTTTTTTTGATGTTTTCTGCATCATTCAATAATTTGCCCAGAGAATCCTTCAATAATCAAAGTTGAGGCTTGAATTTTTTCTTCAGTTCCCCCAGCTTGAGAAATGCCGAGCGTGTTCTTCCTTTTTGGTTTTCTGATTCCAGATCTTTGTACATTTTGTTATAATATTTGGCTTTATCTTCTCAAGCTGATCTTTGACATTTTCTATTCAGCTCTTGTACCTCCTCATTTCTTCAATTTGCTTTAGCATCTCTACGCTGGAGAACAAATTTCAGTTTCTTCTGACATTTTGACCTTTTCCTTCTTTCTTGTCTTCCTAATGACTTTTTGCTTTCTACCTGTATGATGTTCTTTATGTCATCCCACAACTCTTCTGGTCTTCAGTCTTTAGTATTTAATGTATCAAATCTTTCACATTCAGATCATCTCTAAATTCAGGTGGGATATATACAAGGTAATATTTTGGCTCTCGTGGACTTGTTTTCATTTTCTTCAACTTCAGTTTGAATTTGCATATGAGCAATTGATTATCTGTTCCACAATCTGCCCCTGGCCTTATTCTGACTGATGACATGGAGCTATTCCATCTTCTCTTTCCATAGATGTAGTCAATTTGATTTCTATGTATTTCATCTGATGAGCTCCATATGTATTGACTCTTATGCAGTCTAAAGAAGGTATTTGAAATGAACAAATCATTGATTTTGCAGAATTCTATCACGCGCTCTCCAGCATCAATGCCTTAGACCCAAACTAATTCTCTGTTAAATCTATGATTAACAACCTGGGAAGACAAAATAAGAAGGACAACAAGAACACAGACAAAAAAAATACTCGAACTAAATGTAACTTGAGGAATCCTGGTGTGGCTCTGTACGTTAAGCAGTGGACTGCAAAAGTTGGTTTGAATTGAATGGTCAGCAGTTCAAGCCCACCAGCCACTCCTTAGAAATCCTATTCAAGTTCACTATAAATTGGAACCAACTCAACAGCACTTAACAACTTGATTTGAGAATACTTCAAAGCAGATAATTTGAGTACTTATCAAAATTAAGACCATCAAACTACAGGCAATGAGTCCAGGTATGGTGCTGTGGAATAAGCACTGGACTGCTAAACCACACGGTCAATGGTTCAAACCCACAACTGCTGCTCCTAGGAAACTCTACACAGTGTTTGAATCAGAACCAACTCAAAAGCATTTAACAACAATAATTTCTAAGTAATAAAAAAACTTATATTAACTCTACTTTTCTAAGTTACAATTTAGTTATTAATTTTTTTTACAAGATCCAAAAAACATTTATCAAACAAAAATATCAAAATATGAAGGTAATTTTTAACATATCCTCTTATCAGTTCTTGCTGGATTGTAGGAAGCTAGGTATTTTTTAACATATTCTCCATTTAGCTCCATGTACTTCTGAATACAGTGTTTCCATCTCTAACCCTTTTGCAGAATTCTGTGCCCTTTAGTCTACACAATGTCAAAACAGTAGATCAGTGATCCTCATGTACCTCGAAATCATGTTTGAAATGCTCCTTAAGTTTGGAGAACAAAAAGAAATCTGAAGGGGCAAGATCAGGGCAGTAGGGTGGAAGAGGTAAGGTTTCCCAGTGAAATCCTCCCATAGGACTTACTTATTTTTAAAGAATGAGCAGATGCACTGTCTTGATGTAAAAAAAGCTCTTGGTGCATATTTCCTGTTTTTTTTTTCTCACCAATATATATTTCCGTTTTTAAAAACTTCCTATTAAGCCTTGACGATCGTCCTGTGTCCTTCAAGGAGATCTATCAAGATTACCCTTTTGGGATTCCCAAAAAGTTGCCATAATCTACTGAGTTGATCTCTCTGATTTGAGTTTCACTAGTCTAGCAGGTCCCTGGGAAGCCACTGTTATTTTTGTTTTAATTTTTATTGTGAATTAAGTGAAGGTTTACAGAGAAGATTATCGGTTTGGCATTGAACAAATCATACACTTTGTTTCATCTCAATGATTGTATTCCCTTCCCAACAACAGTTATACAGCTTCCTCCATCTGGTTCCTATTTCCACTCTACCTTACTGCTTCTCCCTACTCATCTTTGTCCTTAGGTAAATGCTGCCCTTTTGATCTTGAATGATTTACCATTCATGGTTAGCATACCTTACCCCCCATATACTGATCTACTGCTTGACTGAAAATTGGGCCATGATGCTTAGTTCCTTTCTAGACCTGATAGGTGGTTGAGGCCATAGTCTCAGGTTCCTATAGTTTCTTCCTGACCTTTAAGACGGTTTTTTTGTATAGTTCCACGGTTTCTCCCACACTATCTGGGACCTTCTACCGTGATCCTTTTCAGGGCAATTGGTATTGGTAGCAGGATACCATCTAGTTCTTTGGGTCTCAGAGTTGTGGTAGCAGATGTTCATTCACCTACTCCACCGAGCCACTGGACTAGGTGATTTCAAGCATCTCCAATTTTCATCAGTCTTGTCTTAGACCGGGTTTTCTAAAGACAATTTAGTTTTATACATGCTCAGAAGCAGCTCCTGAGTGCTCTGGCTGAGGGTACATGGAAAGGACCACACCAGCGAGGGCTATGAAACAAGAAAGGAGTGACCACCCTCGAGAACATTTTTACCTTCTATACTTTAAACCAAATGTCATTTTTGTGTTTTGAAAATTTAGAAATCTTATCTGTGTTGTTTTAGTTATGTGCTGTCAAGTGAGTTTCGACTCATGGTGATCCTGCATACAATTTCCAGGGAGCAGCTGGTGGGTTTGAACTACCAACCTTGTACTTCACTTATCCTATCGTAGCACAACAGGACTCCTATTATCTATGATACACCTGGTTTCCTCTGTTATCAAGCTACTTATTTCAGGTTGTGTTCTCATATAAATATTTAACATTCTCTTAATCTAAATTCTGTACCTTAACAATGAACAGGCATTGAGAAATCTCAAAATGTTCCTGAAACCTTCAAAATTATAGTAAAAATAAGTAATTTATTATTACCTTAAGGAAGAACCTCTTATCAGTTCTTGCTGGATTGTAGGAAGCTAGGTATGCAGCAATCAGAATAAACTTAGAGTAATACGGAAGTTCCACATGAGTATAAGCTGACAGGCCTACAAAACAAAACACTGTCAGGAAACTATTTATGAGATTACCAGCAGCATTTCAGCATCTCTTCTTCTGATTTTTAAACTTTTTCATAGTCTTTAGTCAAAATGACTTACTCCCTGAGCTTAGCATGCCATAGTAATGATGACAATGATTATAAATATTATTAAAAATACATTTCACTCATTCTATTACTTGTGTTTGGCTCCTCCCATTCACAATTCGAAATCCTACCCTCCTGCCCATCAAGGCCATTATCTCCATGAATCCTTCCCTGATGACCCTTTACACCATTATACTGTTCACAGGAGAATCTGCTATAAATTGCTATGGTATGTGTTTCACTTAGGGCTTACAGAGCTTTCTACCTGATGTAACAGTTAATAGATATAAATACTTCTCCTACTAAGCTATACTGTTCCCTGAAGGAGCACATCCGTTTTCTTGTACGCCAACTAGCCTTACATATAGAAAATCACTAGTGAATTGATAGTTTAAAAAAAAAAAAACAAAAACAAAAAAAGAACTGGTCAAACGACACTGATGATTCTTAAAGGAACCTGTGTCAGATACTGAGTTAACACAAAACTGGATTATCAATCCATAAAATTAATGAAAAACAAACTAAAATAAAATTATCAGATACTTGATGCTTAGCTGAAAATAAACATTTTTAAAAAATAGAAATTGATTTTCATGAGTTGAAAACAATACTAATATATGTGAACTTTATTTCCCCCTTATTAAACTGGAATTTTATTTAAAAGGAAAATCATTCAACAAAATAACATTATACTTCTTACAAAGTAAATTCTTTTATAATACTGCCACTGACTGGATGCTAACTTTAGTGTTATCTTTAGTATTATCTTTACTGTTAATCAATTAAAGTGCTTCTGATAACTTGTCTCAATACTTTCTGTGATACCTTTCAGCTGTCCTGGATCTGTATCATCTTTCTGTGACTTTTCCCACTGTGAACTGAAAAAAAAATAGAAGAGCAAAGTGGGCTGAGAAGATACGCAATCAACAGACACCTGCTACTCATTCAGCAATCACCTTGTTATCTGACATTTCACATTAATGATTATAGTAAAAAAGTCTACCGTTTTGCACATTCATCATGTACACCTGGCAGTAATGAACACGGTCGGTGAGAAGCTAGAGTAATGCTGGCTGTGACTTAAGTTGTGTGTCAGCTTGGCTGGGCTATCCATGATCATCAGTGGTCTGGCAGCTGTATCATGATGTAATTTGACATTTATGTAATGCTATTTCCCATCTTGTGACCTGAGGTGGTCATCCTCCTTTTGCACATGATGCCAATTTCCTCATAATGACTTAGTCTTTGAAATTTTACTATGTCAATAAGTGACAAGAGGTTGTACTATACTTAGAGTTCTAGAAAAGCTAGGTTTTGATTTATTGAAGAAATACTAATATTCCTTATGAAGAAGGAACGTAATATACACAGCAATGTATTTGTTCGCAACTAAAAAATCATTTAGTGTATGTAAGAATATAAGCGTATTATATCAATATCCAGAGTTTTCTCTTGAAGCACCCACATATTAAGTAGTACCCGCAATTCAGTAAGAACTCTTAATGTGCCAGTTACATATAAGATACAATCGTTATCCATTATTTATAAATTTCTAACACTCCCTTATAGTAATCATTACATCAGAAAAGGAAGCACTGAGGTGAAGCTGCCCAAGGTTACACAGCCAGTTCATAGTAGAGTTGTTGAACCCTTGTCAGATGTCTGCAAAGTTCATGTCAACCTGCGCCTTACTTGCAACTAAAACTACTGAATAGGAGAACATTATAAAGAATTTGAAATGACTATGACATGAAAAATTTATAAGGAGACACACTATGATGTAATGAGAAGAGGTTTTATCTGTATGCCCTTGAATAAATCAATAACCTTCTCATCTAAAAATAAGGCAGTTAGATGCAATGATCTCTAAGAAACCCATCGAACTTTGAAACTGCTACATAGCTCTTAAAAGGTCACTTTAATAATAAATGCCAGATTTGAAACATCAGTACCTGAAATTAAACTGCACATATTATGTTTACATCTGCAAGTATGGCTAAAAGTATGGGAACACTGCAATACAAGAAATTTTGATGGAAAATAGACCCAGTAAAACAAGTTGGCTTTTAAAATAGATCATTTCCTCCACTTCACTGTTGAACAGTGCTTCACAGGTTATAAAGCATCTTCACATTCACTATTTCTCATAAATGTAAATAAAAATAAACTTTGATTAGTTTTAACATTATCTCCAAACTTATATGCAGTTTAAACTGATAAAGTTTCTTATATAACAACTGCCCATTTACTGTTATTATCAACACTCTCAAAGGATATTGGGGAAACCTGCTATTGGTTAGCAGTCAAGCTAGTAATTCACTAAGCTACCAGAGCTCCTGCACGCAAGGGTTATGAGTGGTTTTATTTCCTCTTCTTGATGATCTTGTGGAGAGATCACAGACTATATTATGGGCATCTAGATGGCTTTCCATTATTACATAAGCATCATTTTAACAAGCAGCCACATGTTTCTACCTGTACCAGAGCAGTTCACAGGACTGTCCATGCTATAACTCCCCAAAATTTCTATCATGTGAATTTTTATTATTGAAAAAAGAAGAGGAATAACAGTATCTTTGCAATGTTTCTACTTATTCAAAACCTATCAAATTTTTACTATAGTCTAATCAATGAGCTGATTACATCAAAAACAAAGTTTTTTTTAAAAGTAGCTATAGAATAAGGTATTTATGAATGAAATCTAGATAATGTTGATACTTTAAATTTCCACTATTGGTTTGTAACCTAGACTAAAAGTAACATCGTAAGGCATTTTTTATTATTCACAAAACATTTATTATTCATCAACTATACTGACTCTCCTAGGGACAGTTAGAGGAGGATGCTAAATCCTAGAGGCTTTAAAGTGACTTGCTAAGCTCACACAAGTCATAAAATGGTTGAGTTGAAAATCAAACCATGTTCTTCCCACCACACTATGCTGATATGACTCCTAAGCAATTTCATTACTATGAAATTCTCATAATGGACAAATACATGTTTATGAGTTGACATACAATTCTTTAATAATCACATTTTTATTACATCATTAAATAGCCAGCATAACCATGAAAAAGTAAAGCTAACACTGATCTTCCTATAGCTTTTCAGATCAAAGAGAACTGGTGTTAGCTGAATTCCTGGTTTCACACTGTAGCATATTTTTTGCCCTTCCCAAATAATGAAGAAATGTTAAAGCACGCAAGAGTTCCAAAAATTTCCCCCCTAGTCTGAATAAGGTAAAAGAAAACATACATAACTTCAGCAGAGGAAATATCCCCCAAAGACAGAAATAAAACACATACTAAATCCACAGGAAAATTACCTGGACACCTCCCTGAGATAAACTGTTTGCATGGCTTTCTTCAAATGAGGCTCAATGTTTCTCCACAGTTTACGAGTATCACGTTCACTTGCTACTCCAAAGGGGAGAAAATGTCAGTAATTAGAACAAATAAAGTTATTCTTCAAAAGAAATGAAAAGCAAAGTTGTATAGTTACCTTCTCCTCTAACCACAGGTTCACAATATTTAGGGAAATTAAGTACTGCCTGCAAAATAAAATTAAAAAAACACTGATCTATCACAATTTGGTATTTTCAAATAAAAATTTATGACAATTCAGGCAACTTCATTATAATACAGCGAATCTATCAATAATGATAGTAAAACAACATGTAAAGTATTCCTAAATTGGTTAAAACATGTCTAATGCATTAAGGGGCTTAAAATAAACTATGAAGAAAATTCTATTATCTTGAAATTCCATTTTTTCATCAACTTTATGAAGCTCCCCTGTATTACCCTTTAGATATAACGTAATACAATACTCATAAAACATATTTTGCACTTTCAGGTTATAATTTTTCTTCGTTGTTGTTAAGGGTTGTCGAACCAGTTCTAACCCACAGTGACCCTGTTTAGGATTTCCAAGGAGCATACATGAAATTTGTCCAAAAATATTTTTTTCACAAGTATTGTAGAGTGCATCTGAATGCACTCTACAGTACTGTCAATTTCTCTTATATTAATTCTCAAATATAAGAAAATTTTCACTTCTATGAATCAGGATTTTCCATAGCAAAATCTAAATTCAAGTCCTCCCAAATAACTCAGTGAATGAAAATAATAAGGCTACTAACAAAATCACAAAAACAATTCCAAAGCAAAAGCGAAAGTAATTTCAGGTGATTTTCTTTTATGAATTTTCACTACTACTCCACATTCCCCCAATATTCCTGAACTTTTAACTATATGATGGGCTCTTAACTAACCACATTAGTGAAAACAAGGAGAGAGTCATCATTTTATTAAGAAATTATTATGTGCTCAGAGAATATTTGTGTTCACAGGAGTAACAGAAGCAGAGTAATTATCCACAGCTAATTATGGCCACCAATTATCCCATTTATTCCTGACAATCAAACTCTTACTCCTTTCACATCTAAGTGAAAGAAAAAGCAAAGCATAATCTGTCTATGGGCATAGAGAATTTATGATTGTGGGTCTGTGAGATACTCTGGGAATTTACTTCCAAGCTACAAGAGTAAGAATCAACATAAATCACATCTTTTCACTTCTCTGTTCAGTTCTGACACACACTGCTCATGCAGCTCTTCTCTCTGGCTGTCGCCACCCAGAGCCAGGTCAGACCTCAGAGGTTAGAGTCTCCCGTCCTTCAGGCTGCTAAACAGGAACCAGCTGCAAGTTTAGGAGTCCACAGGACACTTTAACTTTTGACCTGCTGGCTATAAATTCAGGTTTCCCTTGAGCTCTTTGGGATACCAGCCCCAAGCTCAGGACTTCCCCTAGGGATTCCTCCTTTTTGGTTTTGCATACCAACTTGAATGAAAATCTTTATTTTTGCTCCCTTGCTTTTGACCTGCTGGCTCCCACTATTTTTCATAGTTCAACAGTTCACTAGAACAACTCACAACTCAAGCAAAGCAGTATTTTTTACAGCTACAGTATTAGTATTATTGTAGACAAAAGGATATAAACTGTGGAGCCACACAGGGTGAGACCTAGAGCTACCATGAGCCAAATGATGCACTACCCTCCCACTGGCATCAGTATCTTCTACTAAGCAAACAGCACAGGGCGCTTCAGTGTTCAAAATTGTCACTGGGTGGGGGGGTGAGGGATGTGTTCCTCAGTAAGTAATGCAAACTCCAGCTTCTGTCACCTGAGGATGGTCAATATCAAGGGGAGACCACAGAGCTAACTCATTACCTCATCTAACCTATTAATAAGCATGGTCTGGAATTCTTATCAGAAACACTTACTTGGCAACATTTTGTTTTGTTTTTAAGATTATCTCCCAAGAACCAAAGACAAAAGACTAAATTACTTGGGTAAAATTATTGTAAAACCCACACAAGTCAATAAAGATGTTATTATTGCCTGTTTAGGTAGAGCAGAGAGTATTACTTTCTTTGTTGAAAAGATGATTTGTATTTTTCTAAGAAGCTAAACAAACTAGCATGAACACTAAGTAGACTGCAGAAGATATCCAGGCACTTCTGAAAGCTTTCCCAACTCTTAATGTGTGAGATTTTCAGACAAGTTTCATTAGTCTATTAGAATGCTCTTAGAATGTAAACTAATACATACATACTAGGGTAAGACAGTCCCTAATATTCCTGGCTATGCTACATACACATCCTACTATTCAATCAAACACTAATCCAAGTGCCACTGGGCAGGGATTCTCTAGATGCAATCAAGACCTGGAAGATTATAATAGTTAAGGGACATTAAAGATTCAGGAGCTCTGGCGGCACCACAGTTCGGTGCTTCGATCCTAACAAGAATGGCAGCTCAAACCCACAAGCCTCGCTGTTGGGAGAAAAGGCCACAGATTCTAGCTTAAGCAACCAAATGACCAGTTCAACTCTGTCCTTCAGGTCCCTATGAGTCAAAAGGGCAGACAATAATGGCAACAAAGATGAGATTATCCCAGTATGTATGACCTAGTTACAAGAACCCCTTAGAAGCTGTTTTCTCTGGCTGCTCACAAATCAGAGATTTGAAGCCTGAAAAGGATTTTATGTACCACTGTCGACTTAGAGAGGGCAACAGAGGAAGAATGCAGGTATCAGCTGACTAGTACAATGGACTTCTTCCTACAGCTGTTGTTGTTAAGTGCCACTGAGTAGGTGCCAACTCATAGCGACCCTGTATAGGGTTTTTAAGGAGCAGCTGGTGAGCTTGAACCGCGTACTTTGTGGTTCAAACTGACCTAGCAGTCCAGGGCATTAATTCACAACACCATACCAAGACACCTACAACTACAGGGAATTCTGTTAGCAACATAAAAGAGCTTAGAAGGAAATTCTTTGCTAGAGCCTCTAGATGAGAATTCAGTCCAGCTAAAGCATTATTTTCACCTTTGAGATACACCCGAGCACAAAATTCAGTAACATAATACCTGAATTTCTAACCTATAGAACCCTGAGCTAATCAACATGTATGTTGCTTTGTGACAATTTGTTATGCAGGAATAGAAAACTAAAGCACATGTTATTGCACTGTTAGGTGTAATCAAGCAGACTGTACGCACAACAGAATGAAATGCAGCCTGGTACTGCACCATCCTCACAATCACTGTTACACCTGAGCTCAATTCTGCTGCCACTGTGCCATTCCATCTCACTGGAGTCTTTCCTCTTTTTGCTGAACTTCCACTTTACAAAGCACGATATCCATCTCCAGGGACTGGTCCTTCCTTTAATGTTGGAAACATGAAAAACAAACACTTGCCACCCTGGATTCTAAGAAGCATTGTGGCTGTACTTCTGTACTACCATCTTCCTTAGTCACTCTCCAAGTTTTACATGGATATGAGGCTATTAAAGATCATTGCTTGGGTCTGGCACACCTTAGTCCTTAAACTGACAGCTTTGTTCTTGAACAGTTTAAAGAGGTTTTATTGTAGATTTGCCTACTACAATACATCATTGGATTTCTTCACTGCTGCTTCCATTAGTGTTTATGGGTGATCTGAGCAAAATGAAGTTTTTGACAACTTTAATCTTTTCTCTATTTATATGGATGTTGTTTATTGGTCCAGTGGTGAGGACTTTTGTTTTCTTTACATCAAGGTGCAACCCATACAGAAGGCTGTGGCTTTTGATCTTCATCAGTAAGTATTTTAAACCTTCTTCAATTTTAGCAAGCAAATTTGCACCATCTGCATATCTCAAGTTGTTAATGACTCTTCCTGTGATCCTGGTACAATGCTCCTTCTTCACATAATCTGTTACTCAGGTAATATGCACAGTACACAGACTGAATAGGCATGGTAAAAGCATACAATGCTGACACACACCTTTCCTGATTTTAACTATTCAGTGTCCCCTTGTTCTGTTCTAACAGTGGTATCTTGGTCTATATAACAGGTTCCTCATGAGCACAATTAAGTGTTCGGGAATACCCATTCTCAGCAATGGTACAGAGCTGGTGATGATTCACTCAGTTGAAAGTCTTCCATAGCCAATAAAGCACAGGTAAACATCTTTCTGGTATGCTCTGTTTTCAGTTAAGAGCCACCTGATGTCAGCAATGATATCCTTCGTTCCACAATCTACTCTGAATCCGGCTTGATCATTGGCTGTTCACTGTCAATTAACTGTTGCAGTCGTTTTTGAATTGTTTAGCAAAATTTTACTTCTGTGTGATATTAAAGGTCATGACAGGCAGATTAAGCCATTGGTCTCACCATGTGCAGAAGAAAAGAGTGACGAGAACAGGAGATGCTTGGAATCAATGAGCAATGGACTAAGGGGACATATGAACGAACATTAGTCTCCACAACTCTAAGATCAGAACTAGAAGGAGCCCAGATATGACTACCAACTGCTCTTAAAGGGATCACACATTGGACGGTTCTGGAGAAAATGTAGAAAAAAACCCTAAAATTAAAAAAAAAACACAAAAAAGACTATGCTTACTATTCAGAAAGAGACTGACGGATACTAAGACTATGGCCCTGAACTAACTTTCAAATCTGGAAAGAAAACTCACCCTTACGGCCCAATTTTCAGCAAAGCAGTAGATAGGTATTTAAATGGGACACCACCACTAGTAAAGTATGCTCACACCCTTGAATGTTCAGTCATTCAAAATCAAAAAGGTAACATATTCCAAAGGACAAAGTTGAGGAGGGATGCCAAGGGGAACAGAAAGAGGAACCCCAGGGAGGAAGCTATTGCATGGTGGTAGTGGCTGTGTGCTGTGGAGTCGGCTCCGATTCTCATCAGCCCTGCACAGGGTTTCCGAGGCAGTCAATCTTTACAGGAGCAGAAAGCCTCTTCTTTCTCCCACAGAACGGCTGGTAGTTTCAAACTGCTGACCCAAGGTTAGCAGCCTGATTTGTAACCACTATGCTATTGGAGCTCCTTGTTGCATGGAGGGGATGGCAATTATTTAGCTCAAACAAAGTGTTTGATTTGTTGAATATAAAACTGATGCTCTTGTCTTCAAACCTTTACTCAATTCACAACAAAAAATTTAAAAGAGAATATTAGCACAGAAAAAAAACAACCACCACAAAATAGTAAAGTACTGGACATCGGAGAATATCACAATACTATCTGAAGTCCAACCTTGCATTGCTCAGCTGAATGTGAGATGACTGGATTTGCTGTGAGCTGGAAGTCTGTCTGTCCTTGGAGTGGACGCCCTACGCCAGTTCCTTTCACTACCCTGCTGTCTAAGCACCCTCAATCTATCTACCTATCCCATCCCTGAATCTGAGACCAAACTCCTGCTTCCTTGGAGTTGCTGGGTCCGAGCTACATGCAAAGTAGGTAAATAATTTAACTTACTAGAGTTAATCAGTAATACCACCTAAATATCATTACAGAGCTGTACAATTTACAAGTACTTTAACATAGATCATCTCATTTTATGCTCATAAAAGTTATCTGAGGTTAAGTATTATTGGGCCCACTTTAGAAAGCAGGAAACTGAAATACGGACAAAGGTACAGTTAAGTATCAAACCCCACATGACACAGCAGGTAAGCAGCAGAACCCAGATATCTGAATACTAATTCTGTGGTCCTGCTGCCAGATGCAAACACTCAGTTATCTTGGCACTCCTTCTTAGTCACTTAGCCACAAATATCAAAACATACACAGGCACTGCACTCCAAAAGACTGTTCTACTCTGTCTCAGCACTTCCCTGAGTAATTCCTAAAAAAAGTAACATCTAAGAAAATTAGGGAATTTAAGGGAAAATGACTTGAACTACAGTAAATTCAAAGTTTGCCAGATGTTTCTTTAACAATGATCATGCTATCAATGAGACTAATGTTTATTTCAGAAAATGAACTTTTCTGTATTTTACAAATATAAGGATTGTTTTACTAAAGGTAATACAGAAACGGCTGTAGCATACACTGACAGGGCACTTCCAGAGATTCAAGCTGGATTCAGAAGAGGACATGGAATAAGGGATATCACTGCTGATGTCTGTGGATCTTGGCTTAAAACAGAGACACCAGAAAGATGTTTACCTGTGCTTTACTGACTACAGAAAGGCTTGATTGTGTGGATCATGACAAGCTATGGACAACATTGTGAAGTATGAGTATTCAAGAACACTTAATTGTGCTCATGAGGAATCTGTACATGGACCAAGAGGCAGTTGTTCAAACAGAACACAGGGGCACTGAATGGTTTAAAATTAAGAAAGCTGTGCGACAGCTTTCTTACAGGTTGTATTTTTCACTATACTTATTCATCCTGTATGCTAAGCAAATAATCCGAGACGCTGAGTTATATAAAGAAACATGTGGCATCAGGATTAGAGGAATACTCATTAACCTGCGATATGCAGATGATACAACCTTGCTTACTGAAAGTGAAGAGGACTTAAAATACTTACTGATGAAGATCAAAGACCACAACCTTTGGTATGGATTGCATCTCAATGTCAAGAAAACAAAATCCCCACCACTGGGCCAATAAACAACATTCTTATCACTGGAGAAACAACTGAATTTGTCAAGGACTTCAATCTTCTCAGATCAACTATCAACACTCACGGAAGCAGCAGTCAGTAGTCAGGAAACCAAATGATGTATTGTATTAGGCAAATCTGCTGCACAAGACCTTTTTAAAGTGTTGAAGAGCAAAGATGTCAGCTTGAGGACTAAGGTGTGTCTGACCCAAGCCATGGTATTTTCAATAACCTCATATGCATGGGAAAGCTGGACAGTGAATAAAGGAGACCATAGAAAAATTGATGCTTTTGAGTTATGGTGCTTGAGAACACTGAAAGTGCCATGGGCTGCCAAAAGAACCAACAGATTTGTGCTAGAAGAAGTGTAGCCAGAGTGCTCCTTGGAGGCCAGGATGGGCAAAGTTTGTCTGTCATACTTTGACATATTGTCAGGAGGGACCAGTTGCTGGAGAAGGATATCATGTTTGGTAAGGTGGAGGGTCAGAGAAAAAGAGGAAGACCCCCAGTGAGATGGATTGGCAAAGTGGCAGCATCAATGGGCTCAACCGTGCCAACAGTAGGGAGGTTGGCCCAGGATCAGGCAGTGTTTTGTTTTGTTGTGCATAGGGTCTCTATGAGTTGGTACCGACTTGATGGCACCGAACAACAACAACAACAACATGGATTGCCAGAGAAGCAGCAGCTAAATGAATATTTAAAGTATTTTATTTCCTCCACTCTTGTGCTACCTACAGAAAAACCACCCCCATAATACTTCACACAGTGGCGCCTGTGAGAGCCAGACTAGATGGAATGCCTCACGGTTCTGGGTCCTACATGAGTCCCTCTTGCGACAAGGTGCAGTCACCATTTTCCATTCTTTTCTAATCAGTGTAAGGTATTTGAGTTTTCCTACTCTGACAGGCTTCCAGCTTACACAGGTCCTAGCTTTCACAAGTTTTACTGTAGAAACCCCAATCTCTAATGCAAAAAAAAAGTCTGAAAAAAAATCAGAGATACCAAAAATTCGATTCCAGATTATTGCAAAAAAAAAAGCAAGTACCACAAAAAAACAAGTCACACAATTTTTTGGTTTCCCAGTGCATATAAAAATGTTTGCATAATGTTGTTGCTGTTGTTAAGTGCCATCGAGTTGGTTCCAACTCATAGAGACCCTGTATAGGGCTTCCAAGGAGCGGCTGTTGAGTTTAAACTTCCGACCTTGTGGCCCAGTGCTTTAACCCAAAGTGCCACACCAGGACAGTGCACAATACAGCATTATGAAGAAGTCTGAAATATTATGAGAGCTACCAAATGCTACACAGAGACAAAGTGAGCACAATACTGTTGGAAAAATGGTGCCAATGCAGGGTTAGCACAAACCTTCCATTCGTAAAACAACCACAGTATCTCTGAAGGTCAATAAAGCAAAGTGCAGAACAAAGAAGTATGCCTGTATACGTATATAGTTTCTCCCTGTACATTTTCTTCCCTAGAAACATTCTCAAATAATTCTTGTATTTTACAGTGCACAAATGGCCAGCAAAGATTCCTACAGGATTCAAGGACAGCAGGGTTATTAATTCGTAGTAACTGCCAAGTTATTTTCCAGGAACATAAGAGAATAAGTATTTGTTCCCAAATCTAACCCATCAGGGGCTTTACTTAAATGGGCCCTCTGTCCATCTCTAAATACCTTCTCTTATTATTTGCTGAGTACCACTCTATCAATCCCAAGATACTCAACTTCTAGAGATGTCAGCAATGAGTTTGACCAAACCACTTATCTTTGTTTATTCCTACTCAGAAGATGCTTGAAATCTACATCTAAATCAGAAAAGGCCTTAAGTCAAAACTTCCAAATATGTACTACATGAACACAATTTTAAGTGAGTTGGTTTTGGTAGTAAGTCATACCCAACTTTCTGGAATAAATTTTCAGCTTCTAGCCTATGTCACACTATTTCTGCATGGAAAAATACTATGAGGCACATATTTTTTTCAAACAAAGAAGATTACTCACCAGATGCCTTAGCTCTTTCAAATCCCGACAGACAGTATAGAAAACTCCAAGAAGAATATTAATGTAGGCAGCATAGAAATCAGCTGAATATTCTGGAGGATGATCATGGGAAAGGATCTTCTGAAGGTTCCCTGTTCACAAAACACAAGTTAATTTATAATGATTCACAAAGTATCCCAACCACGTCTTTTAATATTTTATAGCACAGGTTTAAAACAATATACCCAAGACTAGCAAGTTAAGGAATGATAAAATTGTTGTAAGATTAGAAAAGTAATACAAATTTTGACACTGAAGGAAAAGAAAATAATTACAAATCTAATTTAATGTAAAATAATAAACATGGGTCTAGACAAACGTCAACAACTGCTAAAATCGTATCAAAACTGATGAAAACTACAGACTCACAAATCCATGGAGTTCAAAAAAATCCCTGACAGGATAAACAATAAGACATTTTATCATCTTTGAATTTACTTAAAAGACAGCTGCTTAAAGCTAAAACAGATACTATAGACCTTAAAATAGATGCAGAAGTAAAGCATAGCACAAGAATAACACAAAAGTTGGGAGGTGAGGTTTTCAGACTGTGATCACAGCATAACTTAACCTATCCTGACTGACACAATAAATAAACCAAGAACCTAAGCTAGTACATTATAATCGACCTGAAAAAGAAAAAGATATTCCCTAGCCTCCAATGCTAAGAGGAGAGAGAGGGTGTCCTGAGCAACACACACACCATATTCCAAAAGATAAAATATGTAACAAATTAAGATCATACCTCCGCCCTGGGATCCATGTTTACTCTATTAAATGTATTTATCAAGGAATATTTCCTTTTTGAATTTTGTTGTTGTTGCTCTGATTATGGTTTTTTTTTTTTTCTTTAAAAAAACTGTTATTTAGAAACCAAAAAAAAAAAATCAAACAAACCCCACTTCCATTCAAGATCACTTTGCCTCTCCTCCTTTGGTGCTTTCTAGCTTTACTTTTTAAATTGTAAACAAATTTTACAATTCATTTTACCATACTTTAATTCCACTTCACTAAGATATACCAAACTCACATTATTCATAATTTTTCTTA
>NW_006408528.1:35952226-35966897 GCF_000296735.1 Chrysochloris asiatica
CCAACAAAGAATAGCTGATTAGCTCAGAGGGTTAGTGCTAATGAGGCCAAGGTCAGGGATTGCAGTTTTTGTATAGCCTGCTACAGTTGGTTTGAACCACAAGGTTTTTGATTAAAATCCAAATTGACGGCACTAACAACAAGCACCCACCTTATAGGAGCCCTGGTAGCCTAGTAGGTTAGGAGTCGGGTTGCTAACCTCAATGTCAGTGGTTCAAACCCATCAGCCGCTTCTTGGAAATCCCCTTTTTATTCCATTTCCACAAACTTTTTGAAGTTCCTTCAAAGCCTAATTCTTATTTGTGTGGATTACATCTTATTGCACTGATTTAAAAATATAAATATACACTATTATGACAACTGTACCAATTTCTCAACTAAAAGTTTTAGTTACAGAAAAAAACTCTTACAAGAACAGAAATATCATCCACATTGTGAGATGGGCAATAAATCCTAACAGGCTGAGTCATCCAAGTGCTCCAGTATGAACTAGCTAACTTAACCTGTCTAACAACAACAGCTACTTTACTATCATTTGTCAAAACAATGGTTTAAAATTTACCTATGCTATAATCAGGGAAATACAAAACAAATGGTTCAAAACATCCAGTATTTGGACGAAACTTTTCCCATACAATTTCACTGAGAAAGATTACTGTAACATTTCTGTCAGTCTGTAAAAAAAAGAAAATAAGAGTTAACTTTGCATTTTAAAATCTTAAACGAATATCTGACTTTTTGTTTCAAAGAAATACAGCAAAGATCCAACATATAAAAAATTATTTGCATATTAATAAGCCATATTTAGAAAACCTAATCAAGGAACTTATCCATTTGCAAATTTTTATACATAATTACTGGGTATTTCCATAAGACTTTTAAGTTAATTGACATTTCAATTACCAGTGAATATTAGGATAGACAGACAAGACTTGAAAAAATTAAGAAACCTTTGATTGAATAATTAAGACAGACCTTTTGTGGAAATTTTCAAATGAAGCATACACTTTCAATCAACAACAACAACAACAAAAAAAGCAAAATGCAAAACTTGGCATCTCTCATTAAAATGGTTATAACTCAGAGAACAGAAAATATGTTGAAGACAAATGGATATGTAGCAATTTTACACAATTAAGTAAAAGTGATATTGAATGTGTATTAAAAACCCAAACAAACGTGAATATTAGTACCTAAAATACCAATGCTAAGTAAACCAGAAATTCCAGAGAGAGTTATCTTTCGGAGTGTTAGGCGGATAGAATAGGGAAAGAAAGAGGGTCTCCAGTCATTCTCTGTATGACCTGTTTTAGCAGAAACAAGCCCCTCCCAGCATTAAGGACGTCCTGAGAAGAGGGGAACCCATAACAAGCTAAAACCTTAAGAACAAGACTCAAGGAAACTTTCTTGTTGCTAAGTACCAAAGAGCCGGTTCCAACCCATAGCGACCCTGTATAGAAGCAACCGGTGAGCCTGAACTGCCGACTTTGCAGTTCAAATTGACTTTGCAGTCCAGCACATTAACCCAGAGCACCCACACCAGGAAAGGATATATTCACAAATTCCCCAGATGGATACTGGGACCCTTGAACCAAGAGTACAGCTTATACTTGTGGCAGAATAGTATATAAAGGAAAAGTGAAATTGTATCCAGTGCTCCTCATCTTATCCCTCTCTCTATAAGAACGTTGGTGCTTAATAAATTCTTCCTATCTTTTATCTGCCTAAGCCTCTTAATGTTTCTAACCTCTTTGTCATGGGGTAAATGTGTTAACGCTTCCCCAATTCTTTGGAAGGACAGTAGGACCATTCCAGGGACAACACTTTAACTGTTACAAGAAAATATTTATATTTTGAAGTATTTTAAAATTGTTATTGTTGTTAAGTGCCCTGTATAGGGTTTCTGAGGAATGGCTGGTCAGCTTGAACCAAAGGCCTTGTGGTTCAAACCAACTTGCAGTGCAGTGCATTAACATGCAGCGCTCCATATTTATATTGTTGTTGTTGTTAAGTGCCGTTGAGTCGATTCCGACACATAGTGACCCTGTATAGGGTGTCCAAGGAGCGACTGGTAAGCTTGAACCGCCGACCTTACGATTCTAATGACTTTGCAGTCTGGTGCATTAACCCACAGCACCACACCAGGACTCCGTATTTATATTTATATTAGTATTTTAAAATTAGTATTCCAAAAATAACATTGAAAAAACAAGCTCATTGTGTATAGTATCATTCTACAGAGTGGCCAAAAATGTTAGAATTTATCTGTAGACACTTCTGCATTCTCCACACAAATTTTAATTCTTCCCATATTCTTTTTGATATCTACAAAGATGACAAAGCAGAAATGATAGCTGTTTCAGTCTGCAAATAATCTTAGGACACATCTCATATATAAATGACAATGCAATATTATGGTGACTTATAATTTATTAATCTCTGACTTGCGTGCGGAGACCTGGTGTGGTGCTGTGGTAAAATGCACTGGACTGCAAAGTCAATCTGAACTGCAGTTCAAGCTTACCAGCTGCTCCTTGGAAACCATATACAGGGTCGCTATGGGTTGGAACCGACTCGACCACACTTAACAACAATTTGTGTGTGATATCTTATAAACAAATTTTCACTATTTAGAAAAGCATTTTTTTTCTAACAAAAAGTTGAATTTGACAAATTAGTAATAATCTAGCAACTATATGAAAATTTAAATTCTTTCAAACGCATTTTTAAATCTAGTTTACAAATGCATAAATTTTTAAGAATCCTTGAATTTATTTCTACAGCAGTAAAAAAGTATGCAATAGCCACAGTTCTGATTATAAAACATTAGATTGGTTATACCTTAAAATATGAACACCAAAAGTATCTTATAAAGTCAACAGGACAAAATACAATGACAATGAAATTAAAAAAACTGAAGATATTTATCAGTCTGAAAGGATTTTAAACTGGTAATATCCTCAACTCTTTATCTGAAAGAACTTTCAATGCACAATTTCTACCATAATTTAAAATCTCCTTTTACTAAGACAAATAATTAATATTAAAAAATGGGAAAATACTTCTAGATTTCTCTTAAATGAATTTTTTTTTTTAAATCAAGCATGTTTTCAAAAGTGTCAAAATAATCATTCCTTTTTCTGTCAGAGTCGAAATTACTGTAAATGTCTTTAAATGTTCTTCTAACAGTTTTCATAATTTAAACTACAAGCACAAAAGACCTAACTACTGTGAAGGTATACAGGAACATCATTACTGGAAGGATGTGCTCTGAATACCAGACAGAAAGTCCAGAGCACAGCAATGAGAACTAGTGGGTGAGGGTATATAAAAACAATGAACAACAAACACATATCGAAGGAATGGAGGAGGAGACACATGCTCACAGAGGAGAATCTCTGGTCTCAACAGTAAAATGCAAGTTCAGTGGGAAAGGGCAGACTATGTGAAGTAACTTACTTTCCTGCTATCCTGCCACTCTCTCTCTTCTCCTCTCCCCAATGACCTTCAGGAGCCAGACATCAGCACAAAATGACTGCAGTGGCTCTACGAAGGTCCCTACCAGTCTGGGTTATGTATTTAACTTTTTAAAGGAGAAAATGTTCTCAGCACTGTGTCTCCATGTGTTTACTTAGTGTTTACTATGCTATTCATATTCACATTGTTGTTGCTGTTAAATACCACAGAGTAGGCTCTGGTAGCATAAGGAGCTCTGGTAGTATAGTGGTTACCAATCGGGCTGCAAACCGCAAGGTCAGCAGTTCGAAACTACCAGCTGTTCA
Organism: Chrysochloris asiatica; assembly: GCF_000296735.1. Classification (NCBI taxonomy): domain Eukaryota; kingdom Metazoa; phylum Chordata; class Mammalia; order Afrosoricida; family Chrysochloridae; genus Chrysochloris; species Chrysochloris asiatica. The sequence continues at coordinate 35,956,008 of NW_006408528.1, forward strand.
GCGGGAGAGAAATGAGGCTTTCTGTTCCCATAAAGATTTACAGCCTCGGAACCAATTCCACGGCACTTAACAACAACAACAACAGGGTTTCCAAGGAGCATTTTTACATTACAATTGAGATGATTCAGACTCATGACTGCTGTGTCTTGTAGAGAAGAACTGTAACTCATAAGGTTTTCAATGGCTATGACTTTTAGATTCACAGCCTCAGAAACCCTATGCAAGGTCACAATGAGTCAGAACCAACTCCGTTGCACATAACCACATCAGTATTGAAGGTACTTTGAATCAGTGAATAGATGCACAAAGCTTTAAGAAACAATTGATGTAAAAAGGTTGAAATCATTCAATATTTTCACTAACAAAGCAGAACACTTTTAAAAAAGAAAAAAGAAAAAAAAAAACTCCCTTACTTCCATTCTCATCTGGATTACTTACCAATTCTTGTAATCTAAGAAATCCAGGCAAAAGATTTGCTTCCATATCTCTTAGATACTCTGCTTTATCGAGAACCTTAAAAAAAAAAAAGAAGTGCAATATCAAAATTTATAAAGCTTCTTACAAAACACTGACATAATATACTATACAATTAAAAACTTTCTGCATTACACATAAAAATTACAATGTGTCGATTAATTTTAATCTTTACATTTAGAAAAAACATTTCAAGTAAGTAAACTTAAGAAATTTTTTTCTACTTGCCGAATGTCTTAATTCAAATTTCTACAAAGCAAATGAGTCAAAACTAAAAAAACAAGCCCACTGCCATAGAGTCTATTCCAACTCATTAACAACCTTATGTAAGGTTCCCAAGGTGGTAAATCTTTACAGGAGCAGAAAACCTCATCTTTCTCCCTCAGAGTGGCCAATGAAGACCTTGTGGTTAGCAGTCTAGTGCTAATCCTACAGCCTCACCAGGGCTCCATAAATGAATTACATTAGACAGGCACACTAAATGGTGTGATGCTGTGGGTTAAATGCGCTAGACTGCAAAGTCGGTTTGAACAGCAAGGTTGGTGGTTGAAGCTCACCAGCTGCTCCTCAGACCCTATGAATTGGAACCGACTCAACAGCACTCAACAACACTTACAGGTAAAATATCAAACACTATAGTTTAAGATGCTCTAGGACCAAATGTCCTTAAATATAAGAAATTTTTTTTTCCATTTCATAAAAAATAAATGTCCACAATGTATTATAATAATGGTATCAGTTTGCTTTTTTGTTTTTAAGAAACTAATCTTTTAAGGATACATAAGATTTATGGATGATGTGATACGGTGGGGAAGATAGTGAATGAGGTACAGATGATAAAAGTTTAGGCACATGTGAATATTTACTAAACTTGGGTATGGATTCATTGGGACACATTACATTATTTTCTTTACAGATTCTTTGAAATTTCCCATTAAAAATGTAAAAACAAAACAAAATAAAAACTTTCAAATGATTATTCATCATCCCACAAGAAATCAAGGTCTTAAAAGTGCTATCTAAAATACTTTAATTTTTTTTTTTTTTTACTATTTATTGTGGAAATTTTTAAACAAACCCCAAAGTAGAAAGATTAGTATGATGAACCCCCACTAACACCTCACCAAACCCCCAAAAACATCACTACATGGCCAATCTTGAAAACTTACCACTTTCCCCCTCCAGTTTCTTGCTGGAACAACTTAAAGCATATCCCATTAACATACCAATATATAACTCTGAGCTCTGGGAGCATAGTGGTTACAAGTTGGGCTGCCAACCTCAAGGTCAGCAGTTTGAAACTACTAGTTGTTCCATGGGAGAAAGATGAGGCTTTCTGATCCCATAAGGATTTACAGCCTCAGAAACCCTATGCAGGGTCACTATGAGTCAGAACCGACTCCACATATAACTCTAAAGAAAAAATTCAAGCCTCAACTTGCATTACTGAAGGATTCTCTGGACAAAATATTAAATGATGCAAAAAGCATCAAAAGAAGATGGAAGGAATACACAGTCACTGTACCAAAAAGAAAGGGTCAATGTTCAACCATTTCAAGAGGTAGCATATGATCAAGAACCAATGATATTGAAGGAAGAAGTCCACGGTGCATTAAAGGCATTGGCAAAGAATAAGACACTGGGAACTAACGAAATAAAAATTTAAGTCTTTTTCAACAAACTGATGCAGCACAGGAGGCACTCACTCATCTAAGCCAAGAAATCTGGAAGACAGCTATCTGGCCAACTGATTGGAAGAGATTCATTATTTGTGCCCATTCCAAAGAGAAGTGATCCAACAGAATGTGAAAATCACTGAACAATATCATTAATATTGCATGCAAGTAAAATTTCGTTGATAATTCAAAAACGGCTACAACAGTACATTGACAGGGAACTGCTAGAGGATCAAACCTAATTCAGACAACAACGTGGAACAAGGAATATCATTCTGATGGATCGTGGCTGAAAGCAGAGAATACCAGAAACGTTTATCTGTGCTTTATTGACTACGCAAAGGTTTTAGATTGTGAGGATCATGACAAGCTATGTACGACATTGCAGAGAATGAGTATCCTGAAACACTCATATGATGAGCAAACAGTCCAAGAAGTTGGACTAGCTGAAGAACACAGCATCAGGATTGGATGAAGGCTCATTAGCAGCCTGCGGTATACAAATGACACAATCTTGCTGGTGAAAGTCAAGAGGACGTCAGGCACTTACTGATGAAGATCTAAGACTACAGTCTTCAGTTTGGATTACACTTCAACATAAAGAAAACCAAAATCTTCACAACTTGACCAGTAAGCAACATTATGATAAATGGAGGAAATACTGAAATTGCCAAGATTTCATTTTACTTGGAAATATAAACAATACCCAGAGTCCTTGTGTGGCGCTGCAGGTTAACATGCTGGACTGCAAGGTCAGCGGTTCAAGCTCACCAGCCACTACTCCTTGGAAACCCTATAGAGGGTTGCTATGAGTCAGAACTTAAAAAACAACAACATAAACAATAGCCGAAGTCCTGGTGTGGCACTATGGGATAATTAACAGGACTAGCTGCTCAAACTGACCTTGAGGTTGAGTACTTATGCTACAGCACCAGGAGGTAAATCCTTAAAGTATCTTCTTATAGACTAAGGTATACCTAACCCAAGCCACGGTATTTTCAATTAACTCATATGCATGCAAAAGCTGAATAAATAAGGATGATGGAAGAAAACTGATGCCTTTCAATTAGGGTACTGGCAGAGATTACAGAAATTAACATGACCTGCCAGAAGAAGGAGCAAATCTGTCTTGATAGAAGTATAGCCTGAATGTTCCTTACAATAGAAGACGGCTTTGTCCTACATATTTTGGACATTTTACCATGAGGAATGTATTCTTGGAGAAGGACCCCATACTTGGAAAAAAGATGAAGACCCTCGGACAGAGTGGCTGCAAATATAACAATTGGGTGGCTAGTACAAAATCAAATTCCTAGTATGGTAGATATTCTAGGTTTATCTTCAACATTTTCTGCCCAGAACTGGAGTCACTATTTCTCCAAAGAACCCTGTGTTTGCTTGTTTTTAGATATACTTATATGTTATTAATAAATCTTACTGCAAATTTGAATCATTTAAAATTTACAATAAAATTAAAATTTTAATAAATTGCTTCCCTGAATAATCCAAATTGTTTTATACCAGTTTTATAATTATCAGACAGCTTGAAACAATGTAGGCGGGTAATCATACTTAAGATATTTCATCCTTAATTAGTTTAGACAAAATTAAGCTACAATTATTTACTGCTAAAAAGATATAAATTAGTTTTCTCCACTATGCATTTTCCATTATGCAATTTTCCCATCAATCTCTATTTAAATTTAAATTATTCTAATCAGGGAAACAGATTAATTCAAATAAATTGTTTTCATGTCCATTTTAATGCAAAACAAAAAGCTGAAGAAGTAAATTAATAGCTCATTTTTCTGATTTGATAGTTAATCCACTTTAATGATTTTATGGTATGCTAATGAATGATCCCTCTTCAAAAACATTTATCAGATAACTAATATTCAGAGAAGTAGAAAATTTAATTCTTAATCATTTAAACTGGCAACCTAATAGACTCTGGATTTGTACATTGGTTTACTAACTAGGAAATGTTCTTGGCCATCTTTTGATATTATGTCATAAGAATTTAAGCTAGATAGACTATTCTATGTAGACATGCTTCAAAATTGTTTTCTATACTAAGCACTTGCAAACTTGTCCACATTTAATGTTTAGTTAACTTATTTATTCAATACCTACTCTGAACTATTGACCCTGAAAAATGAGTAGACTCTACCAATCATGGATGCTTCCAGAATATTTTTTTTCTGCCCTTCCTGAAAATACTTAGTTTTTAAGTACTTTTTGTTAAGAGTCATACACATATGAACAGGACCTAAGATAACTACGGTTTGAACTACAACTAAACACCTAAAATTTATGTCATCGATGTTCCACAATAAGAGAAGAGGGAGGAAATGAAATAGTACTCAAGGAAATAATGGCTGAAAATTGCCTAAATTTTCCAAAAAACATAAAACTTACAGACTCAAGAAGCTAAGTAAACCCCAAAAAGGATAAATACAAAGAAATCCACACCCAAGACACATCATCAGAATCAAAGAATGAAATGGAAAACAAGACATTCTCAGAAAAAGAAACTCTAAAAGAATTTGTAAGGAGTGAATCAACCCTGAAAGAATAGCTCAAGAAAGTACTCTAAACAGAAGAGACAATTAAAAGGAACCTTGGAACATAAAAAAGGAAGAAGATAGACAGTGAGCAAAAATATGGGTAAATTCACTATGATTTCAGAGTAATCTTTCTAAAGCACAGATATTTCACTCTAGAATCTCCAATATCTCATTGTTCAAGACGCTTGGAATAAGATGCTTCAGCATAGTTTTTAGAGCTCCGGGAACTGGTTCCAACTTACCTTCCTAGTCTCTCTGTTCCCTTCATACTTTATAATCCACTAAAATTAGGTCATTTGGCGTTTGTTGGCTTCCATTCCTACCGTCATACCATATTTACATAATCCCTTCCACCTGAAATTTCTCTTCTTCAGTTTCTTCCTATAAAATCCTGGTTACTCCTTCAGATGCTATCATCATCTCATGCAGCTGGTCCAGATGTGCTTCAGTTAGTTCTTGTACCTCATGGCTACTACTTATGATATTCTGCACATATGTAAATATGTCATAAATCCCCCAATCTCCCTCTGGATAAGGAATACATCTAATACATTTTTTGGATCCCTAAAGCACCTTGTACAATGCACTGTACATAATGGAATTTAAAAACAAATTAATGGAAATTTAGCTAAGAACAAATGTTCTCAAATAAGAGATGACAGAAGCAAATTAAATTACTTACAATGTATACAGTCTGATCCTTGAGCCCTTCAGCTTTCGTCGTTTGTTTAAACAAGTGAACAAAGTCATTAAATGTATCACAGATGATGTGAGTGGAGCATCCATCCTCTGAAGAACTAAGATGACTCAACTTGTTTAAAATTTGTTCCAAAAGCAGCCTTAGGGTAAAACATTCAACACAATTCAGAAAGACATGTGGGAGCTGAAAATAAAAACAAAAAAGTGTAAACAGAAAAGAAAACACAACAAACACTAAAGTTATGCTGGATATCCTCCATCTGCCCTTTTTGATTTACATCCACGGGTGTGGCGCTGCAGGCTAATGCGCTGGACTGTTCAAGCTCACCAGTCGCTCCTCAGAAACCCTATAAAGGGTCACTATGAGTCAGAACCAACTCGATGGCACAGAACAACAATTCTCTACCCTGCTCTATGTTCCTGAAGGCTGAACTCTATAGACCACGTCCCCAAACTCTCTTTGTTCTGGCTCTGCTTGGATTTAGCCAGTGGGAGAAATCAACAGGAAACTGAGAGAAAGTGGGAAGGGAGAAAAATTGGATTATTTATTCCCAACTTTAACCGTGGCAGCCCATGGCTCATCAGTGGCAGTGTTCTTTTGCCAAAGAGTACAGCTCCAGTAAAGCAGTCATCTGCTAAGGCTACAGATCTTGAGGTGTTCTAGTAACCGCTCCTTCAGGTCTCTCTGTGCTTCTTCAGCATTTGAAAAATGTTGTTGTTAAGTGCCATCGAGTCAGGTCCGACCCACAGAGACCCTACATAGGGTTTCTAAGGAGCAGCTGGTGAGCTTGAACTGCCGACCTTGTGGTTCAAATTGACTTTGCAGTCCAGCGCATTAACCCACAGCGCCACACCAGGACTCCCTTCATTAAACGTCGTACTTCAGGTATTTTTTTTTTTGAGTTTGCCATTTGTTTCCTGCAGAAACAAAGTTAAACTTGCATTTTTCTCTAACTGAATTGTACATGTAGAAAAATATCCAATTGACAAAGATTGTCTTGTTTGTATTTTTATAACAGAGTACATTTGAATGCTGAAATGCTTAGTGAGAATTTCATATTTAAAATTTTTAAATAACATTGTTAATGGTTAAACAAATCTATAACAAGAAACAAAATCTCAAAGCCAGAAACTATAATAATCCTATCATCAGAATTAGTTCTTCATTTAAAAAACTCAAAATGGACGAAATTAAAAAAGTAATAAAGAACCAAAAAACTTGCAGAAGAACATAGTTGGCTTTCTTCAAAATAAGATTACAAAAGCAGCATTAATCACAGGAGATAACTTGTGGCATTTGATACAATTAATAGTGGCACTGTAGGTTAATGCGCCAGACTGCAAAGCCATTTGAACTGCACGGTCAGTGGTTCAAGCTCACCAGTGGCTCCTAAGAAACTCTACAGAGGGTCGCTATGGGTCGGAACCAACTCTATGGCAGGCATTTAGCAACAACATAGCTAATTTTAGGAGTCCTGGTGTGGCACTGTGGGTTAATACACCAGACTGCAAAGCTGTTTGAACTGCAAAGTTGGTGGTTCAAGCTTACCAGCTGCTCCTTGGAAACCCTATACAGGGTCGCTATGGGTCGGACCAACTCAACAGCACTTAACAACAACAACATAGCTAATTTTGGGAGTCCTGGTGTGGCGCTGAACCACAAGGTCAGTTTGCACCACAACGTTGACAGTTCAAACCCACCAGTCTCTCTTCAAAAACCCTATACAGGGTCGCTAGTGGGTCAGAACTGACTTGATAGCACTTAACAACAACATTATACTTACTTAGGCACAGTTTCACCAGCATCTACTGAACACTCCCATTGTTTTATGCGCCAAAGGCTACAACATCTCAATCATGAATAAGTGTCATGCACGACTCCATGGTACTTAACAACAACAACATTACATTCTTACTATTCATGGCCTTTAATGCAAGCATATTCTAAGTGTTAGGGGCATACCTTTTTGTGTACCTGTACCACAAAAAAAAGTCATTATTATTCATTATACTGACTAAGCAACAGCAAACATAAGGTGCTCAAAACCAGAATATAACCACGAAATCTACAGCTGCCTTACTAGAGTTTTCTTTTTTAATTTATTCAACACATATATTTTAAGGAGCTCTGGTAGCGTAGTGGTTACGAATCGGGCTGTGAACCACAAGGTCAGCAGTTTGAAACTACCAGCTGTTCTGCGGGAGAAAGATGAGGCGTTCTGCTCCCGTATAGATTTACAGCCTCGGAAACCCTGTACAGGGTCGCTATGAGTTGGTTCTGACTCCACAGCACTTAACCACCACAGATATTTTTTGAAGTCTCATATTGAGTGTTCTTAAATGCAAATGCCTAGGCCAGGCTCCTGTACACTCTGATTCTGAAGACAGGCATGGAGTCTAGGCATCTGTGTTTTAAACAGCATAGCTTATCTTGAGGATCAAAGGCTGAAATCCATAAACACTGAAGCTGGTCTTGGCAATCATCTCAAAAAATTTACAATCTAGAGCCATAAAAAACACACACACAAAACCAGAGCTGAGAGAAACCTATGTGTTATAATAGAATTAAGCACAGGGTACAAGCATGCACCACAGAGGGGCATGTAACACAGTGCTGTGTACCCAAGAAAGGCCTCCCAGAGTGCAGGTAAAAGAAAATCCGGTCAAATGAATGAACATTTGCAGAGTAATGGGGTAAATACGAAAAAGCCATTCCAAGCAGAATGAGCAGTATGTGCCAAACTAGGAAGCAAGCAATAGCAGGAACCGTATTAAGTAGCTCAGTATGCCACACTATGCATGTATACTCAAGAGTTCAGGACTGGAGTTAAAAGTTACAGCCCGTTATAGGCTGCATATTTTTGTAAATGTAGTTTTATTGAACTACAGCCATGCCCATGTGTTTATTACTATTGTTGTTAGGTGCCATCAAGTTGGTTCTGACTCATTGCAACCCTATGTATACACCTTATGTATAACAGAATGAAGCACTGCCCCTTTGTTAACATATTGTTGATGGCTGTTTTCACACTCCAAGGGCAGAGCTAACTAGTTGGCAACAGAGACTGTTGTATGCTTCACAGGCATAACATAATTACTATCTGGCCCTTTTTAGAAAAAGTGGCTTAAGTTATGAAAGAGTGGCAATAATCATTAATAGCAGCAAATAATCTTTACTGAGTGCTTACTATATACTACGTACTGCGTGCAGTAAACGCTTTTCATGTATTGACTCATTTAATTCTCACAACATTCCCCCGTGTTGCCACTGCTAGCCCTGCTTTAAAGATGGAAAAAGCACTAAATGGTAAAGTCAGAAAAGGAACATGAGTACCCCAGTCTCTATGGTCCAAAATCTTAACCATCATGAAAGGTACACTAAATTCAGTTCATGAAGAATCTTATGTATCAGGCAAGACATTGGAGCATTTTCTGGGCTGCAGGGTAAAAAATGGATCGCAGAGAAGACAAGACTGTTGCAGAACTACAGGAAAGAAACAACAGCAAATAAAACTAAGGTAGCAGCAGTGACTACGATTAAAGACGTATGCTGTTGTTGTTGTTGTTGTTGTTGTTGTATGGAGTCAGTTCCCACTCATAGCGACCCTGCATAGGGTTTCCAAGGCTGCAAATCTTTATAGGAACAGAAGGCCTCATCTTTCTCCCGCGGGACAGCTGGTAGTTTCGAACTGCTGACCGTGAGATTTGCAGCCCGATTCATAACCACTATGCTACCAGAGCTCCTTAAAGGCATATGTAGACAGGACTTTTAAGAATACAGAATCAACAGCAAGTGTTTATAGGTTCAATTTACTGGATGAGTAAAGAAGATGAGAATGAAGCAAACATTTGGACAACTGGGTGAATGGTAAGGGGGTAGGAGATCCAATAAGAAGGGCAAGGTGAAGGCCTTGAGATTGGTTTTGGAATACGGACATTCAGAATTACCAGTATCAACATTAGAAATGAAGCAATGGAAATTAATCAACTTTAATTTTGTAGCATAACTTAACTACTATGTGGGAAGGTTTTCCCCCAAATACTATTACCAGTCAGTGAAAATTAGAAGGGAATGTGGCTCGGTTTAACTAATGACTTTCTAACACTTAGGCTCCAACTATCTAATAATGTCTTTTGATGGTTATAATCTCAGGAGATACTTAAATAAAAGTTGGTCAGAAATGTTTCATATAGAAGATATTCCTTCAAAACAACATAAACTGGACTTAATCTCCCCGATTCTTCTCCTATAAATGACAGTAACACTGAGATTATTCTTACCTCTAAGGTTTTCAACAACGTCTGCGTTACATAGGTTTTTCCACTGGCTGTATGTCCATAAATAAAAATGGATGGAAAGCTGAAATGGTGTCTCTAGAATAGAAGACACAAGTATCAGCATGTACATACAAAACAGAAAAGAAACTTACCACGTGAGACAGTTTTCTGAAGTTAAAACAGTTAATCCATAATAATTCAACATTGAAGACACAATGGATTAATCATCCAATTCTGAAATATTATTAATTCAACTACAAGTGCTTTCTCAGTTATGTAACTAAGATTTCTGTACAGTTAGATTTTTACATGTTCATTGCATACTACACATTACTGTGGAGTCCCAGTGTGGTGCCATAGGACAACCAATGGACTGTGGTTCAAAGTGGTCGGAGGCTCAAAGCCACTATTTGCTCCTCAGAAACCCTGTACAAGGTCGCTATGAGTGGGAACTGACTCAGTGGCACGTAACGACAACATACATCACTGTAAGACCTGGTGGCACAGGGATTAAGTGACAACTGACAGAGCAGCAGTTCAAACCCAGAGAAGCTCTGTAAAAGAAAGACATGGCAGTCAATTTCCATAAAGACTGTTGTTCGGTGCTGTTGAGTCAATTCTTACTCAAAGTAACCTGTATGGGGTTCCAAAGAACGGCTGGTGGGTTTGAATCATCGACCTTTTGATCAGCAGTCCAGTGCTTATCCTACAGCGCCACCAGGGCTCCTTCCTTAAAGATTACAACCTTGGAAGCCATGTGGAGCAATTCTATCCTGTCCTAAAGGGTCACTATGAATTGGAATCAATAGGTTTCTGTTTTTGTGGGGAGATGTAGTATTAACCGACAAGCACTGGAATGTTAACCACAAGGTTGACAGTTTAAACCCACCAGTCACTCCTCAGAAACCCTATACAGGTTTCAAAACCAACTCGACAGCACTTAACAACAGTAACATTATTATATAGCATACATTTTAATTTTTATTAGTGTACAAAGAGCTCTGGTGACACCGTAATTAGGCACTCAACTGCTAACTGAAAGGTCTGGAGTTTGAACCCACCAGTTGCCCCCAGGAAGAACAATGTGGCTGACTGCTTCCATAAGACTACAGCTTTAGGGGCTTTGGGGCAGGCCTACTCTATCCTGGAGGGTCGCTCTAAGTCAGAACTGACTCCATGGCAATGGTTTTGGTATT
>NW_006408528.1:35966997-35967583 GCF_000296735.1 Chrysochloris asiatica
AACGAACCACTGACCTTTCTAACCCACCAGCAACTCCTCAAAAGCCCTACACCGGGTCGCTATAAGTGGAAACCAACTCGATGGCACTTAACAACCTGCTTCCGTAAGACTACAGCTTTAGGGGCTTTGGGGCAGGCCTACTCTATCCTGGAGGGTCGCTCTAAGTCAGAACTGACTCCATGGCAATGGTTTTGGTATTAGTGTGTAGATTTTACACGTACAACACCTTATGTTCTCAATGTTGTATTTATTTAAAGGGTTTTTCAAGATAAATTTGAGGAGCTGGAGTCGCTGGCTATTACAAAGGTTTAATTAACATGCTTTACTGCTAACGATAAGGGTACAGGTTTGAGTTACCCAGAGATGCCTCAGGAGAAAACACAGTTATCTACTTCTGAAAAATCAGCCACTAAAAACTATGGAGCACAAGTCTACTCCAACACACATGGGGAGGTATTAATAACACTAAACATGATTTTCTCTAAGAGCAAATGTCATATTCCTTTGTGTGTTCCACCACTAAATCAATACCGTGACGGTTAATTGATGCTGAGTCATTTCCAACTCATGGAGACTCATGTGTGTA
>NW_006408528.1:35976778-35985183 GCF_000296735.1 Chrysochloris asiatica
TCAACATACAAATTGAATAAATATGGTGAAAGAATACAACCCTGGTGCATACCTTTCCTGATTTTAGAACATTGAGTGTCCCCTTGTTCTGTTTGAACAGCTTCCTTTTGGTCTTTATACAGGTTCCTCATGAGCACAGGAGGGACCAGTCATGGTGAGATAAAAAGAGGAAGACCCCCAGTGAGATGGATTGACAAAAAGGCAGCATCAATGAGCTCAAGTATGGCAGCAATTGTGAAGTTGGCCCAGGACTGGGCAGTGTTTCGTTCTGTTGTGCATAGGGTCATTATGAGTCAGTACCGAGTTGATGGCACCTAACAACAACAACATGAATACAATTAAGTGTTCCAGAATGTTCATTATCTACAGTGCTGTCCATAGCTGTCATCATCCACACAGTCTAAAGCCTTGGCATGGTCAGTAAAGCACAGGTAAACATCTTCCTGATACTCTCTGCCTTTAGCCAAGATCCATGCAATGTAAGCAATGATATGCCTTATTCCATGTCCTTTTCTGAATCTGGCTTGAACCTATAGCAGTTCCTTGTCAATGGACTTTTGCAGCCATTTTTGAATTATCATTAGCAAAATTTTACTTTCATGTGATATTAATGACATTATCCAATAATTTCTGCATTCTGTTGGGTCACCTTACTTTGGAATGTGCACAAATAAGGATCTCTTCCAATCAGTTGGCTAGGTAACTATCTTCCAAATTTCTTGGCATAGATGAATGAGTGCCTCCAGCGCTGCATCAGTTTGTTTAAAGATTTCAATTTGTATTCCATCAATTCCTAGAGTCTTGTTCTTTGCCAATGCCTTCAGTATATATTGGACTTCTTTCTTCAGTACCATTGGCTCTAGATCATATTGCTGCCTTTTGAAATGGTTGAACATTGACCATACCTTTTTGGTAGAGTTACTCTGTATATTCCTTCCATCTTCTTTTGATACTTTCTGCATCATTCAATATTTTGCCCAAAGAACCCTTCAGTATTACAAGTCGAGTCTTGAATTTTTTCCTCAGTTCTTTCAGCTTGAGAAATACTGATCATGCCCTTTCCTTTTGGTTTTCTAACTCCAGATCTTTGCACAGTTAATTATAATACTTGACTTTGTGATTTTGAGTTTCCCTTAGAATTTTTCTGTTCAGCTCTTACCTTTTCATTTGTTCCATTTGCTTTAGTGCCTCTACACTCAAGACCAAGTGTCAGAGTGTCTTCTAACATCCATTTGGTCTTTTCTTTCTTCCTTGCCTTCTTAATGACCTTTTCCTTTCTTCCTGCATGATATCCTTGATTCATTCCCACAACTCTTCTTGAGATCTCTAAATTCAAATGGGATATGTTCAAGGTCATAGTTCAGCTCTTGTGGATTTGTTTTAATTTTCTTCCATTTCAGCCTGAACTTGTATAAGAGCAATTGATGGTCTGTTCCACAGTCTGCCCCTATTGTTCCAAGATTGCATATGTATCATTTCTACCCCCTTTATCACTATATATATCATTTCTATCCCCTTTATCACTTGCCTAACTCCCTGTTTCTTCATCATTCTTCTGCCAACCTCCCTCTTCTTATATATTGTTTCCTCCTTCCTATAAGTTGTCCTCCTCATCGCTCAAGTTAACCTGTGTCTATCTTCTCACCAGTGAATTAGTCTCCCTTACCTCCCATTCCTGATAACATTGTAGAATGTTTCTTTTAGTATGAAACCCTGTCTTCAGTTTTATAACAGTGGTCTCATACAATATTTATCCTTTTATAATTGTCTAATTTCACTCAGCATAATGTCCTCCAGGTTCATCCATTTTATGAGGAGTTTCACAGATTCATTGTTACTCTTCACTGTTGCCTAGTTTTCCATTGTTTGTTGATCTGTTCTTCCATTGACTGGCACTTAGACTGTATCCATCTTTCTGCTATTGTGAATAGCTCTACAGTGAACATCAATATGAATATATCTATTCCTGTCCTGACTTATTTCTGTGGATATGTACCAAATAGTGGAATTGCTGGGTCATATAAGGAGCTCTGGTAGCGTAGTGGTTACGAATCAGGTTGCGAACTGCAAGGTTAGCAGTTCAAAACTGCCAGTTGTTCCGCAAGAGAAAGATGAGGCTTTCTGCTCCCATAAAGATTTACAGCCTCGGAAACCCTGTACAGGGTCGCTATGAGTCGGAACCGACTCCATGGCACTTAACAACAACATGTTATTTCTGTTTCCAACTTTGTGAGGAAACATCATACCATTTTCTACAGAGGTTAAACATTTTAGAGTCCTATCAGCAATGCAAATCTTTACGGGAGCAGAATGCCTCCTCTTTCTCCCGAGGAACAGCTGGTAGTTTCGAACTGCTGACCTTACGGTTCTCAGCCCAATTCATATGCACTACGCTACCAGAGCTACACAGCCACCACCACCACCACCATCAGCAATGTAGGAAGGTCTCAGTGTCTCCACACCCTGGCCAGTATATTGTTTTCTGGTTTGGTTTTGTGTTTTGAATTTTGCTACTAATGCTGGGGTGACATAATTTCTGATTGGTTTTTCATTGTAACTCTTAATCACTATGAGTCAGAACCTACTTGACAGCACTTAACAACAACAACAATAGCTAATGATCATGCATATTTCTTCATATGTTTATTGGCAATTTGAATGTCATCCTTGGTGAAATGTCTGTTCATGTCCTGTGCCCCTTTTTAAATTGGGTTGTTTATTTTTTGTAGAGGAGTAGGTTTTGTTTAAATTTTTAGAAGTTAGTCTCCTGTCTGATATGTTGTTGCAAAAAAAAAAATAAAACTTTCCCTGTTTGTGGACTCCCTTTTACTCTTTTTGCAAAATCTTTTGATGTACCTAAGTGACTAATTTTTAGGAGGTTGGAGTCCTGGTGTGGCACTGTGGGTTAATGTGCCAGACTGAAAAGCCATTTGAACTGCAAGGTTGGAGGTTCAAGCTCACCAGCTGCTCCTCGGAAACCCTATATAGGGTCGCTATGGATTGGAATAGACTCGATGGCACTTAACAACAACAGTCATCTATTTTGGAGTCCTGGTGTGGTTCTGTGGGTTAACACACTGGGCTGCAAAGTCAGTTTGAACCACAAGGTTGGCAATTTAAGCTCACCAGTCATTCCTTGGAAATCTTATACAGGGGTTGCTATGGGTCAGAACTGACTTGACAGCACTTAACAACAGCAACAACACAGTCATCTATTTTATCTTGTACTGTTTGTGTGTTTTTAGTAATGTTTGACAGTGTATTTATGCCATGTATTACAGCCCCAAAGTTTGTTCCTATTTTTTCGCTGATGTCCTTGATAGTTACAGGTTTTATATTTAGATCTTTAATCCACGTTGAGTTTGTTTTGGTATATCGTGTAAGATAGGGGTCTTGTTTCATTCTTCTGCAAATGAATTTCCAGTTTTTCCAGCAGCATTTGTTGAGGAGACTGTCTCTTTCCCACTTAATGTGTTTTGGCCCTTTGTCAAAATCAGCTGGCTGTATGTGCATCACTGTAATTCTAGGTTATCAATTCTGTTCAGTTAGTACCAGGCTGTTCTGACCACTGTGGCTGTGTAGTAAATCTTGAGATCAGGGAGTGAGAGACTTCCAACTTTGTTCTTCTTCTTAAGCAATAAATACTTTGCTTATCCAAGATCTTTTTCCTTTCCATATAAAGTTAGTGTTCAGTTGTTTCATGTCTTTAAAGAATGATGTGAGGTTGGAATCTGTCTTGTGATTATAGTATATCTGTAGATTTCCTTTGGTAGTATTGACATTTTCACAATGTGAAGTCTTGTATCCACGAGCATGGTATATCTTCCATATTTTGTAAGTCTCTTTTGGTTTCTGTATAGTGTCGTGCTGCCTTCCAATTCCATGTTCTGATTATTAATGGATGGTTGCAGCTGTTTCTTCTCAATCTGAGTAATGCTCCATCAACAAATGGAAGTCCTAAAAACTGTGCTCCATCCACATCATTAAGATCAACTCTTCTTTGAGGAGGCAGTTCTCTAGTCATATTTTGAGTGCCTTCCAACCTGAGGAGCACTCATCTTCTGGCACTGTATCAATACAAGGTTTTGCAGATTCTCATAAGGCTTGTGGTGGTTTATGAAGTGGACGATCTATTCCTTCTTCCTAGTGTGTCTTAGTTTGGAAGATTTTCTGAAACCTGTCTAGCATGGGTGACCTAATTGGTATTTAAAATACCATTGGCATAATTTTCAGCATGTAAATATTTCCATTAGCTAACTGGAGTCCTGGTGTGGCACTGGCAAGATAATGCACTGGACCGCAAGGTCAGTTTCAACTTCTAGGTCAGCAGTTCAAACTCACCAGCCACTCCTCAGAAGCTCTATATAGGGTCACTATGAGTCAGAACTGACTCCATGACACTTAACAACAATAAATAGTAATCATCAATATACTTATAGAATTAATGAATATTTAGTTGAATGCATATGTGAATAATAATTTCTTCACTATTACTGTCTTTTCTCCTATATGTTATATTTTGAGTGCTGGTGGTGCTATTGGATAAGCAGTCGACTTCTAACCACAATATCAGCAGTTCAAACCCACCAGCCACTGTGCGAGAGAAAGATGAAGGTTTCTGCTGCTATAAAGGTTACAGCCTTGGACACCCTGCACAGGTTTGCTATGAGTCTCTGATTCGATGTTGCCTAACAACAGCAACAATATATATTTACCCTGAAATAGAATGTTTCTTATGTGCCTTGTTACATACTTTAGAATTTCCACTGTATATAGCCCCAGGAAATCGTTCTCCAAAAGCTTTTTCTTTGTTTGATAAATGTCCAGACCTTAATGTTCTAAATGTTGGGTTTTTATTATAGAACCTCAGTTTATGATGTTTCATACTTCCTGAGGGCTACTAGCATATATTAGAGATCATATATACTATGTCATTAAATAGGATAAATATTTTGAAATTCACCTCAGCTCAAATATGTTTTTATTAGATAGATTTTAAAATTATATCACAAATAAAAAAAAAAACCTATCAAGGAAAAGTAATAGAACTATATCCAAAAGTGACTTCCATAGTAAAATGTTAAGAAATTCAGTACCAGAGTGAAATTAAATCAATATTAAATTGAAAAGGCAATTCAGTTAAATTATCTACTGCAACAGCCAGATCAATTATTTTTACATTACTTTTTTTTAGACTTTCAGTACTATATTGCTAAGGGAAATTTATTGGACAGACTACTTTAATATTTTTTTAAATATTACATTCATTATCTTACTGAATATTCATGAATAAATTTTTATCCAAAAGATAAAAAAGCACAGATTCTAGAATTAAACAGGCCTGAGTTAAAATCTTAATTCCAACATTGGTTAACTTTGACCTTAGGCATGTTACTTTCTGTGCCTTCATTTTCTCATCTGTAAACAGAGAAGGGGAGCAAAAGAGGGGAGGAAATAAAACTAATGCTTACCTCTTAAGGTTGATATGTCCAGGAGATTACCTAAACCCACACTGAACTGGGTCACTTCAAGGATTTTTATATAGAAATCAGTCCTGGTAGACAGAGACACCGTCTGTCTCCAGAGTAAAGGGAAGATTTGCTAACAGACTTGGAAGACAGAGATGGTGTCTTCCTTTGGAGCAAAGAGGTAGGCATCCTTTCTGTACTGCATAGTCAAGATCATTTTTCCCACAGGAGCTAAAAGCAATCATAATTACTATTCATTATAAAAGATTCGGGTTCCCTAAGCTCAGGGTTTCCTTTCCTGTAACAAAATCCGCTGTGTGTAGAGGTGTGCTCTTGTGCCCTTTGGAAACTGTGACTTGAAGAACTAGCCACAACAGTGCGGATATTGGAATAATGAATGAAATGCACAGGTCATAGAAGACTTCCTAGAGGAAATGTTGCCTGATATGAACACCAAACTAAAAATACTGTTTTTCAGGTGAATAAGAAAAAAACCCAAAAAAACATTAGAAAAACTGTCAAGTATTTCAATAAGGTCAGAAGTTGGGTACAAGGTAGAAAGAAAGGAAGGAGAAAGGTTGGAAAGAATGGCAAAAGGTAAAGTTGGAGAAGGACACTGAAGGTCAGGTATGACATGATAAGGAGTTCTGATAGCATAGTGGCTTTGAGTCGGACTGCTGACCTCAAGGTCAGCAGTTCAAAACTACCAGCTCCTGTCAAGAAACCCTATGCAGGGTCAATATGAGTCAGACCCAATTCCATGGCACATAACCATCACCACCATGATATGATAAGGAGTCAGACATGATCTTGAAGAACTGAGCATCCATTATATTGGAAGCAGGTCATACCCCTGAGGAAACATCATTTCAGTTGATTGACTGTTCATAACCAATCATAGTGTTAACTATGCCTGCTCACAGCCAATCATCGTAGAGTTAACTACAATCTATTAGATTTCACCAGGGGGATAGCCACATCTCAAGTGCCAAATCACTGGGACTCCTAGCCCAATCAAGTTGATACAAAACCTTAACTATCACAGTGTCCTTTTATCAAGTTCATCTTTTTCTCTAGTGAGGGTAGAATTCTTATACGACAAATAGCCAAAAGTCTTGGCAAGGAGGTGGGAGTTTCTGGGGCTCCCTGAAATTCCCTGCATTGCTAGTGCCCTAATCAGGCAACGAGGCTGCCTGTTATCATCCAAACCAGGAAGAACAAATGAAGAGAAACAGGTTTGAGAGCAGTGGCATCATGATGTGATGGAGGGGATGGCAGGGGCTATTTACCCAACAGGTGACACTGTCAGAAAGGGGACACCAAAATGAGACTGCTGTCTGTAAAATATCTATGCAATGTTGCAGTAGAAAGGAAATATTTTCAGTAAAAATAGCCCTGTAGTTGTAACAACATTTGTCATAAGTGCAGCTTATATAGACCTTTAAGACTAAAACACTATGCTTATTTACATTTTGAGTCATCTAATGCACAGCCCCAGCAGCATAATGAGCTGTTAAGGTCAAGATTGGCAGGTTAAACCCACCAGTCTCTTGGAAGGAGAAAGATGAGGCTATCAGCTCCTCCTGTAAAGACTGACAGTTTGAGAAACCCTGTGGAGCAGTTCTTCTGTCCGATGGAATCTTATGAGTTGGAATCAACTGTGCAGCAGTGGGTTTGCTTGTTTCTTTGAATGAATGCACTCATTGGAGCTCTTGTTATTACCCAATTGCAATGACATTCAAACCGCATGATTTCATCGCACATGCTACAAGCATGAGCTGTTTTTGTTACTGCCAATGTTTTTATACTCATGATTTTGTTGATTTTTTGTTATTGGTGTTTTAGCTACAGTATTGTGGTAATGAATATTTGTGAAACTATATCAACAATTTTTTTGAGAACGAACCAGTAATTAAAGACAAGGAGACATTAAAAAAAAAAAATACTAATAATAGAATTCTGTGTTCAAAGACCACAGCCTTTGGTATGGGTTGCACCTCAATGTAAAGAAAATAAAAATCCTCACCACTGGACCAATGAATAACATCAAGATAAATGGAGAAAAGACTGAAGTTGTCAAGGACTTCATTTTGCTGGGATCAACCATCAACACTCATGGAAGCAGAAGTCAAGAAATTAAACGACATGTTGCATTAGGCAAATCTGCTGCACAAGACCTCTTTAAAGTATTAAAGAACAAAGATGTCAGTGTGCCTGACCCAAGCCATGGTATTTTCAATAGTCTCATATACATGTGAAAGTTGGACAGCGAATAAGGAAGACTGTAAAAGAATTTAAGCATTTAAGTTATGGTGTTGGAGGAGAATATTAAAAGTACCATGGACTGCCAAAAGAACAAACACATCTGTGATGGCAGAAGCCAGGATAGCCAGACTTTGTCTCTCATACTTCAGATATATTGTCAGGAGGGACCAGTTCCTGGAGAAGCATATCATGTTTGGTAAAATGGTGGGTCAGAGAAAAAGAGGAAGATTTCCCCCCCCATCCCCCAATGAGATGGATTGACACAGTAGCATCAGTGATGAGCTCATATGTAGCAATGATTGTGAGGTTAACACAGGATGGGGCAGTGTTTCATTCTGTTGAGCATAGAGTCTCTGTGAATTGGACATTCCACATTCTGATTATTAGTGGATATTTACAGCGCTTTCTTGCCATTTTGAGTTGCACCCCATCAGCAGATGAAGGTCCTGAAAGCTTTGCTCTAGTTATGTCATGTACTTTGAGGAGGCAGCTTTTCCCCAGTTATTTTTTTTTTTTTTGATTGCCTTCTAACCTTAGGGACTCATTTCCCAGTGCATTATCAGACAATGTTTTGCAACGGGGTTAATGCGCCAGACTGCAAAGCCATTTGAACTGCAAGGTCGGCGGTTCAAGCTCACCAGCTGCTCCTCGGAAACCCTATACAGGGTCGCT
>NW_006408528.1:35985283-35990159 GCF_000296735.1 Chrysochloris asiatica
CTATGAGTCGGAATCGACTCCACAGCACTTAACAACAACAACAAATCAAGCTCTTAACCATCTGCAACAGCCAGTACTGTTGATATTGTTGTTAGGTTCCATCCAGTTGGTTCTGACTCATAGCAACCCTATGCACAATAGAACAAAACACAGCCTACTCTTATACTATCCTCACAACTGCTGCTATGTTTGAGCCCACTGTTGCAGCCACATAAATCAAAACTATTGTTATGTGCCATGTAGTTGGTTCCGACTCATATAGCAACCCTGTATAGGGTTCCCCAGAAGCATTTGGTGGGTTTGAACTGCCAACCTTGTGGTTAGCAGTCCAGTGCTTATCCTACAGTGCCACACCAGGCTCACAAACACTCACCTTTCTTTCATAGGTCTGAATTTCTGACTTCAGCAGTCTGGTGCTTATCTAACAGGACCACCAGGATGATCATTAATACTAGTCCCAATTTCCCCACCCCACAGCATGGTGGTGGTGGTATGCCATGGAGTCAGTTCCGACCCACAGCGACCCTGGATAGGGTTACAGGGAGCGGCTAGTGAGTTTGAACCACCAACCTTGCAGTTCAAACTGACCTTGCAGTCCAGTGCTTACCCTAGAGGAGCACACCAGTATTCAGTGTATTATTTTTCAGGAAGAACCCTTCTGGTGGAGTGACCTGGTTTTACCATTTCCAGGGACGCCAAGAAATGTTTCAGTGACACTATGATTATGTGCAACCAAACACATTATTATAAGACAAAAACTGAGTGAGGATGAGGATGCAGTAGTTGACTTCTTCCATAATCAATCAACCAATCAGGGGAGAGTGAGGTTTGCCATGGTCTTTAAAATAAGCACTGGAGTGCAAGCCACAAGGTCAGCAGTTAGAGTCGTGGGAGGAAGCTTTCTGCTTCCATAAAGATGTACAACCTCAGAAACCCTAAACAGCATCACTATGAGTTGGAACTAAGGTGACAGCACTCAAGGACAACAGGAAGGGAGTGATACTTTTCAGTAAACTCTCACAGGTCACCCCAGACTGCCTGGCACCAATGTCTACTTAGTTGATGGACGTAGTTAATCAAGCAAACCAGAACATGGTTGGAGGGATTCTGGAGAAAAAATGGAGGGGAGAGAATAAGCATGATCCTAAATTTTTATTTACTCTCCTTACATAATAGATGAGACCCATCCCAAATTTGACTAAAAAGAGTCTGACTCAAAAGTATCACTAAAGGACAAGGGATTAAGATAGATTAGGTGTAAATTACATGCGGCCCTGAAGAATGCTACTTCCCACCACTGGAAAGGCTCCCTAGCTTTGGCATTCAGAGAAGACAGTTCACCTCATTTGGCTTCATCTGAACTACTTATTGAATGGAGAAGTACAGACTAGACTTCATCCGGATTTACAAACTCTGGGAAAGCTACGAAAATTTTAAACCTGAAGCACTGAACTTACAAAAACTGCGTCTCTAGTGTGGGGTGTTCTGGCGTGGGGCTGTAAAATAAGCACTTGACTACTAAACGAACCACTGACCTTTCTAACCCACCAGCAACTCCTCAAAAGCCCTACACCGGGTCGCTATAAGTGGAAACCAACTCGATGGCACTTAACAACAACACTTGACTTACATCAACTACCTCACTTGAAAATGTTAACTTACCCCGCGAGCGAACACACCTGTTCCAAAAAAAAAAACCCAAAAAACAAAAAACTCTGCTCAGTTGGGATAGAGTACAGAACAACTTTTAGTAGCTACTATGAGCTAATTCCATTTCAGAAGCGTGGGATGGGTAAAATACTAGTGGGTTTCAAAAAGTTCGTGGGAAATGGAATTAAGAGAAAATGATACTTTTCCATGAATTTTTTGAAGCGCCCTCGAATGTCCTGAGCCTATGTCCTGTACTGTAAGCCAGTCCGTCCTTTGCGATTTTCTTTTCAAGGGACTTATCAAAGGTTAGAAGGTGCGGTGGTACCGCTGTAGGATATGCACTGGACTGCTAATGGCAATGTGCTCCGCGGAAGAAAGATGAGGCTTTCTGCTAAAATTTTACAGCCTCGGAAATCCAGGGTCGACATGAGTCAGAACAGACTGGACGGCACTTAACAATCAGAAGTAACCTGGCTGAAGGTGTGGGATGGAGCTTCAACATCCGCTCTCTGCATGCAAACAATGGTGTGGTGCTCAAGCCATAACAGTGCGGGTGGGAGGAACCGGTAACAAAACCACGCGAAGTCGGCCTCTGGATTAGGAAAAGCAGTTCAATCACAATACCTCTCCAAACAGGGACTGCAAGGTGGACACCTGAGACTCACGACAAAGCACCACGTTTTCCACGTGAGGCATTCTGACGAGTACCGACGAGAAAGGCGCGGGAGCCAAACCTGCCCCGCGTCCGAAGCGGTCTCCTGCCGTCTGCCTTGCTGCCAGCGTCCCGCCGGAAACTGCACTTGCGGAGTCGTGGGCGGGGCCGACGCGGGTTGCGTTGGAGTGACGTCGGCGCGTATGTGGAGCGTCGCGGCCGCTCTATACTCACAGAATGAACCTCTAAGCTCTTCCCACTTTCTCTTGCATTGGGAAGCTTTCGTCCGCAGGCCCCAGCTTAATCTCAACTCCGACAGATACCTGCATGGTTGGTCGTCGTCTGTGCCCTCTAAGAGATCGAGTGTGCTGCCTTTTTTCCTACGGTTTAAGATTTTATGTAAAAGAATGGTCCAGGCAGGACTTTGTTCCTTTCCCAAAGTCTAGGTAACTCCTCTTCCTCCAGACCTGCACCTTTGAGATAGTCTTTCTCTAGTTTGGCCCACAATCTTTCTTGAGCATCCCATGGAGGCTCACAGAGATAAGCCAGTGAGTGTGATACTATGCAAGAAACAGCTGATAATTACCAAGATCATTAAAACTTTTAGCTGAATATTTTTACTTAGCTTACATGACTCCTGGAGTCTTCTTCCTGTTCTGAGTCAGTGCTCACGACTCATCTCTCCTTGAAGAAGACTCTTTCCTTAGCTTTCAGGCCACTTGGTTACATATAATCTCAGCTTTCTGATGGGTTAAAAAAAAAAATTCAAATTTTAAAGTTTTTCTAGATTTTTCTTGTTTCATCTCACTGATGCCTATGTTATTAATATTTGTATGTCCCATTTCATTTTTGATGACTTCCAATTTTCCTAGGTTTATACTCTGTACATTCCATGTTTTGATTTTTCTTAAACTTTTCATTGTGAATGGAAGCCCACAGACAAGATCATCAGTTCTACATTCAACAAATCATATACTGTGTTTCATCTCAATGATTGCAATCCCCTCCATTCCCCCCACCTTCTCATCCCTTCTCAACTGTTGCCCTTTTGGTTTTGAATGATTGACCATTCCATGGTAAGCATACCTTACTAGTGTTATTCCCTCTATATAACAATCTCCTGCTTGGCTGAAAATTGGGCCATGAGGGTATGCACCTTTCAAGACCTGATAGATTATCTAGAGCCATGGTCTCAGGTTCCTCCGACTTTCTTCTGACCAGCAAGCCCAGTCTTTTTAAAAATAATTTTTAGTTTTGTTCCACATTTTATCCCACTCATCCAAGACCTTCCAAAGTGATCTCTTTCAGAGCAGCTATGGGTGGTTGCCGGGTACCATCTATCTCTTCAGGCCTCAGAGTCATAGAGACTGATGTTCACATGTTCCATTAGTGCTAGACTAATTGATTCCAAGCATCTTCAATGCTCATCATTCTTCTTTCTTCCTCATATGAAGAGACCAATAGCTGCACCTTAGATGGCCACTCATGAACTTTTTAAGATCCCAGATGCTACTCACCAAAGTAGGATGTCGATCATTAGCTTTGTGGACTATGTTATACCAATTGACCTCCAAGCCAAGCCACTCATCACCTTAAGAGGTTTTGTAACATGTAAGAAGTTTTTACCATTTAGCCCACTGTACGTTCCACCACAGTTATAGTTGTGTTTGCATAAAAGGTAAATACCCATGTAATATATCCTATTTCAAACACCTATATATTTGTGTGTATACTCCCACTCTTCCTCCAATATCCATCCAACCTATGTCTCCGTCCATGGATCTACTTGCAGAACACTGTTGTTCCAGGATTGTATATATAACACTACTTACCTCTAGCCCCTTTAGCCCTTGCATACTTCCTTATGTCTTTGCCTATCTTCATCATTCTTTTGCCAACCTCACTCTTCTTGTATATTGTGCTTCCTGTCACCCCAGTTAACATGTGCCTACCCTATGTTCGACATAAAATCAAATGGCCTCTACTCATCTGTCTGTCATACGGTGGTGGCTTATGAGTTGTGAGTTGCTGTGATTCTGAGGGCTATGCCACCAGTATTTTAAATAACCAGCAAGGTCACCCATGGTGGACAGGTTTCATATGAGCTTCTAGACAAACACAGACTAGGAAGAAAGAGTACAAACTACTTCTGAATCTTTAGTCACTTATGAGTAGCAGAGAAACACTGTCAGATACAGTGCCGCAAAATGTGACCTTCAGGTTGGAAGGCACTTAAAATGCGACTGGGAAAGAGATGCCTCCTCAAAGTAGAGTTGACGTGAATGAAGTTAAGCTTGTGAGAGCAAAGCCCACAGAATCTTCTTTTGCTGATGGGGAACACTCAAAATGAAGAGAAACAGCTGTAAACATCCATTGAAAAATCGGAACATGGAATGTATGAAGTATGAATCTGGGAAAATTTAAAGTTGTCAAAAATGAAATGGAACGCATAAACATCAATATCTTAGGCATTGGTGAGCTGAAATGGACTGGTATTGGCCATTTTGAATCTGACAACCACATGGTTTACTATGCCAGAAATGACTAATTGAAAAGGAATGGTGTTGCATTCAT
>NW_006408528.1:35991121-36018636 GCF_000296735.1 Chrysochloris asiatica
TTAATGCGCCAGACTGCAAAGCCATTTGAACTGCAAGGTCGGCGGTTCAAGCTCACCAGCTGCTCCTCGGAAACCCTATACAGGGTCGCTATGGGTCGGACCTGACTTGACGGCACATAACAACAACAACAACAACATTCATAAGTGACTAACCACTCCGAAATGGTCTGCCTCGCCTTCTTCCTTGTTTTGACTCATTATAGGGAGCTATTCCACCATCTTTTTTCACAGATATAGTCAGTTTTATTTCTGTGTATTCCATCTGGTGAGGTCCATGCATATAGTTGTCTTTTATGCTGTTTTAAAAAGATATTTGCAATGAAAAAGCCATTAGTCTTGTAAAATTCTATCATGCGTTCCCCAAGAACTTTTCTGTCACCAAGACCATATTTTTTAAACACTTAGCCTTTCTTTTTTCCTCCCAACCTTTGCCTTCCAATTGCCAATAATTACCAATACATTTTGATTGTATGTTTGATCAATTTCAGACTGAAGAATTTGGTAGAATTTTTCAGTTTCATCATCACTGGCTTTAGTGGTTGGTGGGTAAATTTGAGTAATATTTGTATTAACAGGTCTTCCTTGTAAGCATATGGATAGTATCCTATCACAGACAGCATTATACTTCAAGATCTTGAAATGTTCTTTTTGATGATGAATGCGACACCATTTCTCTTCAATTTGTCATTCTGGCACAGTAAACCATGTGGTTTGTCAGATTCAAAATGGCGCACATGGTTCTTACTTAGCCTTACTTTAATGCAAACAAAGGAGCCCTGGTGGTGCAGTAGATTAAGCACTGGATTGCTAATCACAGGGTCAGTGGTTCAATCTCACCAGTCATTCCACAGGAGAAAGAAGAGACTTTCTGCTCCCATGAAGTTTTACAGCCTGGACAACCCTACACAGGGTCATTATGGGTTGCAACCAACTGGGTAGCACTTATCAACAACAAAGAAGAACCATATGCACCTGCACCTGGTGGTGGTTGGTGGTTATGTGCCATGGAGTCGGTTCTGACTCATAGTGACCCTATATAGGGTTTCCGAGGCTGTAAATCTTTATGGGAGCAGAAAGCCTCATCTTTCTCCTGCGGAACAGCTGGTAATTTTGAATTATTGACTTTGCGGTTTGCAGCACGATTCATAACCATTACACTACCAGAGCTCATTGCACCTGCACCTACTTACCTACAAATTCAATGTTAAATTTCACTTATTCTTAAAGACACATAATCCAGAGACTGCATGTACTTACCACACTTCCTATTAGTAATTGTTCCAATTTAGCTGAACCTAAGGCTTAACCTGCATTAAACCAGGGAGATTGGAAGGGAGATGGGTAGTCACAAGGCACTAATACTTGATTTGGGACAGAAGCAAAAGGACATGCTCTGTGAAAAAAACCTTAAAGTCAGTGTCTTCAGGAGCCCTGGTGTGACACTGTGGGTTAATGTACTGGACTGCAAAGTCGGATTGAACTGTAAGGTGGGCGGTTCAAGCTCACCAGCCACTCCTCAGAAACCCTACACAGGGTTGCTATGGGTTGGAATCGACACAATGGCACTTAGCAACAACAACATCAGGGCCTGCTTGTTGTTGTTGTTAAGTACCGTAAAACCTCATCTTTCTCCTGCGGAATGGCTGGTAGTTTCGAACTGCCAACATAGAGGTTAGCAGCCCAATTCGTATGTTGTTGTTAAGTACCATCAAGTCTGTACTGACTCATAGCAACCGTATGCACAGCAGAATGAAACACTGCCCGATCCTAGGCTAACCTCACTACTGTTGCCACACTTGAGTCCATTGATGATGCCTCTTGGCCAATCCATCTTGTTAGGGGTCTTCCTCTTTTTCTCTGACCTTACCAAACATGATATCGTTCTCCAACGACTGGTCCCTCCTGACAATGTGTCCAAAGTATGAGAGATGAAGTTTGGCCATCTAGGCCTCCAAGGAGCGCTCTGGATGCACTTCTTCCAACACAGATCTATTGGTTCTCTTGGAAGCCCATGACACTTTCAATATTCTCCCCCAACACCATAACTCAAAAGCATCAATTCTTCTATGGTCTTCCTTATTCACTGTCCAGCTTTTGCATTCATATGAGGTTATTGAAAACATCATGGCTTGGGTCAGGCGCACCTTAGTTCGCAAGCTGACATCTCTGCTCTTCAACACTTTAAAAGGTTCCTGTGCAGCAGATTTGCCAAATGCAATATGTCGTTTGATTTCTTGACTGCTGCTTCCATGAGTGTTGATAGTTGATCCAAGAAGAATGAAATACTTGACAACTTCAATCTTTTCTCCATTGATAAGATTGTTTTTTATTAGTCCAGTGGTGAGGATTTTTTTTCCTTTACATTTAGATGCAATCCATACCAAAGGCTGTGCCCTTTGATCTTCATCAGTAAATGTTTTAAGTCCTCTTCACTTTCAGCAAGCAAGGTTGTATCATCTGCATATCGCAGGTTGTTAATGAGTCTTCCTCCAATCCTGATGCCATGTTTTTCTTCATAGAACCCAGCTTCTCAGATTATTTGCTCAGCATACAGGTTGAACAACCTTGTCGCACACCTTTCTTAATTTTAAACCATTCAGTGTTCCCACGTTCTGTTCGAACAACTGCCTCTTGATCCAGGTACAGATTCCTCATGAGCACAACTAAGTGTTAAATGTTGTCCATAGCTTGTCATGATCTACACAATTGAAAGCCTTTGCACAGTCAATAAAGCACAGATAAACATCTTTCTGATATTCTCTGCTTTCAGCCAAGATCCATAGGACATCAGCAATGATATTCCTCGTTCCACAGCCTCTTCTGGATCTGGCTTGAATCTCTGGAAGTTCTCTGCCAATGTATGATTGTATCCGTTTCTGTATTACCTTTAGTAAAACTTTATTCTCATGGGATATCAAAGAGACTGTCCGATTTCCACATTCCATTGGGTCACCTCTCTTTGGAATGGGCACAAATATGGATCTCTTCCAATCAGTCGGCCAGAGAGTTGTCTTCCAAATTTCTTGGCAGAGATGAGTGAGTGCCTCCTGTGCCACCTCACTTTCTTGAAAGATTTCAATTTTTATTCCATCAATTCATGGTGCCTTGTTCTTTGCCAATTCCTTCAATGCACCTTGGACTTCCTCCCTAAGTATCATTGGCTCTTGATCATATGTTACCTCTTGAAACGGTTGAACATTATCCATTTCCTTTAGGTACAGTGACTCTGTATATTCCTTCCATCTTCTCTTGATGCTTTCTGCATCATTCAATAATTTGCCCAGAGAATCTTTCAATAACGAAAGTTGAGCCTTGAATTTTTTCTTCATTTCACCCATCTTGAGAAATGCTGAGTGTGTTCTTCCTTTTTGGTTTTCTGATTCTAGATCTTTGCACATTTAAAAATATATATTTGGCTTTATCTTCTCGAGCTGATCTTTGAAATTTTCCGTTCAGCTCTTGTACCTCCTCATTTCTTCCATTAAACTGCTGGATAAATTGCTGAACTGCCCATACACCAGGGAGTAGACATACCTTCTCATCCATTAGTAGATCTTTCTCCGAGGCTGAGAGTGCGCCATCTGGAGGCAGCCTTCGCAGCAGGAAAACCCCTCAGACAAGCAGCCCGGTTGTCCAGGAGCTTGATGAGTTTCTGGTTGTGGACTGTTTGCAGGCAGCGGAAGCCGTGGGATTGGGACGGGTGGTCCGCTTGCAATCCCTGCCCCCTTGGGTTGCTGACGCTAAAAGAAGGGAGAACTACGCTGAATTTATGAAGTTTGGGGTAAACTATGACAGCTAGTCATGTCTTCCTGCTGATAACTTTTAGAGTGGCGGCCAAATCAAACCCGAGTGCAGTCCGAAATGGACAATGGACAGAAGGGAGTCAGAATTGAGAAGCGGTCATGTTTCTTGGGCACTCTATTCTGGCAGGAACTCTGGGTACCTGGGAATGAGGACCTCAGCCTGAGGGACAGAACGATGATTCAGATAGAATGTGGCCTCAGGTAGCTCTGCAGCTGCTCTTCTCTGCCTCTAGATGTCGCCCGTGGAGTCAAAATTACAACTCTGGGAATCCTGAAAACAGTCCAAGAAAAGAATGCAGACTATGCTCTTCAGGGAAAGACTAAAAATGTCACTTTGAAGACAAAGGTATGCCTGACCCAAGCCATGGTATTTTCAGTTACCTCATATGTATATGAAACTTGGACAATGAATAAGAAAAATGGAAGAATTAATGCATTTGAACTGTGATGTTGGTGAAGAATATTGAAATTCCCATGAACTTCTAGAATAAACAAAACGGTCTTGGAAGAAGTACTCCAGAATGCTCTTTAGGAGCTGGGATGGGAAGACCTCATCTCAAGGACTTTGTTTTGTTTTGTTGTAATTGAAAAAAAAAAGAAAAAAAGATTTTTCTTGTAATTTTATCTTGTTGAGAATATGCACAGCTAAACATACACCAATAGTTTCTACAAATACAGCTTGGTGATACTGATTACTTTCTTTGAATTGTATAACCATTCTCACTCGCCTTTTCTGAGTTCTCCCTTATCAACATAACTCACTGTTCCATAAGTTTTCTATCTACTCTTTAGAATTCCTGTTACCAATTTGATAACATATAGACAGTTCTTGTGGTTCAAGCCAACTTTGCAATATATATATCTATATAGTCCTGGTGTGGCACTGTGGGTTAGTGTGCCAGACTGCAAAGTCGATTTGAATCGCAAGGTAGGCGATTCAAGTTCACCAGCCACTCCTTGGAACCCTATACACGGTTGCTATGGGTCAGAACTGACTCGACGGCACCTAACAACAAATATATACACACACATACATAGGGGGGCATGGTGGTTCCATATAATAAGCTCTGGACTGCAAACCACATGATCCATGGTTTGAGCCCAGAAGCTGCTCTGTAGGAGACAGATAAGGCTTTCTGCTCTCATGAAGATTTAAAGCCTCAGAAACCCTATATAGGGCTGCCATGAGTCAGAACTGACTCAATGGCCCTTATCAACACATAAGTTTCACTGGTTTTATTTCTGTAAAGAACTCAGGCTCTCAAATGATCTACCTCTCTTCTTGTTGTACTGGCTCCCAAACTCTTCTAAGAGAGTCTTCCTTATCAAGAAAAGATAAGGAAATGGAGTGGCAAGTTCTTCCTCCACATTTCCTCATGTGAAAAAAATATATATATAAATAATGAAAATTATAAGCAAGCTCTAGGTATCAGGAATGGGATGGAAGTATTATTTTAAAAATCAACCAAATATAAAGGCAAAAAAGACTGGCTGGAAAATCAATGAAGATAAATTCTGAATATACACACTCAGGTATACAAAATCAACTCACTTTATTTTAAATAAAATTTAACTTTACTTGAGTTCCAATTCCCATGATCAAGTTGAAAAAAATATTCAATCTCAGTTATAGTGGAAATCCTTAATACCATCTCTTACCCCAAGGAACTGACCAAGCACACTATGGGGAGTACTTTCTATTGTCAGTCAGCCCTGGATACCAGTGATATGCCCATTGTAATTGCTGGAACTCTGAATGACTTTTCTATTTCTTTGGGAAAGTGAATGCTTGCCAAAACTTGATGGTCATGCAGCCAACCTCTCACTCAGGTACTCCCACCTTCCCTGATCCAATCTAAGGTCCCCACTGCCTATGTTGACCTCCAACCTCTTTCAAGTCTTTGTACAATCCATCTTCTCTCATTCCACTTTTGTCTTTCATTCCTCAAAGTCATTCACATCTCCTCCATTTAATAAAATTCCATTAAGGATGTCAGGCTTTGGAAACTAAATGCCATAAAGGGAGGAACTCTGAGGGGAAGGGGAAAATACTGGGAAAAAATTCAAATGAGTATCTCAGCAAGTTATCATTCACATTAAAGTCAGAGACACCTTACGTAACCTTAGCCTGGCACAGCACCTTGATAGCCCACAAACAGATGACAGAAAAATGGATGTTTTCACTGCCCAGAGTCCAAAACAGAGCAGTATGAGTGAGGAACCCTGATCAAGGGGCCTGGTCGCAGCTATACAACAAGCTCAGCAGGTGATTGGCCAGTCCTGGATAAATAATCAAACACGCCAAGTAGCATCCACTGACAACACTCAAGGCTTTTAGGAGCCTTGGTGGCATAGTGGGTTTTGCATTGGACTGTTAATTGCAAGATCCACCAGCTGCTTCTCAGGAGAAAGATAAGACTTTCTGCTCTCATAAAGATTTATAGCCCTGGAAACCCTATACCGGGTCCCTATGAATTGGAACCAACTTGTTGGTCACCACACAGCAACTAATACCCATTGCTGCTGATTTAATTCTGACAACAGAGACCCTACAGGGAGGGAGGAAGTGCCTTACAGGGACTCTAAGGCTGGAATCTTTACGGAAGCAGACTACCGCATCTTTCTCTGGGTGCTTGGTGGATTGAAACTGCCTAGCTTTCAGTTAGCAGCTGAGCTCTTAACCACTGTGCCACAGGGCTCCACTGTCTGTAACTGTCGTTAAGTGCTGTCCACCCTATCCAGGGTTCCTAAGGAGTGGCTGGCGAACTTGAACCACCAACTTTGTGGTTCAAACCGGCTTTGCAGTCCAGCGCATTAACCCACAGCACCACACCAGGACTTCTCCAAGTCCACAATTCAAAAATCTGAAAATTAAGTTTGGGACAATCATTTGGCAGCAAAATCTGCAAACTATAGTCTGTATTTGTCTAATTTCATATGAGTAGTCATATTATTGTGCTTGATGGAGTCTGCCCTATACCTGCTGGAGATATGAAATAACTGTAGAAAATGACACCAAACATTCCTCCCAGTCCTCTTGACTCAGCTAGGTTCAATAATACATGGCAATGGCCATACAGAACTCAGACACATACAGTTAGGGCTTTATTAGGATGTTAACAGGCTACATCTCAGGGTCAGAAACATTCAGGGCACGATTCTTCCAATCAGTACAGTCACTCCTCTGCCGTGCCCACAGGCAGGCCTCTCTCTGGCCCTCAGCCCCTAGGCCTGGCCTCTGCCCTGCTTGCGCAGTGTTCCAAAGCTCTTTTAGGGCTACTGATAAATGCCCGCAGGGCACTGTCCTCCACTGTAAGCCTCAGCCTGAAGGCACTTAGCTCTAGTTCCACAGGTCAGCAAACCCAGTTCTCCCAGTTACGTGTCTGGAAGCTCCCTACTCTGC
Organism: Chrysochloris asiatica; assembly: GCF_000296735.1. Taxonomy (NCBI): domain Eukaryota; kingdom Metazoa; phylum Chordata; class Mammalia; order Afrosoricida; family Chrysochloridae; genus Chrysochloris; species Chrysochloris asiatica. The sequence continues at coordinate 35,998,328 of NW_006408528.1, forward strand.
AAGCAAGCCTCCTGCTCAGAGTCTCTTTACTTGCTCCAGGGGTTGGGAAGACCCCCACTCTGTCTCGCACTCTGGATCTTTGTTCAACTCCTGCAGCATCTCTGCCACTCCTACAGTATCACAGCTATCTTCTGTCCCTGGGTCGGGAAGGTCAATGCATAGGGATCTCAAGATACAAAGGACATACTCCACTCCTGGCCTGTCTTCGTTGATGGTAGTGAGATCTCTCCTCCTGCTTCTGAGATGGTAACACTGACCAAGTCCCTCATTAGATTCCCATGTGTTTGAAATAACAATCCTGCTAACAATCACTCACAAGTGAATCATATAACCCATCAGCATCTTCCACTTTCCCTTATCTAGAACTATCAGGAAAAAGTCATTTGGTGGGAGTTTACAAAGACCATGGCCAGGTGAAACATTACATTATTGTACAGTGCAATAAAGGAGCTCTGGTAGCGTAGTGGTTACGAATTGGACTGCAAATCTCAAGGTTGGCAGTTCGAAACTACCAGCGGTTCCATGGGAGAAAGATGAGACTCTCTGTTCCCGTAAAGATTTACAGCCTTGGAAACCCTGTACAGGGTCGCTATGAGTCGGAACCGACTCCACGGCACATAACAAAAACAACAGTGCAATAACATACAGTGTATGTACCATATTGTTTTTGTAAGTCTACAGAAATTTTAAATTTTAAAAGATCTAATCCCAAGAATTTTGGAAAATTAATTGTGGGATTGTGCTTTGAGCTTACTGGCTCATGCACAGAATTGTTGCAGATAGACCCAAGTCACTAATTCCCAACCACAGGGAAATGTAACATCAAGGCAGATATGCAAGGTAATTGCTATTGACATTGGTTAACCCGAAGGTCTGGTCTCTCCCAAGGGCAGACAGAGAGCAATGAACCACAAGGAGAGGTAGCACATGGCACAGTCTTCTGGCTTTCAACTAAGTCTGCTAACCAAGGAAGCAATAAATCTTGGGGTGTATCTCCAGTCCTGTTGCCTAAGCTTTGCTCACACATAGGCGCTAAAGGGGAAGGTGAGGCTGTTTTCTGTGTCTGACATGGAGGTGAGAGTAGGAGAGTGGGGAGTGTGCAGTCACTGCTACCTGGCTTGCAGCTTAATAACAGAAAAGAATCTTTGGGGGAGCATAAATCCTGGTCTTGCTGTTTGCCAAGGGATTTTGTCAGATCAGGACCACATGCTAATTAGATTTCAGTTTTATATGAAAAAGAAGATGTAGTTGGGAAAAAGAAAGCATTAAAGAAAATGAAATAGGAAGGCACTTCATACAAAATGGTTTATTTCTTTATATGAGAGGACCAGAGCTAATACACAAAAAGGAAATTCTCTAAGAGAAAATGCATCTAAAGATGCAGACAAGAATCCAAGAAAATCAAGAGGCAATGTGCTAACATATGGGGGGTGGGGTGGGACCTCCTAGCAGCTATTTCTCAGTGGGAGACTTATGGAGGCAATTTTCAATTTGAGGAGAATCTAAAATGGCTGCGCTTTATTGTACAACGGTGCTTCAAAAAATTCAGGAACCATCCCATTATCTTTTAATTTCACTTTTCCATGAACTTTTTGAAGTTCTCTCATAAGAAAATGTTTATATGAGCTGGTTCAAATGCTTGGATGAATAAGCAAAGTTAGAATAAGTAAACAAGTCTAATCTGAAGTTGGAGTCCTTGAGTGGTGCAAATGATGAGTGTGCTTGGCTGCTAACCTAAAGGCTGAAGGTTCAAGTCTACCCAGACCATCTCAGAAGAAAGGTGCAATCTATTTCTGAAAGGCAACCATCAAAACCCTCTGGGGCACAGTTCTACTCTACTAAATATGGGGTCAGCATGACTCAAATCTACTTGGCAACTGATATGTATAGATATGTATTGTTTGTTGTTGTTGTATAGAGTCTTTGAGTCAGTTACGAGTCATAGTGACTCTATTTTGGGTTTTCAAAGAGCGACTGGTGGGTTTGAACTGCAGACCTTGAGGTCAGCAGTCCAGCGATTATCCTACAGAACCACACCAGGAATCCAAAACCCCTAATGTTCAGAGATGTATAACTTCTCAGAGATAATTGGACTGAATTATCAGCAGCCAACCTAGTGGCAAAAGCAGAATCAGGAATCACAATTGACTGACCTAAGATGAACAATGCTATGCCAATGGTATAATGATTGACAAAGAAAGGAGTCCTGGTGTGATGCTGCAGGTTAATGCTCTGAACTGGTTTGATCCACAAGGTTGGCAGTTCAAACCCACCAGCCACTCCTCAGAAACCCCACAGAGGGTCGCTATGAGTTGGAACCAACTTGACTGCATTTAACAACAGCACCTCCATAGATACTTGGGCTTACAGAGAGGTGAAACTCATCAGTGCGTCAATAAAATTTTCTTAATGCAGACAGCCAGAGAATGCCATTATAAAAAACTCCTATTTCTCCTGAGAAATAGAGGTTGAAAGGAGGGGGATGAAAGTAAGAAAAAAAAAAATGAGAGAGAAAAAAAAAAAAAAAAAGACTAAAAAACAGCAACAACAAAAACAAGACTGATACTGCAGTCTCTAATCACAAAAAAGGGAAAGAGAGAGAGAGAGAGAGAGAGAGAGAGAGAGAGAGAGAGCACGAGCGAGAGAGAGCGCTCTATAAGAGTCAGGTGATTGCATTTGCTATGTGTCATTACAAATATGTCTAGCTTCCTGAAATGTCACATTTCAGGGGGTAAAATGTAAATTAGGAGTGTTGCAAAAGATCAATGGCCTCAGTGATCTTTCTTAAGTAATTTCTTCTTGTCTAAAGATTCTATTCTGTATCAAAAAGGTATATTTCTATCCTTTATAAAAAAAAATCCACAAAGATAAGTTTTATTTCCTGTGCTTCCCACCTTTAGTACGCTTTGTAAGCCTGTTAATTATTTTCCACAGGAACATTAACAAGACTAGCAGACTTGAAATCCTTTGTCTAGGAGACTGGCGTCTTGGTAGTTTTCAGTTTTTGTTTTTTCATGATGCTGCCCCCCAGCCCCACCGTGTGGTAGAAAATTATGTGAGTTGTGGGCTAGGTACAGAGATATGCGCAGGGCTTTCAAAGGTTCATAATCTATTCAGCGTTCTGAGGACTCCAGGCTGGTCATGGCCACAGAGAGGAGAAGTAGGCACACTCTTTGTTCTTGAGTGATTGGTGAAAACCTATTGGAAGTGGGAGATGAACCTGCATGGGAACAACGCGATAGGCAGAACAGGGGAAGCAAAATAGAAGACAATTTTGCAGCTGAGGAAATAACTATTTTTGAAATGTTAGAGTGGCCTGTCAGCCTTGACAAATTTTTTTTTTTTCTTTCAGATTCTAAGGAAACTGGGGTGAGTAATTTCAGGCAGTGACTGTCATTGTCAAGCTAGTTCTGTAATTAGAGAAACACAAACTATGTCTCATTTAGAGGCACCTCATATGGAGTCACAGGGGCAGCCATCAGTTAGAAAAGGTTAATAAAGTTGGAACAGTCAGGCCGGGCTGCTGAGGTGGAAGACTATCACAATGTCCATGATTGGAAAGGACTTTCTGTCATCCGGAAAACACAGACTTTTCTTGAAAGCAGATCTGGAAAGAGCAATCTGGAAAGCAGAAATAGGTCCAGGAGTCAGCCGTATAATTGAAGGAAGGGCAGAAAGGAAAAGCTAGTCATACATTAACTAGTCAGGTTTTAAAAAATTCTCTTTGCTTTCTTCAGTTAAAGAGCTAAACAAATAAACACAGGGGGGTAGAGAGGAACAAGATTCTTTGCTTAGATTCCTAACAGAGCTGCAATCCATGGTGGCTCATGTGTAAACTTATCATGTGTAAATGGAATGCAGTGATTTAGTCAAGGTAGCTGGTGGCCTAAGCAGTGAATGTTTAATAAGGAGTTCAAATTTTAACTACCTCACACTTTGGAAAAATGAGCAAACTTTCATCCGTGGAAGTAATATGTAAGAATGAAGGTGCTAGTTAGAGAGGCATAATCTTCATCATTTATTTAATAAACAGGAGAACCAGAAATAACTACCTTCAGGGACCTGGCTCAGGTTTATAGGCACCCACACAGACAGCCTGAATACTAATAAAGGCATGTGTTCAGAATCACAGTGGCTTTTTAAGTGTGATTTTTGTTTCGGTTTGGTCTTTTAAATCTAGAAATATCTCTCTTCTTCTTTCCACATCAAAATTAGGAGCTTACAGCTCTTAGACTCTTGGTGTAATCACAGGTTTAAAATGATGTTCAGAAGTAAGGAAAGTCCAAAGACGTGTAAGTTTCCTATAAAAATGGGTAACATCATTTTCCTTTCCTTTGCATTTTATATATAGAAGATGAAATCTCTCTTGGCAAATGTGAGAAGTGTGTGAAAATTAGGCTAAAATGGACTTTTGCTTAAGAAAGCGTTATTCATCAGCCACAAATAGATGTGATCTTTGAAAACTAACACCACGTCTTCATCTGGATGTAAGAATAATTTTAAAAGTCATGTTTAAAAAGGAAGCTAAAGCATTAAGATTTCAATCAAGTAGAATAAAAGCATTTGCTCACATCTGTACCTTTTCTCCTTCTCAATCAATGGTCACTGTAATGAAGTCCAGTTTTCATTCTGGGCTTAAGCCAATGCTACTGTAGCCAGCATGCAACTGTCCCTAAGGAGAGGAAGTCCTGGGGAAGTTAGTTGGACATTATTGACAGTAAAATGGTAGATTATAATTGTGGTTTTAAATAGGGAGTAAATAAAGTTTAAGCTGCTATAGCTTCATGACTTAATTTAAAAATGAACATTTCTGGTGCAATTAGAAAAATGGGAGTGGAAAATGGTGCTCTTTATAATTACACTTACGTCTCAGAGAGACCCTCGGCACAAAGGCCCTCCAGGTATGTTCCATTTCTGTGGACTTGACCTCTCACTCAGAAGATAGGAAATTAGCTAACTCAATATAACTGTGAGACTCCTCTACTTGCAAAATTGTTGTCCCTAAGTATTAAAAGGAACCTTCATCCTGAAATATTGATTAAATTAAATACAGAGTTTCCAGAAATTGAAGTAGAAGTGCCAAGGAAATGAAAGAGAGAGATATGGTCTCTTGAATCAAGAAGCCTAAAATGTAGCCAAAAAGAATGACATTTCCACATACAAGTGTGCTGAATTTAGACATAGAAATATACATAAATGCTAGGAGAATCTAACCTGCTTAAGAGAGTCCATTTTAACTCCAGATCTCCCTTTAGGGTAAGCCCAAATTGTCATTTAACCTAAACCAAAGTTCCACCTCTCCGTATCTAATCCTGCTTCCTTTTCTTTCTTTCCACAGGAATTGATCCCAAGGACACTTGTTAATAAACATCCTGCCTACTAAACTTAGATTCTGCTCCCCTGAAAACTCAACCTATGACACTTCCTCACTGATTAGTCACATGCAATTCCTAGATGAGAAGTCTCTTCATAGCTCATTAAAGGTGGTCATTTCATCAACATTTTCTAGCTCTAAAACCCTTGGTTTGCACTCACTGGGTCCCCTGCCCCTGCAGTCATTGGCTGAGTGCAGGACAATTTGAATTGCTGTCTTCTCTCAGCAAATCTCTCAACAATCCATGCTTTAGCTGGCATTACTGTTGTTAGGTAGCAGAGTCATGAGTCACCCTTCTTTTCTGGACAGGGGTTAAACTTGCTTTATCAGTACACACAAGAAAGGAAATCCAATTAAACTAATGGCTGTTGAGCATCTACTGCTGTAGAGACACCTTCTGGGAGTTTACACAAATGAATTACTTTCTTCCCTCAAATAATTTACAAAAAATGTGTTATACTAGTAATTTCTTCCTTTGGACAGTAATCCAGGAGCATGCTTCTTTTCCTTTAGACCTAGTTTCTGTTCTGAGCATCAAAACAACATTCACAAAAGGTGATTGAATACATCTAAGCCTGTGTATCCATCCATATTCCCAAGCACAGCACCGGACACCTAGCAGTTTCTTTCAGAAAGTTGCTTTTTAAATGTTTGTTGAATTGCATTGACTTCTCCAAAGCATTATTTAATATCTAAGCCCAGGAATAGACTAACCACTGTAATTGATTGTCTCCTTATTTACGTTCACTTGAGTACTGGATGAAAATGATTATATCAACCAGGTTGCTCATGGTTAAGAACTAGTCACTAAGCCCCATTTTTCAGACTAAGTAATTCCTTAAGGATGGAAGGACTTGGGAAATTGTTTTATACTGAACTATATTTAAGCATCCACTACTCATTATTCGGTTTGTCTAATGTGCTGCCTTGTGTATGCTGCATGCTGGAATCAATGTCACTGGTATTGAAATACCAGCAGGGTCACCCATGGTGGATAGGTTGCAGAAGAGCTTCCAGACTAAAGCAAACTAGGAAAAAAGGTGTAGCAGTCCCTTCTGAAAAAAACTGGCTATTAAAATCTTATGAGTTACATCAGAACTTTGTCTGATATGGTGCCAGATGTTGGGCCACTCAGGTAGGAAGGCACTCAGAATAAAGACTGTGAAAGAGCTGTCTCCTCAAAGTAGAGTTGGTCTTAATGACATGAATGGAGTAAGTTTTTGAGACCTTAATTTCCTGATGTACCATGACTCAAAGTGATAAGAGAAAGCTGTAAGCATTCATTTATACTCAGAATGTGGAATGTTTGAAGTATGAATCTAGGAAGTTGTCAAAAATGAAACAATGTGTAAAGATTGCATATACTAGGCATGAGTTAAAATGGACTGGTATTAACCATTTTGAATCAGACTAACATATGGCCTACGTGCAGGAAAAGAAAAATTGAAAAGGAATGGTGTCATATTTACCATTAAAAATATTTAAAGATCTATACTGAGGTACGAGTCCTGGTGTAGTGCTGTGTACTAATGCACTGGACTGCAAAGTCACTTTGAACCGCAGGGTCGCTGGTTCAATCTCATCAGCTTCTCCTTGGAAACCCTATATAGGGTCGCTATGGATCAGAACTGACTTGAGGGCACTTAACAATAACAATACTGAAGTACACCTCTGTCAGTGATAGCATTATGTTCATATGCCACCAAGGAAGACCACTTAATACATCTGTTATTCAGATTTACACACCAACAACTAATTCAAAAGATAAAGAAATTAAAGATCTTTACCAACTTCTAAAAGGAGCTCTGGTAGTGTAGTGGTTACGAATCAGGCTGCAAAACTGCAAGGTCGGCAGTTCGAAACTACCAGATGTTCCATGGAAGAAAGATGAGGCTTTCTGCTCCCGTAAAGATTTATAGCCTCAGAAACCCTGTAGAGGTTCGCTATGAGTCAGAACCGACTCCACGGCACATAACAACAACAACAACAACCAACTTCTACGACCTTAAGTATAGATTGGACCTCACTGTAAAGAAAATAAAATTACTCACCACTGGACCAATAAATAACATCATGAAAAACTGGAGAAAAGACTGAAGTTGGTGAATACTTCATTTTGCTTGGATCCACCATCAACACTCATGGAGGCAGCAGTGAAAAAATCAAATGATACATTGCATTAGGCAAATCTGCTACATGAGACCTGTTTAATGTATTCAAGAGCAAAGATGTCAGTTTGAGGACTAAGGTGTGCCCGACCCAAGTCATGGCATTTTCAATAGCCTCATATGCATGTGAAATTTGGACAGTGAATGAGGAAGACTGTAGAAGAATCGATGCATTTGAGTTATGGTTTTAGAGAAAAATATTGGAAGTAACAGAAAAACAAACAGTTCTGTGTTGGAAGAAGTACAATCAGAATGATTCTTTGAAGCCAGGATGGCAAGACTTCATTTCTCATACTTTGGATATATAACTAGGAGGGACCAATCCCTAAAGAAGAATGTTTGGCAATGTGCAGAGTGAGTGAAAAAAAGGAAGACTCCCAATGAGATGGATTGGCACAATGTCAACAGCAGTGGGACCAAGTGCAACAACAATTGTGACTATGGCACAGGACTAAGTAGTGTTTCATTCTGTTGTGCATAGGGTCACTATAAGTCGGAACTGACTTGGCACCGAACAACAACAACAAGGAAAACCACTTAATACAACTATTATTCGAATTTACTCACCAACAACTAATGCCAAAGATGAAGAAATTAAAGATTATTACCGACTTCTGTAGAAATTGATCAAATATTCAATGTATTTATAATTACTGATATTGGAATGCAAAAATTGGAAACAAGAAATACCAGCAGTTGGAAATATGGCTTTGGCAATAAAAACGATGCTGGACATTACATGATACAATTTTGCAAGACCAAAGATTTAATTGTTGCAAATACAGTTTTTCTTTTGTCAGCAACAGAAACAATGACTTTATGTGGACTTTGCCGGATAGAATACGCTGGAATCAAAGCAACTACATATGTGGAGAGAGGTGATGGATAAGCTCAGCATTTTCAGTCAGAACAAGACCATGAGCCAACTGCAAACAAACCATCTATTGCTGATATTAATGTTCAATTTGAAGGAGAAGAAATTTAAAACAAGTCCTCAAAAGCCTAAATATGACCTTGAGTATATCCCATCTGTACTTAGGGATGATCTCAAGAATAGAGTTGACCCACTGAACATTTAATGAACACAAAATGAGTTGTGAAATGATAAGAAGGACATCATCAAGCAAAAGGCTGTTAAATAGACAGGAAATAAAGGAAAGGCCAAAGTGGACGTCTTAATAGACACTGAAACTTGCTGTTGAACATAGAATAGGTTATATAAAAGTAAGAAATGATGAAGTAAAATGACTCAATAGAAGATTTCAAAGGCCTATTTGAAAAGACCAAGGAAGATATTTTAATAAAATGTACAAAGATCTGGAGTTAAACAATCAAAAGTAAAGAACAGTTTTGGCATTTTTCAAGCTTAAGGAACTGAAGGAAAAAAAATATAAGCCTTAAATTGCACTATTGAAGGATTCTATCTGAGAAATCCACTACTCATCTGCAGTTTGTATTACTGTAGTGGCTTGTGTGTTGTGATGCTTGAAGTTATGCTACCAGTATTTTAAATACCAGCAGGGTCACCCAGGGTGGACAGGTTTCAGTGGAGCTTCCAGACTAAGACAGACTAAGAAGAAGGAGAGGCAGACCACTTTGGAAGAGTCGGCACTGAAAACCTTATGAATAGCAGCAGGACATTGTCAGAAAACGTGCTGGAAGATGAGCTCCTTAGGTTGTTGGAAGGCACTTAAAATACAACTGGAGATGAGCTGCCTCCTCCAAGTAGAGTTGACTGGAATGACATGGATGCTTTTGGACCCTTCATTTACTGTTGGGGTACAGCTCAAAATGTGGGAAACAGCTGCAAACATCCATTAATATTTGGAATGTGGAATGTATGAAGTATGAACCTAGGAAAATTAGAAGTTATCAAAAATGAAATGGAATGCATAATGATAAATATATTAGGCATTAGTGAGCTGAAATGGATAGGTATTGGCCATTTTGAATCTACAGTTTACTTAGCTGGGAAAAACAAACCAAAGAGGAATTATGACACATTCACTGTCAAAAAGAGCATTTCAAGATCAATGCTGGATGTGATAGGACAATAGCCATATGCCTACATGAACTCCTGGTATGGTGCTTTAGGATAAGCACTGGACTGCTAACCCAGTAGCTGCTCCTTGTAAACCCTATACAGAGTTGTTGTGAGTCAGAACAGACTCAATAGCACTTAACAAGATCAACAAGGAAGAACAGTTAATACCATTATTATTTAAATTTACGCACCAACCACTAAAACCAGTGATGATGAAATTAAAGAAGCGTAGTGGTTATGAATCAGGCTGCTAACCTCACAGTCAGCAGTTCGAAATTACCAGCCATTCCGCGGGAGAAAGATGAGGCTTTCTTCTCCTGTAAAGATTTACAGCCTTGGAAATCCCGTGCAGGGTCACTATGAGTCAGAACCGATTCCATGGTACTTAACAACAACAATCCACTTCAGTCTGAAATTTGTCAAGCATGCAATCAAAATGTATTGATAATTACTGATGACTGGAATGTTCCTTAGACACAGTCCATACTTTGTTTCATGTACATGTCATCAGGAGGGACCAGTCCCTGGAGAATGATGTCAGCCTTGGTAAAGTAGAGGGTCATTGAAAACGAGAAAGACCCTCAACAAGATGGACGGACACAGTGGCTCCAACAATAGGCTCAAACCCAGCAATGCCTGTGAGGCTGTTGTGGCACCAGGCCATGCTTCATTCTGTTGTACATTCAGTGGCTAGGAGTCAAAACCCATTTGATGACATCCAAAAATAACAAGGGAGTGAAGTGGCTCTGTAGGATGAACACTGGACTGTGAACCACAAGGCCAGCAATTCAAGCCCACCAGCCTCTCTTCCAGAAAAGGCAAGGCTTTCTGCTCCCGCAAACATTTACAGCTGCATAAAACATTTACAGCATCATTCTGGGTCCATAACAACTGGACAGAAATTAACACCAACAATAAAAATATCAACATTCAAGTATAAGAAGTTCTAGTGGTACCATGTTTAAAACACTCAACTGAAAGGTCAATGGGTCAAACCCACCAGCTGCACCATTGGAGAAAGCTACGGTAGTCTGCTTCAGTACAAATCTGACAGCCTTAGAAACCCTAAATGGCAGTTGTACTTGGTCCTATAGGATCCTCTGAGCCAACATCAACTCCAGTGCAGTGTGTTTTGAGATATTTAAGCATGGTAATTAAGGAATCAGGGCTGAGAATCATGGTTCTAAACAATCAAGGTCACATTCAGCATTGTACACTGTTACACACATGGTATTCTGAGAGGCCTTCCTCAGAGACCAGTTGCTTCTTAGATTATTTTACTAGAATAAAAACTATGACTTTACTCAGGTAGATAGGAGGGAGACTATAACCTCTGTTTGCTTATTTATAAAATAAAAATAATAATGCTATTCCAGCCTGCCTCTCAGTTTATGTTGCGCTAATAGAAAAAAAAAAAAAAATTGAGTTTACTTCATAAAGTCAGTGTTTTAAACCAAGGATCTTAGTCACATAGCCCTGAGGCCGATTTAGTTTTGATAGAATTATGCTTTGAATGTTTTTAAATTTGGGTACCTTCAGCTGAATGACAGCTCCCCAATTGGTTTAATTCCTGGCAGATTTAATTAATTTACATAAATTGCCTAACCCTGAAGACTTTTAAGTTTGTAATCCTGATTATGCAAATGTACCAACATCATGGCAACCCCAAGTGCGTCAGTGTAGAATGGCTACATAGGGTTTTCAGTGGCTGAGTGTTTGGAAATCACTCACCTGGCTTTCTTCCAATGTACCTCTGGGTAGATTCAAACTTCCAACTTTTAGGTTTGCAACTGAGCATGTAAACCATTTGCATCATCCAGGGACTACTATGCAAACACAAAATATTATTATTATCATTGTTTTAAAAAAAGACCCTATTATTACAATGACAGTGAACTCCCAAAGGCAAATGGTGGGTTGCGTTCATTATATCTCCAAAGTCTATGACTGTGTCTGAGACATTGTAAATGCTCAATAAATTGTTGGTCTCCATTGAGTCAATTCAATTCAATTGATAGGGAACGTGGGCATTATAACAGGGTGGATGTTAAGAAGGAGCAGGATAAAAATAAAAGGATCAAGAGGGAATTGAACCCACAGAATGGGAAAAAATCTTTTACAACGACACATCAGACAAGGGACTCATTTCTACAATATACAGGAAACTACAACACCTCTACAAGAAAAAGACAAACAACCCAATTAAAAAATGGGCACAGGACATGAACAGATACTTTACCAAGGAGGAGATTCGGCAGTCAACAAACATATGAAGAAATGTTCACAATCAGTAGCCATTGTTGTTGTTGTTGTTGTTAAGTACCATGGAGTCAGTTCTGACGTATAGTGACTCTGCACAGGGTTTCCAAGGCTGTAAATCTTTACGGGAGCAGAAAGACTAATTTTTTCCCCATGAGATGCAAATCAAAACAACAATGAGATATTTCACACCAGCAATAACAGCAAAGATAAAAGAAAGTAGAGGACAATCAATGCTGGTGAGGATGTTGAGAGACTGGGACGCTCCTGCATTGCTGGTGGGATTGCAAAATGGTCCAACCTCTTTGGAAAGCAATATGGCACTTCCTCAGAAGGTTGGAAATAGAAATACCTTATGATCCAGCAATTCCTCTACTTGGTATTTACCCACAAGAAATATGAGCCATAACACGAGTAGATATATGCACACCAATGTTTATAGCAACACTATTTACAATAGCAAAAAGATGAAGACAGCCTAAGTGCCCATCAACTGAATAACGGATAAACAAACTGTGGTACATACACACAATGGAATATTATGCTACCTTGAAGAACAACAAGGAAGCTGTAAGCTATCACATAACATGGATGAATCTTGAGGACATTATGTTGAGTGAAATTAGTCAGTCACAAAAGGAAGAATACTGCATAGGACCACTACTGTAAAAGACTAAGAAAAGGAACCCATACTAAAGAGGGGGTGGGTTCTTTGCTGGTTACCGGGATGTGGGGGTGGGGTGAGGGGAGGGAGCAGAAGGTGGAGCACAGAGTATGGAATAGACACAGGATAGATTGGGTGCTGGGGAGGGGGGCAATACACAAGAAGGGGGAGGGGAATGGAAAAACAAGGAAGATGGGAAAACAATTAGGCAGGTTTGCATGGGCTAAATGGGACAGAGGTAAATAATGATGTATGCACAACCTCGGAACAACAGGGCTCTGGGATACAGGGATTGAGACATGGTTGGAATGGGGAAAAGGGGGAAATAATGTTAAGATGCTTGGCTGTCTTTTGAATCTTGGTTTCCCTGGAATATCATTATAAAATAGACACTTGAGGGTGAGAGAAAGGAATGGCCAGAAATATCACCATAGAAAGCTTATAAGTCCGTCTTCTGCCTATAACTGATTGGAATATCTAAAATGAGGCTACAACGTGCCCAGTGAAGAAGGCTTCCTGTGGAGCCTCTGCATTACATAAGACCATAGGTGGAATCCTGAACCCCATCCAGAATCTTCTGAGGTAGGAAATTTCCACCGGAAAGGACAAGCAGATCAGCCTGGAGCAGCTCAAAGAACAGAAGATACTTCTTGAAAGAAAGACTGACAGGAAAAATACAAAACAATAATGACAGTCCAACTGATTACTACAACAACAAGCAAGTTGCTTGCTCAGGAGACATCAAGGCAAGCGGTCAGGTCCTTTCAGGGCAAACCCCCTTACAAGACTGAGACTCAATGGGATTACACAAGCAGACACATGCTCTGACTGGTGACCATGTTGGTCACCAATAATGGGAAGTGAGGGAAAAACAGCAATGAAACTGCGAGCTAAGTCCAACCATGTCCAATACATTCCTGTGAACCCAGGTGGAAACCTGGTTGGTCAGTAGTTTGACAAGACCTGGGGACTCCTGGGCCCAGAGTCAGTGACACAGCCACAGAGGACTAGAATGAAGTGTCTAGCTGATAAGAAGAGAGGGCATATGTATAAGAACATCCACACTTGCAGATAATACCCATTTGACCTAGCTTCAATGACTGGATGATCAGAGCTCAACTAGAAGAAGAAAGAAGAGGAAAAAGAGAGTAATCTGATACAATTTGTTGAACTGGACCTACAGCTATGGATTCAGTAGCTCAAAAGAGGGAACAAACCTCTACAACAAGGATCATTCCCACCCCCTCAATACACAGGGTAGACAGAGATGGGCAACTTGGACATTGACTACCCAAAATGGGGTGGGGGGCTGCAAAGGCAAGAAGTGACTGGTTTACAAGCTTTCAAGAGGGAGCCTAGATCCAGAGGATGCGGAGGAAGATAGAATCTCCACTGAATAGTATCCAATCTGTCTGGGCAGGACTGAGGAAAGGAAATGGGGATAGCATTCATGTGGTACAATCGTGAATAATTACTATCAGGACTGACTGTGAGGGTTGGAAATAAATGTAAAGGTAGACGTTTTGTAGCAAAAGGAGGGGAGTGGTGGGCTTTGCAGTCCAGGACCAAAGGTCTCTGGGACCATCAAGTGAGAAAAGCGGAGTGCAGGACCCTACCCAGAGAAGCAGTGATGCCATAGATGGAGGCAGAGATGATGACATGAAGAGATGGGGCGGCTGGGAACTCTAGACACAGAGAGAGAGGGGGGCTGTGCTGATGACCAAGGGACAGGCTTGCAGGGTGTACCATTTGGTTGGTTGATGATGCATGAAGGGGATTATAACCATGGCAATGTAACAATATACGATAGGATGAATGTAAAGCTAATGTTCTCCCATGTAAACCAACACATAATTCACAATAAAACATAAAAAAAAAGAAGAGGAAATTGAAATTCATCCCATGAAAGAGAAAAGAAAAATACTAACAGACGGAAGCTTGAGATCAAATAGACACAGAGACACAGTTCTACCAGTGAGTCTAGGCTCCAGGGGATGAGGTTTAGAGAAGAAGTAGAGAAGGTCTCTGCCCCATATTAGGAAAGGTAAGCCTCTGAGTGTTGTTGATTGGCTGGTAATATGTGGGCACTGTGGGTTAATGTGCTGGACTGCAAAGTCAGTTTAAACGGCAAAGTCCGCGGTTCAAGCTCACTAGCTGCTCCTCATAAACCCTATACAGGGTCCCTATGGGTCAGAACTGACTTCATGGCACTTAACAACAAGAACAAACAACACCCAGTTGCCTGGGCTGCTGAATGTCAGCTCACCTCTCCTCTGCATATGAAGTCGCCAGTCTGGTCTGCAGTGGTGTCAGCTGATGAGGAGGCAGGGTCATGGGTCATCAGCCTCCTGCTTCCTGCTCCGAATCGCTCTGATTCCTTCAGTTTCCCATTTACCTTTACCTCCCTCAGCAGTAAGCCATAGTCTTGGTAAAGTGCACACTGTCTAAGTTCTTTCTGCCTCAACTCTTAATGTATCCCTTCCTTACATGATCCCCACTTATTTTTCAAACGAAATTGAAATCTCAACTCCAAGGATTAGTCCTTATCCTCCTGTGCTGCCTTCATGTCTGTTCACACACACAGCTTCTATCCAGGCTGTTTCTCACACTCTTCCTTTTCTAAGTTGGCCTATTCTACTTCCCACATGGAATGACCTCCTCACTTTTATTCAATAACCTTTTTAAAATTTTTGAATGGCAGCATATATTTGTATTTTGAAATCTGGGGCTTCTCTTTGCTTTTATGAAAGTTCCATCATAGGAATGTCATGATTCAAAAAACTCAGCTTAGACTCCAGAAGTGCTTGTCTCTCTGGGGAGATATCCCTGTCCTTTTGGCAAAGACACATATACTGTTTCAGGAAGGAAGAAGAAGACTACCTCTACCACTGCACTCGCCATCAATAGGAGGGCTAAATTACCCTCCCCTAAATGGACTTAACAAGGAGCTCTGGTAGCGTAGTGGTTACGAATCGGGCTGCGAACCGGAAGGTCAGCAGTTCGAAACTACCAGCTGCTCCGCGGGAGAAAAATGAGGCGATCTGCTCCCGTAAAGATTTACAGCCTCGGAAACCCTATTCAGGGTCGCTATGGGTCGGAACCGACTCGACGGCACTTAACAACAACAAATGGACTTAACAAACAACAACAAAAGCAGGGTTTAAGGACCTCTGGTAGTGTAGTGGTTACAAATTGGGCTGTGAACCTTACAGTCAGCAGTTCAAAGCTATCCACTGTTCCGTGGGAGAAAGATGAGGCTTTCTGCTTCCATAAAAATTTACATCTTTGGAAATCCTGTACGGGGTCACTATGAGTCGGAACCAACTCCACCGCACATAACCACCACCACCGAAGCAGGGTTTATTAAACTGGCCTGTTGATATTTCCAGCCTGATGTCTATTTTTGTAAATGAAGTTTATTGGAATGTAGCTATGCTTATTCATGTATGTCTCTATGGTTGCATTCTTGCTACAAGCAGCCCTGATGATATAGTGGTTGAGTATTTAACTGCCTACCAGAATGGTGGAGGTTCAAACCCACCAGCCACCTTGTGGGAGAAAGCTGTGAGAGTCTGCTTTTGTAAAGACTACATTTTTGGTAATCCTCTGGAGCAGTTCCACTCTACCCTCCAGGGTCCAGATGAGTTGTGTCAGTGGCAATGAGTTTGGTTTCGAGTTTTGCTACAAAGGTAAAGTTGAGTAGCTGCGATAGAAACTATACAGTCCCCAAAGTCTAAAATTAAAATTCATAACCCTTTACCAAACAAGTTTAGCATTTGCTTGTTAATTTTAGCCCCTCCGATCTCCATCAGACTGGAGCCTGCTTAAAAATAAACTCATGATATTTTCCAACTGCTTCTTGTAATGCACTCGATATGATGAAAAAGTTCACTTTCTAACTGAATGGCAGGCATTCATCCAAGAAGCATTTTTAAGAACACCACATGAGCAGCAAAATCTAGCGATGATTTCTATTTTATGTAACGAAAAGGCTATTTTCATGACTTCTTCTCAACACTGGATATAGTCTTTGTTGTTGTTGTTATTTTTAGTTTTATCTCACAGGACACTGTAACAACATCATCCCAAACTCCTATTAAAGAGATTTTAAGGAGACACAGTCTCTTTGAGGAGAAGGATCCCTTGGTTCACTGCTGCCTCAGTCCTAATGCTGTGCTTGGCATAGAGGAAAATGCGCCACAGATAATGGTTGAATGAATGATAAATAAATGAGCTTCCTCTTCTGGTTGCAAATTTTATTTTAAATATGTTGTTTGGAAACATATGTAAACTGGAATTTCACAATGTTCATAGCTCCGTGGTTAATGAAATAACACCCAGGCATATGTTTGCTTAGAGAATGCCAGCATATTTACAGGGCCATCGTCTCTAAAGCAAGCATTGGTATATGAAGCCCATCAGACCAATCTGTACACTGTGAAGTGACTCTTGCTTCCTCTACCCGCCTCAACCCCTCAAGTGAGTAACAACAGTAATAACATACATATAGGCACACTGAGTTTAAAAACACATATTTTAGAATTTTATTTGCAAGTCAAGATTTTGACCTATATTTCCTCATAGAAACAATCTTCAAAAGAATGGATAGATAATAGTCCAAAGCATGGCTTTATTTGCAGGAAACCAGATCTGCCTATCCTGGCTGATTTGGCTAAGTTACTCCACATTGCTGAATCTCTGTTTTGTTTTTATCTGTTTGTTGTTGTTTTTAATCTGAAAAATAAGGATCCGTGACACCAGCGTTGTTGGGAAAATTAAATGTGATAATACAAGTGTAGGTAAAAAAAAAAAAAGTATTGTTACAAAATCATAGGAACCCTTATTAAATAAAAATATCAAAATGTGAAGCAATTGTTTCTTGGTATATCCACCATAAAGGTCTATATACTTCCAACGGCACTATTTCCATCTCTGTAACAACAACAACAACAACAACAACAACAACAACAACAACTCTTCTTTAATTTTATATTTATATCTCGTCAAAACAGTAGTTTGGACATCCTCAAGGGTCACAAATTGTGTTCCTTTTAAATGCTTTTGGAGTTTGGAGAACAAAAAAGAAGTCTGAAGTGGTAAGATCAAGGTTGTAGGGTAGATGGGCTAAGGTTTCCTTTTCCTTATGAAAGTACTCATTGAAAAGCCCTTGATACCCTCAAAGAAGCTACATTGTCATAATGGGAAAAAATTCCTCAGCTCAAATTTTCCTACTTTTTCTTACCAGTGTGTTTTTCAATTTTCTTAAATCTTTTTCAGAATAAATTCCTATGATCATCCTATGCCCTTCCATAGAATGGAATTTAGTGTGTCCATTTTGAATCCCAAAAAACAGTCATGATAGCTTTCTGAACAGATCTTTCCACCTTGAATCTAACTGGTCCAACAGATTGTTTCAGAACTCACCGTGTTTTTTTTGTTTTAAAACTTTTTATTGTGAATTGACAGGTTTACAGGCAAGATCTTCGGTTTTACATTCAATAAATCTTACACTTTGTTTCATCTCACTGATTACATTCCCCTCCATGTAACAGCAGTCTTCCTGCTTCCTCCCTGCAGCACTTATTTCCATTCTACCACCTTCCCAGCCCTTCTCACCTGCATCCTTAGGTACATGTTGTCCCTTTGATTTTGAATGATTAACCATTCCATCATTCATAGTGAGCATACCCTACTAATGTTGTTATTCTCCCTATATAACGATCTAAGGCTTGACTAAAACTTGGGCCATGAGAGTGAGTTACTTTCCAGACCTGAAGGGTGGTCGAGGGCCATAATTTCAGCTTCCTCCATATATATATATACACATATATCCATTCATCATGTGTCTCCATTCCTTCCAGGTAGCTTGTAGATGGATTCTTACCTCTCCTTGTGTGTGACTGTTTCTCTGTCTGTCCTTTTCTTCTATAAGACATCATTCAGAAAGGATTAGGATCAGAACTCACTTTACCGCATTAATTTATCTGATAATTCTCTCTATACCCACTGCCATCAAGGGGATTTCAACTCAGAGGGACCCTACAGAGCAGAGTGAAACTACTCCCTAGGGGTTTTGAGATTATCAATACTTATAGGAGCAGACAGCTTCATCTTTCTCCCCCAGAGCAGCTGGTGGATTTGAATCACTAACCTTGTAGTTAGCAGCCCAACACGTAAACTGTGCCAACAGGGCTCCTTTAACCGATAGCATCTGTAAAGAAATTCCTATTTCCCCAAACAAGGTCACATTTATGTCAACACATCTTCTTGGCGGACATGATCCAATCCATAACCCTTGCTTGGTAAGTCATAATCATAAAGTGCCAAGGTAACCCTATGCACAATTGAATGCAACAATGCCAGGTCTGTGCCATCTTCACAAGTGTTGTGTTTGAGCTCATTGTTGCTGCCCCAACAATCTATCAATCCATCTTGTTAGGGTCTGCCTCTTTTTTGCTGACCTTCTACTTTTCAAGGCAAGGTTTCCTTCTCTAGGGCTCTCTAGGTCCCTCCTGACCATATGTCTGAAGTACGAGAGATGAAGTCTCCAGATCCTCACTATTAAGGAGCATTCTGGCTGTACTTCTTTCAAAACAGATTTGTTTCTTCTTCAGGCTGTCCGTGGTACTTTCAACATTCTTCACCAACCCCAGAATTCAAATGTATCAATTCTTCTAAGGTCTTTCTCATTCATTGTCGAACTTTCACATGCATATGAGATGCTTGGAAAATACCAAGACTTGGGCCAGGCACAACTTAGTCCTCAAATTGACATTTTTGCTCTTGAAAACTTTAAATAGGTCTTTTGCAGCAAATTTGCCTAATGCAATTGGTCATTTGATTTCTTGACTGCTGCTTCTGTGGGTTTGAATAGTATATTGAAGCAAAACAAACTCTTGGCCAACTTCAATCTTTTTTTCATTTATCATGATGTTGATCCAGTGGTGAGGAATTTTTTTTTTTTCCTTTCCATTGAGGTGTAATCCATACTGAAGGCTGCAGTCTTTGATTTTCATCAGTAAGAACCCCAAATCTTCTTTGCTGTCAGCAAGCAAGGTTGTATTATCTGCATATTTCAGGTTGTTAATTTCTATTGTGATCAAATTGACCTCTGCAATGGCCCTGGGGTTTTTTTGTTTTGTTTTAAGAGTGTGCCTGTCAAAGGACAAGTAGTACATTATTGTCCTTTGTGCGTTGGGTGGTGGCTGCACATGGGTGTATTCATCAGAAATCTAGGAGTAGTTGTGTGTGTGTGTTTTGTTGTTGTTGCTTTGTTTTTTAAACTTATATTACTCCATACTCTCTAAACTTCCTGGAGCTGTGGCTTGGTTGTTGTTGTTGTTAAGTGCTGCCTAGTCAGTTCTAACTCATAGTGACCCTGGATTGGGCTTCCAAGGAACATCTGGTAAGCTTGAACCACTGACCTTACAGTTCAAACTGACCTTGCAGTCTAGTGCATTAACCCATAGAACCACATTAGGACTCCATGGCTTGGTATCTGTCATTAATTTTGGAAAAATCTTTATCATTGTTACTTCAAATGTTTTTTCTGTTTCTCTCTCTTTCTCTCTTATAACATAACATACCCCTTATGTTATTCCAGTTACACATAGGAAGGGACATCAAAAAGTTCATGGACAAAACAACGAGATATCATCTCACACCAACAATAACAGCAAAGATGAAAAATGTAGAGGACAATAAATGCTGGCGGGGATGTGGAGAGTCTGGGACACTCCTGCATTGCTGGTGGGACTGCAAAATGGTCCAACCTCTCTGGAAAGCAATATGGCGTTTCCT
>NW_006408528.1:36019936-36045211 GCF_000296735.1 Chrysochloris asiatica
CCACAGAGGACTAGAGTGGAGAGTGAAGCGTCCAGCTGATAAGAAGAGAGGGCATATGCATAAGAACACCCACACTTGCAGATAATACCCACTCATCCTGGCTTCAGTGACTAGATGATCAGAGCTCAACCAGAAGTAATAAGAAGAGGAAAAATAAAAAAAGTATTCTCATACAGTTTGATGAACTTGACCTACACCTATGGAAGAAGTAGCTCAAAAGAGGAAATAAATCTTTACAGCAAGAATCATTCCCACCCCTTCCACACATAGAATAGACAGGGATGGGCAACTTGGACATTGGCTACCCAAAATGGGGAGCGGGGGGGGCTACAAAGACAAGAAGTGACTGGCTTACAAGCTTTCAAGAGGGAGCCTAGATCCAGAGGGCCTGGAGGAAGGTAGAATCTCCTGTGAGTAGTATTCAATCTGACTAGGCGGGGCTGATGCAATGAAATGCAGACAGGTCTCTTGTGATACAATAGTGAATAATTGTTATCAGGACTGATTGTGAGGGTCAGAAATGTAAAGGTAGACGTTTTATAGCAAGGAGGGGCGTGATTAACTTTTCAGTCTAGAAGCGGAGGTCCCTAGGACCATCAAGGGAGAAGAGTGGAGAGCGGGACCCTACCCAGAGAAGCAGTGGTGCCTGAAATGGAGCCAGAGATGATGACATGGACCGATGGAGCAGCAGGAGACTTTAGATCCAGAGAGGTAGAGCGACTGTGTGCTGAAGACCTGGGGGGTACGGGGGGCAGGATTGCACAGTATACCCTTTGGTTGGTTGATGATGCATGGAGGGGATTGTAACCATGACAATGAGACGATATACGATAGAATGAATGTAAAACTAATGTTCTCCCATGTAAACTATCACATAATTCACAATAAAACATTTAAGAAAAAAAAAAAAGTTCATGGAAAATAGAATAGAAAGGTAATGGAATTTTTCTGTAAACCTTTTGGAGCCCCCTCATTTGTTATACTTTTGGTAATTATCCCACAGTTCTCAGATAGTCCGTTTTATTTTTTCTTCCCTTTGTATTTCAGTTTGGGAAATTCCTACTGACAAATCTATGAATCGTTCTGTTACAGGACTTTTGATCTGTAGCAGTTCCTTCGAATCTTTTTTAAATTTCATTATTTTGCTTACCTTACTCATTTGTTCTTACATGTTATGTATATTCTTCATTAGAGTCCTAAACATATCAATACTAATTATTTCCTAGCTTAGATTTCTTGGCTCAGTTGTTGTTAAGTGCCATTGAGTTGGTTCCAACCCATAGCAACCCTGTATAGGGTTTTCAAGCAGCAACTGTTGTTGTTAGGTGCCATCGAGTCAGTACCGACCCATAGTGAGCTTATGCACAGCAGAACGAAACACTGCCCGATCCTGGGCCAACCTCACTACTGTTGCCACGCTTGAGTCCATCCATACTGCCACTTGACCAATCCATCTCACTGGGAGGGGGGGTGGGCATCTTCCTCTTTTTCTCTGACCCTCCACCTTACCAAACATGATATCTTTCTCCAGTGACTGGTCCCTCCTGACAAGGAGCAACTGGTGAGCTTGAACGACTGGTTTTGCAGTTCAAACCAACTTTGCAGTTCTGCACCAGGTCTCCCTGTTCTTCTGTATTGAAGTCTAATCATGATACTTGTTTTGTCTCTTTGGAAAAAACATTTGTCTTGCTTTTTAACACGACTTTTTTAATGAGAAGCCAGACATGATATATTGGGTAATAGAAAATGACATGACAGGCCTTTAGTGTGAGGCGTTATGCTAATCTGGTTAGGAACTGCTCTTTGTTATATGTTTGCTGTAGTTACACCTGCCAGGTGTTGTTCTTATTAAATACCATGAAGTCGGTTCTGACTCATACCAACTCTACATAGGGTTTCCAAGGAGCAGCTGGTAGGCTTGAACCTCCATCCTGGTGGCTCAAGCCAACCTTGCAGTCTAGTGCATTAACCCACAGTACCATGCTAGGACTCCAATACCTGCCAGAGGTTTTAGTTTTCTCTACTGTTCTTGATTCTCTCTCCCCTGCTATCTCTAGGTTTCCCTAAAAACTCCCTATTAGAAAGAGTTTGTCTCTTCCAACTTTTTCTGTGTTCATTCAGCTATACTGGAGCCCAGCCAATGTGGCGGTGTGTTGCAGAGGAGAGGAAATGCTCAAGAAACTGATTATGAAAGCTCAGTTTTTTCAGGTGCCTGTGGGCCTGAGCTGTGGGTTTCAGAAGTGTTTAAACTTGTTTCCTTTCCCTCGAGGTGGTACATGAAGGGAAACTCGAATCTCCCTGTCTAGACTTCGTGCATCACCTCTTTCTCTGTGGTTGTTGATGTTCTGTCCAGTCAGTTCCGACTCATAATGACCCTGAATAGGATTTCTAAAGAAAGGTTGTTGAGTTTGAACCAGCAACCTTGCAGTTCAAACCAACCTTGTGTTTCAAAGCGACCTTGTGGTCCAGTGTTAATCTTACAGCTCTTAGCTGCTCTTACAAATAGATAAAGTTCTGGTAAAGTTCTGTTTTTGGAGAACAAGCCTTTAGTAGGGAAAACACTGTAGGATACTTTCAAGACATTTAATTTTCCCCTTCCCTCTGCCTAAAATGAGAGGCTATTTTTCTCCAGTCTTCACCTTCAGAGTCTCATGCGTTTTCTGGTAGTGAGAACCACGAAAATGTGGGTCCCCTCTAGAGTTTTTTATTCTTAATCATTCCCATCAGTTTTCGAGTCCCGGTGTGGCACTATAGGTTAATGCTCTGGACTGCAAAGTCAGTTTGAACTGCAATACCATCAGTTCAAGCTCACCAGTCGCTCCTTGGAAACTCTAAACAGGATCGCTGTGGGTCAGAACCGACTCGACAATACTTAACAACAACATCCACTTATGAGAGTCTTGATGTGGTGCTGTAGGATAATTACTAGACCACAACGTTGGTTTGAACTACAAGGTCATCGGTTCAATCCCACCTGCCACTCCTCAGAAACCCTAGAGAGGGTCGCTATGAGTTGGAACTGACTCACCTTAAAAGCACTTAGAAGCAACTTAAAAGCAGCCAGCGTATGACTCTAGCAATTCTGTTCTAAGTAAGCTGATACTGGTTGTGAATTTCTGTATTCACCAGTCTCTCCAGATTTGGGGTGGCAGCTTGGCTGTGACCTCAATTCTTTCCTGGATCTAAGAAAAGCCATGGATTTTTTTGTTCAGTTTTTTCTTGTGAAGATTGAAGTTATGATTTCAAGGTGCTCTACATATCAGAGCTGAAAGTAGAAGTCCCTCCAACTAGTTATTTTAAATCAATAGCACCAATGTTAAACCAAGTATCCTATACTGATTGTTTTCTCAGCAGTCTCCTCCAGTTTCCTGTGTCTCCTATTATGTCATACTCAGCATAGTTTAGATTATTATCCCATATTCTTATATCCTATAACTTAAATCTATGTTTTCCATCTGCACTATGCTCAAAGTTTCTTGTGTATTTGTCAATGCTTTGGTTAATATTTTAAACATTTAATTTAGAGTATCCCATTTGCCTGACATTTGGAAATACATTCTTTTAAGCTCTTCTGTTATTTATACTACTAGGAATAAATTTTTTGGGGGAAAAAAAGAGCATATTCTAAGTCATATGCAGCAATACTATAAAAAGCAGTCACCAAATGTTGCCTTGTTGTTGCTGTTAAGTGCCACCCAGTCAGTTTAGACTCATATTGACCCTGTACAGGGTTTCCAAGGAGTGACTGGCGGGTTTTAACTACTAACCTTGTGGTTAGCAGTCCAGTATTTATCCTACATTGCCACACCAGGACTCTAAAATGTTCCTAACTAGCTCTTATTTAAATAGTTCATACATCGCTATGATTTTAAATGCAATTTTATTCTGAAATTTACCTAATAATCAGTTTCTGATTCATTTGTTTTAAATGTTAACTCTTTTAGAGATAAAATATAACTGCTTTATGAGTAATTGTTGTTCTTGCTGTTAAGTGCTGTCAAAGTTGTTCTAACTCGTAGTGACCCTGAGTTTCTGAGGCTATAGTATTTGCAGGAACAGAAAGCCTCATCTTTCTTCCGTGGACTGGCTGGTGGACTGTAACTGCTGACTTTGTGGTTCACAGTCCAATGCTTATCCTACTGAGACACCACGTTCCCTTATGAGTAATGGTGGTGGTTGTCAATTCCAAATCGTAGCGACCATATATAGTGTTTCCGAGGCTATTAATCTTTACAGAAGCAGAAAACCTCATCTTTCTCCCACGGAGCAACTGGTAGATTCAAACTGTTAACTTTGAGGTTACTACACTACCAGGGTACCTTCCTTATGAATAATTGTTGTTAAGTACTGTCGAATTAGTTCCAACTCATAGCCACCTATATAGGGTTTCTGAGGAGCAGCTGATGGGTTTGAACTGTCAACCTTGGGGTTCGCAGTCCAGTGCTGACCCTACAATGCAAGTTCTTATAAGTAATTGTTGTTGTTGTTGTTGTTGTTGTTAAAATCAGATTTCCAACTCCAAAGCAATCTATTAAATTTTCATTCATTAAAATTGTTGTTGTTGTTAAGTGCTATCAAGTCAGTTCCAACCCATAGTGACCCTGTATAGGGTTTCTGAGGAGTGACTGGTGAGCTTGAAATGCCGATCTTGCAGTTCAAATGGCTTTGCAGTCTGGCGCATTAACCCACAGTGCCACACCAGGACTCTTCATTAAAAAAAAAGAAATGGAAAGAAAAAATTAGAGTAAATAAAAAAGATTTAAAAAATGCATTTTTAAAATATGCCTCACATAGAAAATAAGCAGTTTTCACTATATAGCCTTAATTGCAAAGCCAGAACTGGAAAATAAATGATGGTTGTCCAGGTACAGTTGATAGTGGCAATTAATATTCATAATAACTATCATATAGCTATAAAACATTACTGATTGTTATAGCTAGTATATAAAACCTAATTGACTTCCTCTGGACTAACACAATAGTGTCATTATAGTCTGAAATCATGTTATAAAACTATAATCATGCTGGTCTAAATAAAAAGAATTTGTAACAGAAAAAAATTAACCCATTTACTTACATTTTGTATTTGATTTAACTAAAATGTGTCCTATATAATTATTTATCATATCATCCTGTCAGAATTATACAAATATAATATAAAATTGAAGTAACAATTAAGTTATCAACTAAGGTGTCATACAAAAATATCATAGAAAAAGACTGGTCCTGTGGGAATATCTGGCTAACAGGAAACAAACCTACAGCTGATTTTCTAGAATGGAAGACAGATAAAAGTAAAGTCGCAAAGGCAAAGGCAAGGTATGCTGTGAGTAATGAACTTCCATTTTCATTTAAAATTACTTTATCATTTTCTAGGAACCCAGTCAAATAGAAAAACAAATCATATTGCCCTATTATACATGTCCATAGGACTTTTTAATGAAATAAAGGACTCAAAACTTGATCAGCTCTGATTCTATCATTTTATAAATACCCAGAGAAGTTATCCATAATCATCTAACTAGTAAGTGGGTTCAAGTTCCGACTGCCACTTACTAGTTAGATGATTATGGATAACTTCTCTGGGTATTTATAAAATGATAGAATCAGAGCTGATCAAGTCTCTCAGATCCTGTAAGATGGATATACTTTTGATAAATTAGAAGAAGCCAAATAGCAAAAGATAACTGTAAATTTAGTAATACTTCAAAATATATAGCATTAATCTGTAACTATAAATCACAAGGTTGGCAGTTCAAGTTACCAGCTGCTCCTTGGAAACCCTATATAGGGTTGCTATAGGTCAGAACCGACTCGACAGCACTTAACAACAACATAATTATGAATATAATCTCTACCACTCATCCGTCCATTTGTTGTACTGTGGTGGCTTGCATGTTGCTGTGATGCTGGAGGCTATGTCTCAGGTACTTTAAAAACCAGCAGTGTCACCCATAGTGGACATATTTCAGCGGAGCTTCCAGACTAAGACAGAATAGACAGCAGGAGAGGCAAACCAATTCTGAATGTTTAGCCACTGAAAACCTTATGAATGGCAATGGAACATTATTCGATATCGTGCCTGAAGATGAATCCCTCAGGTTGGAAGGCACTAAAAGTACAACTGAGGAAGCGCTGCCTCCTCAAAGTATTGTTGACCATGATGGCATGAATGGAGTAAAGCTTAGGACACTTCATTTGCTGATGGGCACAACTCAAATTTAAGGAGAAACAGCTGCAAGCATCCATTAACAATCAGAACATGGAATGTATGAAGTATGAATCTAGGAAAATTAGAATTTGTCAAAAATGATATAGAACACATAAAGATCGATCTTCTATGCATTGATGAATTGAAATGGACTGGTATTGGCCACTTTGAATCTGACAGTTATATGGTTAACTATGCCAGGAATAACAAAATCAAGGAGAAAGGCATTGCATTCATCATCAAAGTGAACATTACAAGATCTGTCCTGAAATACACACTCTTTCTGATAGGTAATATCTATATGCTACAAGGAAGACCAGTTAATACCACTATTATTCAAATTTAACCACCAACCACTAAATCCAGTGATAATGAAATTGTAGAATTCTACCAACTTCCTTAATCTGAAATTGATCAAACATGCAATCAAGATGTTTTGATAATTACTGGTGACTGGAATGTAAAGTTTGGAAACAAAAAGGAAGAGTCAGTAATTGGAAAATAAGGCATTGATGATAGAAATGATGCTAGAGATCACATGATAAAATCTTGCAAGACCAGCAAATTATTAATTGCAAACATTTTTTTTCCCCAACAATATAAAGGCAACTAACTATATGGCGCTGGGGATTTATGTGCTGGACTGCAAAGTTGTCTTGAATAACAAGGTCGGTGGTTCCAGCTCATCAGCTGCTCCTTGGAAATTCTATACAGGGTTGACATGGGTTGGAATCGACTGGATGACACTTAACAACAACAACGGTTTACACATGGAACTCACTAGCTGGAACACACAGGAATCAAATTGACTACATCTGTGGGAAGAGATAATGAAGAAGTTCAATAAAACTAGCCCAAATAAGGCCAGAGGCCAATTGTGGAACAAGTTTGGGCTGAAGGTCAAGAAAATTAAAACAAGTCCATGAGAGTCAAAATATGACCTTGAACATACCCCACCTGAATTTAGAGACCACCTCAAGAAAAGATTTGATGCATTAGATATTAAGGACCAAAGACTAGAAGAGCTGTGGGATGACATCAAAACCACTATACAGAAAGAAAGGAAAAGGTGATTAAAAAGACAAGATAGGAAAAAAAGACCAAAATGTATGTTAGAAGAGATTCTGAAGCTTGCTCTCCAGCACAGAGATGCTAAAGTGGATAGTAGAAATGAGGAAGTCAAAGAATTGAGTAGAAAAGAAAGATTGAACTTGAGTGTTTTTAAAAGGCTTATGTTTGACTGCTTTATGGATAGTGGTTTCTCCTGCCTATTATTATAAAATAGACATACATAGATGGTGAATATTGGAAATTATGATTACAGAGAGCTTGTAAGCCTGCCTTCAGCCTATACGTGGTTGGATATGCTAAAAGGGAGTTAGAGTTTGCCCAGAAAAGAATAGATTTCTTGGTTTAAGCCTTTCCAGAGTATGAGGCCTTAGGTGGAATCCTGAGCCCCACCCAGAACCTTCAGAGTTAGGACATTTGCATTTGAAAAGACATGCAGACCAACCCAGAACTGCTGGGAGAAAGGGAGCTCCAAGATTGAAAGAAAGCAGAAGCTGCAACAGGGAGAGACAGAGCAGTTTTGGCCTCTAGGCCTGTAGTTGGAGTAAGGTGGTGTGCCTACTGGCTTACATGAGACTGGCTTGCAGAATGTGCCCTTTAGACATTGAAATTACTATAGTTTTGTTTTGTATGTGTGCATCAAATATTTTTGTTTGTTCATTGTGACATTGTAAGAAGTAAATAGGGACAGTGCATTTTCAGTTGTACGTATTTTAGTTATATCACATTAGGTGCACGTATGACTTTACAGTTTTCTTTATTTAGCGATCATGCATATACTTATAGGTTTTGTGAGACCCGAGGAAAAGACTCCATTTTGTACTTTGGCCAGAGCATGTCTCCTTGTTTCAGGAATGCACCAGGTCAGCTTGTGCTGGATGAGAGCAGCCCTCCCCCTTTGTTGTTGTTAAGTGCCGTCGAGTCGGTTCTGACCCATAGCGACCCTGTACAGGGTTTCCGAGGGTGTAAATCTTTACGGGAGTAGAAAGCCTCATCTTTCTCCCGGTAGATAAGCTTTTCTGACAACTCAAGGCTAGAAAATATATGTCTTCCTTTACGCTAACATAACAGCTCAAACTACAAATAGTGGCCAATCAGATTGTAACACCCCATACCTTGCTAAATGTAAACCAACCCTAGAGTAGTTAAGTTGAAGACCCCCGAACCTGTTTGTAATCTCTATAAAAACCCTGCTGACTAGGAGTTCGGGGTCTTTTTCCCGAGTCCACTGTGTGGGATACAGAGCAGACCTGAGCTCAAGCTTGAATAAACAACCCTTGTGTATTTACATTGGCATCGGCTCCTTGGTGGTCTTTGGGGACCCCGAAATCTGGGCATAACAGTTTCAAGTTTACAAGGGTGAACTGTAAAAATTAGGGGTTTGTGTCAACTTGACTAGGCCAAGATTTTCAGAGGTTTAGCAGTTGGGATGTGCTTATTCCCATGGTAATGAAACCTAATACAGACATAGTTAACTCTATGGTGAGTGGTTATAACTAGCCAATCAATCAAAAGGATGCTCCCTTTGGAATGTAGATTGCTCCCAATATAATGGGCATGTAGGAAAGATTCTGTCTTCAGAGGTGGAGCTAGAACTCTTGCAATTGCAAGCCATTTCCTTGATGATAAGCTTTGCTCTCTCGAGCTCTCTCTATTATTGATGTTAAGTGCCATCAAGTCAGTTCTTACCCTTAGCAACCTGTATAAGGTTTCCAAGGAGCAGCTGATGAGCCTGAATGGCTGACCTTGCAGTTCAAACTGACTTTGCAGTCAAGTACATTAACCCTGAGTTCCACACCAGGACTTCCTCTCTTTGGTTCGCTCTATATATATCTATTTCACTGGTTTTGTTTATCTAGAAAACCTGGCCTAAGACAGAAGGTATACACATAGTCACTGTACCAAAAAGAAATGGTCGATGTTCAACCATTTCAAGAAGTAGCATATGAACAAGAACCGATAGTATTGAAGGATGAAGTCTAAACTGCACTGAAGGTATTGGTGAAAAACAAGCCTCCAGGAATTGATGGAATACAAATAGAAATAAATAAACAAATATATGCAGCCCTAGAGGTGCTCACTCATTTATGCCAAGAAATTTGGAAGACAGTCACCCAGCCAACTGATTGGAAGAGATCTATATTTGTGCTCATTCCAAAGAGAAGTGACCCAACAGAATGCAGAAATCATCGAACAATATCATTAATATCATATGCAAGTAAAAATTTGCTTACAATAACAAAAAAAATGGCTGCAACAGTACATTGATAGGAAATTGTCAAAGGTTCAAGCTGGATTCAGAAGAGGATGCGAATGAAGAATATCATTGCTGACAAAAAATGGATCTTTGCTGAAAGCAGAGAATCCTAGAAAGATGTTTACTATGGTTTATAGACTAAGCAAAGACTTTAGACTGTGTGGATCATGACAAGCTAAGGATAACATTGTGAAGCATGGGGATTCCAGAACACTTAATTGTCTTCACGGGGAGCCTGTACGTAGACCAAGAGGCAGTCATTAGAACATTACATGGGATATTGAATGGTTTAAGAACAGGAAAATATGTGCCAGGGTTGCATTCTTTCACCATACTTATCTAATCTGTATGCTGAGCAAATAGCCTGAGAAGCTGGATTATATGAAGAAGAGAGTGGCATCAGGGTTGGAGGAAGACTCATTAGCAACCTGTGATATACAGATGATACAACCTTGCTTGCTGAAAGTGAAGAGGACTTAAAGTACTTATTGATGCAGATCAGTATGGAGATTAGTATGAATTGTGCCTGAATGTAAAGAATACAAAAATCCTCACAACTGGAATAATAAATAACATCATGATAAATGGAGTAAAGATTGAAGCTGTCAGAATACTTCACTTTGCTTGAATTGCTGTCAACACTCATGGACGCAGCAGTCAAGAACTCAAATGCAATAAGCAAATATGGGTTTGAACTGTCAACCTTGTGATTAGCAGTCCAGTACTTTTCCTGCAGTGTCTTTTTCATGTTGACAAAAGATCTAATTAAATTAGCCAATAAAAGGAGCTATGGTAGTGTAGTGGTTACCAATTGGACAGCTAACCTCAAGGTGAGCAGTTTGAAACTACCAGTTGTTCCTCAGGAGAAAGATGAGGTTTTCTGCTCCCGTAAAGATTTAGTGCCTCAGAAACACTGTACAGGGTTGCTATGAGTCGAAACCAACTCCAAGGCACATAATCACCATAGCCACATGGAATATAGTGTTCTCTGAAGGATAGGCTTTGAATCACCAAATGGCTACTACCATAGAAAAAATAAGAGGATTGTGAAGATTTTAAGGGATGCAGGCATAGCTGGCTACTTCTAACTGCATTGCACAGCTTTAAAAACAGGGCGAGAAAGAGAATAAAAGCCTGGCTCTTCTTTGAAATCTCAGTTTACAGAGAAGAGAAAATGATGGAACTCATCTATAGTTAAGTTACAAGAAATTGTGCATCAAAAGTAGTTGCAGGGTGACACTTAAGAAAACTGAACCCCAAAATTGAATCCCTGGGTTGCTTAATTATATCAATTGAATCACAGCCATGTTTGGTAACTAATAAGAAAATTAGAAAAAAGAATTGGAGCCCAAGATTATGGTGCTGTAGAATAGGCACTAGACTACCGCAAGGCCGGTAGTTCAAAACCACCTCCTCAGAAACCCTATACAGGGTCGTCGCTACGAGACGAAACAAACATGACGGCAACCAGTACAGCAGCTTACTCATGAGTGGGAGTGTGGTGGCTCCATATGATAAGCACTGAACTAGGAACCACTAGGTCCGCAGTTCCAGCCAGCCAGCCTCTCTGCGGGAGTAAGCTGAGGCTTTCTACTCTCTCAAAGATTTAAAGCCTCAGAAACCCTCTACAGGGTCGCTATGAGTCAGAACTGACTCAACAGCACTTAACAACAATAAAATACTTATGAATGGAGGCCTGGTGTGGTGCTATAGCTATAGGAAAAGCACTAACCACAAGATCAGTGGTTCAAACCCACCAGCTTCTCCTTGGATACCCTATACCAGGTTGCTGTGAGTTAGAACGGACTCAATGACATTTAACAACAGCCCAACAATACTCATAAATATACACGTAGGTTTAACAGAGGGTGTTTCAACATACAAATTTACCTATGCTACAAATATATTCTTGAGGACAAGGATGAAGTTAAGAAAGTTCTCACACACCAAATACCTTGAGGGAATCAGTTGCTGGGCCTGAGGGCTCAAGGTCAATTGTCATAACATACTTCACAAAGACAATGTTCTAAACCCTATATTGGTGAGTAGCAACTAAAGTTTTAAAAGCTCTTGAGTGGCTAGCTATCTAAGGGGCAACGATTGTTCTCTCCCCACCCAGAGCAACGAAAAATGAAGAAAATCAAAGACACATAGAAAAAAATCAGTCCAATGGACTAATGGACCTCGACCCTGACACCAGAAGAAAGAACTAGAGAATGCCTACCAACTGCTCTGAAAGGGATCACATTAGAAGGTCTTGGATAGAGTGGAAGAAAAATGTGGAACAAAACTCAAAATTATAAAAAAAAAACAGGCTTACTGGTGGAACCCCTGAGACCATGACCCTCAGTCACCCTTCAGGCCTGGAACTGAAGGGTGGCTTGACTTTCAGTCAAGCAATAGACAGATCTAGAAGGTGAATGATAGCAGTAGGGAGGTGTGCACTCCTTAGAGCAAGCAGCTATTTGAGATCAAAACAGCAGCGTTTACCCAAGGACAAACTTCAGAAGACAGAAAGGGTTAAGGAAAGAGGAGTGGAAACAGGAAACACAGGGAGGTTTACATTGTGGGGACACGAAACAAAATGTGTAGGAATTGTTGAATGGAGAACTGATTTGCTTTGTATACCTTCACCCAAATCACAATATAAAGTAAAAATTAAAAAAAAATTTTAAACAGGAACTTTTGGTTTGAGTACTATGAACCTACGCACTCCCCTGAAACCCCCTCCACGAGATGCATTATCTACCCTCTGAGTATATAGTTGTTGCTAGAGGCCATCAAGTCGATTCTGACTCACAGTGACCCTGTACAGCTGGTGGGTTTGAACCACCAACCGTGTAGTTCTCAGTGCAGTGCTTATCCTACAGCGCCACATCAGGAGTATATAGAGACTGTGATTATCTTACCTCGATTACCTTGCAAGACAAATATAAAGTGAAACCCAAGAATGAAAGACACACACACACATATACAAAACAACAACAACAACAAACACAAATCTTAAAATTTGTGTTGATGAGAAAGAGAATACGTGTAAAAATAGATAATAAAAGTGATAGAGTAAGGAGTGAGTAATAAATGCTTATAGACTGAGCTAGATTTACCGACATGAGTATACTGAAGAGTTTCTAGATTAATATTTGAGCAAATTAGATTGGTAATGTTTGTTTGGTTGATTGACTGAAATATGTATGAGCAGTGGCTACTGGGAGTGCTGACCAAAGAGCCCTTTTGATGATCTCCAGGAACAACAAATAGACAAGATGATAAACAGAGAAAGTTAACCTTTCACGGTCAGTTCAGGTTTTGCTCAATGGACTCATGAAAAACAGTGATGTTAGCTAGAGTCAGATTCTGTTGATTGAAGCTAGGAAAGCTGACTCTTTAATTTATGAAATTGGAGTCCTGGTGTGATGCTGCAGGTTAATGCACTGGACTGCAAGATCAGTTTGAACTGCAAGGTTGGCAGTTCAAGCTCACCATCCACTCTTCAGAAACCCTACAGGGTTACTATGAGTTGGAACTGACTCGATGGTACTTAACAACAAAGTTTACCAGGTAACTAAAGTTCTTCATCAAAACAATACAGATATCTGCCATGTAAACCAAAAATAATTTTATAATTATTACTTTTAGTCTTTTTGCAGCTACCTTTGAGGCCATTTTAAAATGTTGACTTTAAAGACTACAGAATTCTCTACTACTTTCTAAATTGCTTATTCTAATGATTAACAGTTCAAATCGGAGGACACCAGTCTATCATGCTGATGCTCAATTCTTTCTGTCTCAGTCAATATGCTTTATTCCGAAATCCCAAGCAGGCAAAACTTGCTATTCATGACACACATCCAAAGCAAAGCCTGTGAGATAATGGGTAAACACTGGGACTCCAAAGTTCTGATCCATGGGGTCATCAGGCTATTGATCTTGCTTGTTTATATTTGTCTTGCCAGTGGGAATCCTAATGTATGTCACCTAAATATGTATTATTAGACAATAACTGCAAAATCAAAGAATAGGTCATACGCTTCAGCAAGAGGCAAACAGATAAAAATGAGATTTGCAGAACATTTTTTCCCTAGACAAATGGAGACTTAACAATGAGAGCATATTCTTTTTTATTTAATTCAGCCACGGTTACTTTTTTATGATGTTAGTGTGATAGAGGCCCTAAAGATAATGCTCTCATAAAATTTTTTCTGCCAAATATATATACTCAAATGAGATAGGAAAAGAATCAGGGAATTAAATTATTCTGTTGAAAGTAACTTTTTATAATAAAAATCTGCAGGAAAAGATGAATTAACTTTACGCACCATGATATAATTACTTGACCTCCCTTGAACTGAGCATTTCAAGGACTCTGAATTTCAGACAAAATGCCATTTCGTTTCGGCGAAGGACTTGTAAGTTTCCCTTCTAAACCAAGCTTGGATTCAGTGTTCAAGGTGATCATGACCTAGTGGTTCCCAACCAGAGATTCTTGGTCTGGAAGCAAAACTTACTGCCATTGAGTCAGTTCCACTTATAGCAACCCTATAGGACAGAGTATATCTGCTCCACACACTTTCAGAGGCTGGAGATATTTATAGAAGCAGACTGCCATATTTTTCCCTCATGGACCAACTGGTGGGTTCGAAACACCAACCTTTTGTTTAGCAGCCCAGTACTTAACTCACTGTGCCACAGTACTCTTCCTTCTGACTGACCAAAATCCACTGCCATCCAGTAGATTTCGACTCATAATGCTCAACACAGTAGTTTTATATAAGGTGTCCTATGCCAGAACCCGTCTGTAGTCCTGGTGTGGTGCTAGGATAAGCAGAAGACTGCAAGGTTGGTTTGAACCACAAAGTCGGTGATTCAAACCCACTATCTGCTCCTCGGAAATCCTATACTGGATATCTATGAGTCAGCAACAGTGTCAGAACCCACAAACATTCCTTAATCCTGTCTTTGAAAACAAGCTTGATTATTCTAGAAACTATCTCTACAGGGTTGCTAGGAGTTGGAACCGACAACGGCAACTAACAACAAAATCTTAGAAGCACATATATAAAATAACTTTAACAATGTAATTTTTAAGAAGAAAATTACTCAATTATTACTTCAAGTCATCTTCAACAGTTTAGTGACTTAGGTGGATATGAGTAGGCAAGACATTTCCTCTAGTGTCTCCTTTCACTGTTCATAAAATGCCTGTGTAATTTGTAGCAATTGCAGTAGATGGCAGTGTTTTAAAATTTCCTTCATTTGCAATTCAGGATGATTAGCTGTAATCAGGTTATTAATATTATATATAGATGGCTCTATATAAAACAGCCATGTTTTGATGATTCCTTTTATTGCTGCCTGGGCAAATGCTAAAAGTCAAGGAGACTTGGATTAACAAACATTATCTGTATAGTTGAGAGGTGCCAGAAGCCATCTGGAGAGTACCTGGGTTTTACTGCACCAAGGTAGCAAGAAAACTCAGGGTTAAATTGTGCTAATAATGATCTTCAGCAGAGACTTGTAGAACCCAGATAGTGGTTTTAATAATAACCTAATACTGAAATGTGGGCTTACAATTAACATATCAGATATTTTCTACCACTCCTCCATCAGTTTGTTGTACTGTGGTGGTTTGTGTGTTACAGTGATACTGGAAGGTAGACCACCAGTATTGTAAATACCAAGAGTCACCCAGTGTGAACAGGTTTCACTTGAGCTTCCAGACTAATACAGAACAGGAAGATAGAGAGACAGACTGCTTCTGAGTGATTATCCACTGAAAACCTTATGACTAGCAGCAGGATAGTGTCTGCTATAGTGCTAGAAGATGAGCCACTCAGATTGGAAGTCATTCAAAATAGTACTGGGGAAGAGCTGCTCCCTCGAAGTAGATTTGACCTAATGATGTGGATG
The DNA here is from genome assembly GCF_000296735.1 of Chrysochloris asiatica. NCBI lineage: Eukaryota > Metazoa > Chordata > Mammalia > Afrosoricida > Chrysochloridae > Chrysochloris > Chrysochloris asiatica. Next base: position 36,035,383 of record NW_006408528.1, read on the forward strand.
GAATTAAGCTTTTAGGACCTTCATCTTTTGATGGGGCACAACTCAAAATGAAAAGAACAAGCTGCAAATATCCATTAATAATTGGCAGATAGGAGGTGGCGGTGGTGGTGTGCTGTGGAGTCGATTCTGACTCATAGCGACCCTGCATAGGATTTCCAAGGCTGTAAATCTTTATGGGAGCAAAAACCCTCAACTTTCTGCCATGGAACAGCTGGTAGTTTCCAACTGCTGACCTTGAGGTTAGCAACCCCACTTGTAACCACTACGCTACCAGAGCTTCTTAACATGGGATGTATGAAGTATGAATTTTGGAAAATTGGAAGTAATCAAAAATTAAATGGAACACCTAAAGATTTATATCATAGGCATTAGTGAGCTGAAATGGCCTGGTATTGGCCATTTTGAATCAGACAATCATATATTACTCTGCCAGCAATGACAAACCGAGCAGGAATGGTGTCACATTCATCATCAAAAAGAGCATGTCAAGATTTATCTTGAAATACAACTCTGTCTGTGATAGGATAAAATCCATACTCCTGCAAGAAAGACCACTTTCTTGTAATTCAAATTTACACACCAACCACTGAAACCAGTGATGATGAAATTGATCATAAAGTGCACTCAAAATGCATTGATAATTACAGTAATTGAAATGCAAAAATTGGAGACAGAAAAATCAGTAGTTGGAAAATATGGTCTTGGTGATAGAAAGGATGCTGGAGATGACATGATAGAATTTTGCAAGACCAATGACTTATTGAATGTAAATGTATGGAGTATATCTCACCTGAATTTAGAGACTATCTCAAGAATAGATTTGATGCATTAGACAGTAATGACTGAAAACCAGAAGAGTTGTGGGATGACATCAAGAATATCATAAAGGAAGAAAGCAAAAGGTCATTGAAAAGACAAAAAGAAAGAAAAGACCAACATGGATTTCAGAAAAGACTCTGAAACTTGCTCTTGAATGTAGAAATGCTAAAGCCACCTGAAGAAATGAGGAAGTAAAGGAGTTCAACAGGAAGTTTCAAACAGTAGTTTGAGAAGACAAAGTCAAGTATTATATAAGGAAATGTGCAAAGACCTGGAATTAGAAAACAAAAGGGAAGAACACCCTCAGCATTCCTCAAGCTGAAAGAACTGAAGAAAAAATTCAAGCTTCAGATTGCAATATTGAATGATTCTATGGAGAAAACATTGAGTGATGCAGGAAATATCAAAAGAATATGAAAGGAATACACAATTACTGTACTGAAAATAATTGATTGATGTTCAATCATTTCTAGAGGTACTATGTGATTAAGAGCCATTATGTAATGGTATTGAAAGAAGAATTCCAAGCTGTATTGAAGGCATTGGTGAAAGACAAGGCCCCCGGAATTGGCAGAATACAAACTGAAATGTTTCAACAAAATGATGCCGCTCTGGAGACACTCACTCCTCTATGCCAAGAAATTGGGAAGAAAACTACTTGGCCAACCAATTGAAAAGGATTTATATTTGAACCCATTCCAAAGAAGGTGACCCAACAGAATGTGGAAATCTTCGAGTAATATCATTACTATCACATGCAAGAAATATTTTGCTGAAGATAATTAAAAAACTGTTACAGCTATACATAGATAGAGAACTGCCAGAAATTCAAGCCAGATTTAGAAGAGGACATGGAACTAGAAATAACATTGCTTTTGTTACATGGATCTTGGCTGAAAGCAGAGGGTTCTAGAAAGATGTTTATTAACTATGTAAAGACATTCAACTTTGTGGATCATAATTAACTATGGATAACATTACAAAGAATGAGCATTCCAGAACATTACATGTGTTCATGAGAAATCTCTACATAAACCAATAGGCAGTCTTTCAAACAGAGCAAGGGGATACTGAATGGTTAAAATCAGGAAAGGTGTGCACCAGGGTTGTATCCTTTCACCATACTTATTCAATCTGTATGCTGAACAAATAATCTGAGAAACTGGATTACATGAAGAACATAGTATCAGGATTGGAGGAAGGCTCATTAACAACCTGAGATATGCAGATGATCCAACGTTGCTTGCTGGAAGTGAAGAGGATTTAAAATACTTACTGATGAAGATCAAAGACTATGCAGTATCAATTTGTACCTTAATGTAAAGAAAACAAAAATCCTCACGCAACTTGACCAAGAAACAACCTCAGGATAAATGGAGAAAAGATTGAGGTTGTCAAAGACTTCATTTTTCTTGGATTCATGATCAATGCTCATGGAAGAAACAGTCAAATCATATATTGCATTAGGCAAATTTGCTGCAAATGACCTCATGAAAGTGTTCAAGAGCAAAGATGTCACTTTGAGGACCAAGGTGTACCTGATTCAAGCCATGGTATTTTCAATCATCTCATGTTGTTGTTAAGAGCTATCACCTCATATGAATGTGAAATTTGGACAATGAATATGGAAGACTGTAGAAGAATTGATACATTTGAGCTATGGTGTTGGAGAAGAAAACTGAAAGTACCATGGACTGCCAGAAGAACAAACAAATCTGTGTTGAAAGAAGCTCAGCTAGAATCATCCTTACAGCTAGAAGCAAGGATGGCGAGACTTCATCTTTCATACTTTGGGCATATTGTTAGGAGGTATCAGTGTCTAGAGAAGGGTATCAGGCTCAGTAAAGTGGAGGATCAGTGAAAAAGAGGAAGACCCCCCCAATGAGACTAATTAACAAAATGGCAGCAACAATAGACTCAAACATAACAGTTGTGAGGATGGCACAGGACTGGGTTGTGTTTGCTTATGTTGCTCATAGAGCTGCTATGAGTTGGAACCTACTCAATGTCATGTAACAACAACAATATACCAGACATTTAGTAACCCCAGGAGAGGTGGAATTATTATTCTGTCCATTGAAAAACATTTTGATACTCAGATTTGCATGGGGAATCTTTAGAAAATAAATTGCTTTTGGCTGAACATTGTGCACCATCAGTAACATGCAATGTTTTTTCGTTGACTATTATGAACACATTATGTCCCTAGCTTTTGCTACCTACAAGCAGTTTTTTACCCTCACCCCAATCACCATTGTGTCTTTGTACTATACAGTTACAATGCAAATAAAAATTTCTCCTTCAAACCCGAAAACAGGTACAATTATTATTTGGAAGAAATAATTTCCAGAAGGATGTAGTAAACCACCATACCACTTGATTGACTAAGAAATTTGTAGAATCCATTGTTCCCCATCCAGGGCTTTGTTCTCCTCCAACAATGCCTGAACGCAGACTTTCCGACACTTCAACAACCAAGTTTGAATGAGTGATGATTCTGGAAACTCTCCATCACATACTTTACTATAAACATTTTCCAGTTAAGAGCAATCCTTGTGTTATGCTCTCAGCCCCATCTTCTATTGCCTCTTTGGGGGTTTTGCTACATTAATTATTTCACCTATCTTCTGTATTCTCAATCTTTTCTTTTTTATTGACTCCTAATTTCAAAGAAGGAGTCCTGGTGTAGCACTATGGGTTAATGTGCTGGACTGCAAAGCTGGTTTGAACCATAAGGTTGGTGGTTCAAGCTCACCAGCTGCTCCTTGGAAACCCTATACAGGGTCACTATGGCACAACTTGATGGCACTTAACAACTACAAATTAAAAAAAAAAAAAATCCCCGTGATCCTGAATCTGGGCATTGCCCCATTTCTCTTTTGGAAAATTTAATATTTTGGAAAGAAAAATCTTCACTCTGTTTCTCTTTCCCGTCTCTCATTTTCCCACAACTCTCCATAAATTGGCTTCTGTCCTCATAATATGACTTCAACCACTAAGATTACCTGACCTTGTGTTTGTCAGGCCCAAGTGCTGCTCTTCAGTTCTTTTCTTACTGACCTCTCATTAGCGTTCAGGCTGTTGACCACTTTGGCTTGTTCCTCTGGCTTTTAAGAAACAATGCTTCTTTTTAGCCTTTTCCTAATTGATGTTTCTTCTTGGTCACCATTAGATTGGCTTCCTCAGCAACTCCAATATCAGGGTTCCATGGGTCATCCTCTGCTCTTCAAAGTCTGTATTCTCCTTAAGTCTTCTATTCTTTTCCATGTCTAATTTCTGCCTCTGTGCTGATGTAGACTTCTCATGGAACTCTCTGGCCATGGTGCACAGGAAGTTTCCTCCATTGCCCAGTTTTCTGTATCACCGTCCTGATTATTTAAATAAGTACCTGTCTTAGTTGCCGAGTGCTTCTATAACAGAAATACCACAAGTGGATGGCTTACATGAGCAGAATTTATTCTCTCACCGTTTAGGTGACTAGAAACCCAAGGTCAGAACATGAGCTTTGAAGAAAAGTCCTTGGTTCCTTTCAGCATCAACAGGCCCAGCATTCCTTGGAGATCCTCATATGTCTTGGCATCAGTCCTTGCCTAGATCTAGGAGCTTCACAGTGCAGGGATTCCAGGTCCAAAGGATTCACTCCACTACAGCTCTTATTTCTTGGTGGTACTAGGTCTCGCCTTCTCTGCTTACTTCTCTCTCCTTTATGTCTTGTATGACAAAAAGTGCTGCAAGTCACAACCCTGGGAAACTCCCTTACATTACCCAATTTATGGTACTTTGTAATGGCAACCCTAGGAAACTAATGTAGCCTGTATTGATTATTTTATTGTAATAACAAATCACTGATTCCACTTCTTCCTTGTGTTTCTTGCTTCCATTCCTCACTCTTCTGAACTTTGTCTTTGAGTCTATGATGCCCTTGTGCTATCAAATGGTTGAGTATTTTAAGATATTTACCTATTAGTGTTATTGTTCCCCTTATAGATTTATCTATTGTCTGACTGAAAATTGAGTCACACAGGTGAATTCAGTTCCAGACCTGAAGGGTGACCAAGGGTCATAGCCTAAGGATTCTACCAGCCTCTATCTGACAAGTCAGCCTGAGATTTTTTTCTGGTTTTAAGTTGTGTCCCATAATTTTCTCCCACTTCATCTAGGACCTTCTAGTATGATCCCTTTCAGAGCTGTTGGTAGTGATAATAGAGCACTGTCTAGTTTTTCTGGTCTTAGGGCCCAGGAGACTGATGTTCACGTGGTCCATTAGTCTAGTGAACTAATTGTTTCTAGGCAGCTTCAATTTTCATCACTCTTCCTTCCTCTGGATAGAGAGACCAATAGATGGCCACTTGTAAACTTTTAAGATCACTGTTCATCAAAATAGGATGTAGAATCTTGTCTTTGGGTACTATGTTATGTCAACTGACCCTGATGCACCCTGAGACTTGTGTTTTATCAAATCATAAAATAAGTCTTTTCCAAAAAAGAAAGAGGAATTTAACATGATTGTTCCCATTGGCTTCATTTTGGTAGTCTATGAGCACATTTTCTGTTTAATAAAATGTTTAATCATATGTTAAAAACTTTTCACTTTGTCTTGATTTTATTTTAACTTTCAGACAAATTGTAATCTGCCTTTCCCCTTTACTTGATCACTTGTATACTTGCCTTAAATAGTTAGGCCAGGTTATTGGCCACAGAGAATTCCTTCATTAAGAATTGCTTCATTACGCTAGGACACTTTGCTGACACAATTAGCAACATGGTTCATTACAGAGCTGAGAAACTCCTGATAACCTAAATAATATGACTTCTTTTTCCGGAGTAACTCCTACCAATGTATCACACAGCAGTCCTTTAAAATATAGAAAACTACGTTTTTATTGTCCCTTGCATAGCAGAGTTCTCCAGCTATGATAGTGAGGTTCTAAGGACAACTTTCACTCAGTATTTTAATCCCAGACACATGAACATAAGTGAATTTCAGGAAACTCTGACTGGCTGTATTATGGGTTTATATCGTTCTGTGTTACAAACACTACAAACATTTTGATTGGAGTATATAAAGGCTTAGTCTCAAGATTCTCCATCATATAGCCTTAAAATTAATAGCTAAAGATCCTTTCCTCCCAGTTTCCACACTCTTCTAGAAACATCTCATTCATGCATGTATAAATGCCACTGTGTTTTAGTTCTGCCTCTTCTTGACTTCTCCCTTATCTATTTGTCACTGGGGCCTTACTCAGCAGGGTACCATAACTCTAGTAACTTGGGGAGGAGGGAGATCCAAAAAGAGCAGTGGGGCGGGGTGGGGGGCGGGGAGTGTTGGCCAAAGAAACACCACAAAACAAACAGTAAAAAGGAATTGAACCTTTGAAAAGGTGGAAGAGTTATAGGATTGGGAAATTTAAAGAGGAAACATATTAGAAGGGTAGAACTTTGAGTTGGACAAAAATTTAGAGACAAATGATATCACATCAAAATCTTCATTCAAGAACTTAAGGTTCTACCTCATACATGCATGAGTTTATTCCAATGAAACACCTGTGATCATTGGAAGGTTGTAGACAAGTTCTCTTAGTAATACAAGGAGTTTCAAAAAGTTCAGGCAAAGATGGAATTAAAATGTAATGTAATTTTTTCACAAACTTTTTTGAAGTTCCCTTACTTTTCTTATTCATGCTAGGGTGACTTTAAAAAAAAAAAAAAAAAAAAAAAAAAAGCATTGCCAAAGATGAGCTAGCTCATAAAGAGCTCTCCATAAGTCTTTTAAGCAAGATTTAAGCTAATGAAGATGATTCTATGAAACTAATAATAACTGGGAACTAGATGTGGATGGACCAATATGATCCAGAGAGCAAAGTCTCAATAGTGGCTTCAGATGAGATCTCCTGGGCCAATTAAATTCAAGGCAGGCAGGTTGGTTCAGAAGGTCATTACAACTGTTTTTTAGGGTACAGGATGATGGTTGTTAAGTTCTGCTGAGTTGGTTCAACCTATGGGACCCTGTATAAGGTTTCCAAGGAGCCCCTGGTGAGCTTAAATCACCAACCTTGTGGTTCAAAAGGTTTTGTGGCCTAGCGCATTAACCCACAGCACCACATCAGGACTCCACAGGATGATTGGGGGGTGGGGGAGCATGTATTATGAAGGAGAGTGAAGAAAATTGAAAGATGCATTGGTGAAAAAAGAACAGGAAATTTGTGCCAAGTGAAAGTTTTCCTTCATAGCAATGCACTTGCTTGTTCTTCAAGGATAACAAGGCCTGTCCTAAGAGAATTTTCACAAGAAAAAGGAAAACTTACCCCACCCACCCTACAGCCCTGATCTTTACCCATTCAAATTTCTTTTTGTTAACCAAATTCAAAGAACAATGAAAAAGAACACAATCTGAGTCCCTCAAAGATGCCAAAACTGCCCTTTTGACAGTGTCAATCAGCTCAGAATTCTTTGGGAAACAGAGAGATGGAAACAGTACCTGTAGAAGTATATAGATCCAGATGAAGGATATGTGAAGAAACAATAGCTTCACATTTTGATATTTTTGCTTAACAAAAGTTTCTGTGATGTAGTAGCAACATTTTAGACTTACCCTTGTATGGTGTGAAGCATTTAAAAGTATAAACTAATAACAGTTCTTAAATTAATGTGTTTGTTCTCTTTTGCCTTCCTGTGTACTTAACCTCCTCTCAAGAACAATTTCTGGTACTCTTTCTCTAAGGCTTGTTGTTTGCTGACAAAAGGTTCCATTCACTAAGTAATGGGATAAACTAGTCTACGCCATACTGTCCATAGTTTTCTTGATTCTCCTTAGCTATTCTTAATTCTCTTCGTCTATTACCCAACTTCAATCTCCCTACATTCATCAGACGACTTTACCTTTCTTTCCACTGACTCACAGACTATACCTCCCTCAGAACTCCTCTTCTCCTGTATCCTGTCATCAGTGACAGCTTCCTATCCTCACTGTGCTGGTCCAACTTTCATCTTCCCAAGCCTACACAATCAACCCCCATAAGCAAGCAGCACTTAGATTAGATTGAATCTCAGACACACTGAAGTTTCAAATCCAGGTATTTGCCCTTGATTTCAAACTGTGAAATGAGACACTTTGATTCCTGTGAAAAGAATTTCAGGCCATGGTCAGAGGGTAGGAGAAATTTTTGAATTTTCTGGGGGAGTTATTTTCTTCTTGCTTCTAAATTAGATTATGCCTAAGGCTGGCCCTGAAGGTAATGTACTTTTTGTCATTTATTTAGGGTGGTTGAGATAAAAGGGAACTTGGTTAGGACAGGCAGTGGAGTGTCTTGGACAGCCCCTTAGGACAACTGCTTCAACAAAACCACAGAGCAAAGTTTCAGGAAGAAAAATGGTAGTAACATCCTTTCCCTCTTCAATTTAGTCATATGAGCAATGGTTGCAAATGGTTAACAAGTTCAGCTGCTAACCAAAAGGTTGACAGTTTGAATCCACTCAGAGGCACTACCTTCCTCTATGTTGTTGTTAAGCGCCCTTGAGTCGATTCTGACTCATAGTGACCCTGTATAGGGTTTCTGAGGAGCACCTGGTGAGCTTGAACCACTGACCTTGCAGTTCAAATGGCTTTGCAGTCTGGCACATTAACCCATAGAGCCACACACCAGGACTCATCTATGGTGGTGGTGGTGGTTATGAGCCGTGGAGTCGGGTACAACTCATAGCAACCCTGTACAGGGTTTCTGATGCTGTAAATCTTTATGGGAGCAGAAAGCATCTCTTTCTCTCGTGAAACAGCTGGTAGACAGAAAGATCCAAAATGTGAACAGTCCAATGAATCATTAAGATCTCTAGAACAGAGTGAATCGCACAACAATAGACTCAAAGATGGCCCAAAGCCAGGCAACATTTTGTTCTCTTATTCATAAGATCATGGAGCTCTGGTAGTGTAGTAGATTACGAGATGGGCTGCTAACCTCAAGGTCAGCAGTCTGAATCTACCAATAGCTCTGTGGGAGAAAGATGAGACTTTCTGGCCCCATAAAGATTTACAGCTTCAGAAACCGCATACATGGTTGCTATGGGTTGGAACAACCTCAATGGCACACCATAACCACCATATATAAGACTGCCATGAGTCAAAGCCAAATCCATGGCAAGTAACAACAACAGCAGAATACAGTGTAAACTGAAGTAACCTTTGAACCTCTAGAATAGCCAACAAAGAATCAAACATCATGACCTTCAAAATTTTAGGACTCACATTATAGATTAAGCACTAGACTGCTGACCATAAGGTTGGCGGTTCAAATCCACCAACTGCTCTTTGGAAACCCTATACAGGGTGACAGTGAGTTAAAACTGACTCAACAGCACTTAACAACAGCAACATTGCTTAAGAAAGAACCATAAGGTCAGCAGTTCAAACCCACCAGCTGTTCTGCAGGAGTATGCTGTGGCAGTTTGCTTCCATAAAGACTACAGTCTATGTTGCAGTTCTATCCTGTCCCAGAGGGCTGTCATGCATCAGAACTGGTTTCTTTTGTCTTAAGAACTGTATAGATGTTCTATGAAAAGGCTTCAACAGTTTATGGAAAAAAGGAATCAAAAGATGATGGATTTTTTTCCACGAACTTTTTGAAGCTCCTTCATATTTTTATTTCACAAGCCTCATGAGTTATAATGAGTTATTGAATAGTATGGTGAGCAGCACTTGACTGAAGTTGGTCTATGAGACTGATGAAAGAACAAGTCCCACATGAAGCCAATTATAATTTCTAATAAAAAATTTCAAACCATGACATTTAGCAAGATTGGTTAAGACAGGAAAATATTGGTCCCTCTGGCATGTAGCCATGTGACAGATCACAAGATGACACTTCCACCTCCAAATTATGGTTCTATTATAGCTCTGGTAGTGTAGCGGTTATGAATTGGGCTGCAAACTTCACGATCAGCAGTTCGAAACTACCAGCTGTTCCGCGGGAGAAAGATGAGTCTTTCTGCTCCCGTAAAGATTTACAGCCTCAGAAAC
>NW_006408528.1:36045976-36051702 GCF_000296735.1 Chrysochloris asiatica
CAAGTTGCCTTGAAGGAATTGGCAAAGAATAAAGCACCAGGAATTGATGGAATAAAAATAGAAATCTTTCAAGAAAGTAAAGTGGCACAGGAGGCACTCACTCATCTCTGCCAAGAAATTTGGAAGACAACTATCTGGCCAACTGACTGGAAGAGATCATTATTTGTTCCCATTCCAAAGAGAGGTGACCCAACCGAATGCGGAAATCATCGGACAATATCATTGATATCTCATGTGAGTAAAGTTTTACTGAAGGCAATACAGAAATGGCTGCAAACATACATTGATAGAGAACTTCCAGAAGTTCAAGCCAGATTCAGAAGAGACCGTAGAATGAGGGATATCATTGCTGATGGCCGATGGATCCTGGCTGAAAGCAGAGAATACCAGAAACATGTTTACCTCTGCTTTATTGACTATGCAAAGGCTTTTGATTGTGTGGATCATGACAAGCTATGGACAACATTGCAAATTATGAGTATTCCGGAACATTTAATTGTGCTCATGAGTAATCTGTACCTAGACCAAGAGTCAGTTGTTCGAACAGAGCATGGGAACACTGAATGGTTTAAAATTAAGAAAGGTGTGTGACAGGATTGTATTCTTTCACCATACTTATTTAACTTGTCTGCTGAGCAAATAATCTGAGAAGCTGGTTTATATTAAGAAAAATGTGGCATCAGGATTGGAGGAAGACTCATTTTAACAACCTGCGAAATACAGATGATACAACCTTGCTTGCTGAAAGTGAAGAGGACTTAAAATACTTACTGAAGAAGATCAAAGAGCACAGCCTTTGGTATGGATGGCATCTCAATGTAAAGAAAACAAAAATCCTCACCACTGGACCATAAACATTCTTATCAACGGAGAAAAGATTGAAGTTGTCAAGTACTTCATTTTTCTTGGATCAACCATCAACACTCATGGAAGCAGCAGGCAAGAAATTGAATGACATAATTGCATTAAGCTAATTGCTGCACAAGACCTTTTTAAAGTGTTGAAGAACAAAGCTATCAGCTTGAGGACTAAGGTGTGCCTGACTCAAGCCATGGTATTTTCAATCACTTCATATGCTTGTGAAAGCTGGACAGTGAATAAGGAAGACCATAGAAGAAATGATACATTTGAGTCATGGTGTTGGAGGAGAATATTGAAAGTGCCATGGGCTGCCAAAAGAACCAAAAGATCTGTGTTGGAAGAAGTGAAGCCAGAGTGCTCCTTGGAAGCAGGATGGCCAGACTTTGTCTCTCATATTTCAAATATATTGTCAAGAGGGACCAGTCACTGGAGAAGGATATCATGTCTGATAAAGTGGAGGGTCAGAGGAAAAGAGGAAGACCCCCAGTGAGATGGATTGGCCAAGTGGTAGCATCAATGGTCTCAAACGTAGCAATGATTGTGAGGTTGGCCCAGGATCAGGCAGTGTTTCATTCTAGTGTGCACAAGGTCGCAATGAGTCAGTAGCGATTTGATGGCACCTAACAATAACAACAAGAATGGTAGGGAGGAGCAGCATATATAGATATATTTATCTTCATCCAATTATTTGATATTTTTTTCAAGGAAATTGAAATCAGAAAAAGGTATGAAATCTGTTATGTAATACCCAAGTCCAGTTTTCAGTTAAATTGATGGTCTCTCAGAAGGTAGGAGACTGCCAAATGATCAAATGAATGAATGACTTGCTGGCAAATGTAATCCTACTTACATCAACAGATGGCCTTCTCAGGTCCCGTTTCAGCCATATTTCTCCTCCCTAACCAGGGTTAAAATCTACAGATAGAAAAAGATGGCAGCAGCCATGGGTTGAATAATGTGCTCCCAAACTATGTGCCCACTTGTTCGGGCCATGATTGTCAGTGGTTTGGCAGGTATGTAATGATGTAATATATGTAATGTGCCAGTTATGTGATGATCCCCCATGATGTGATCTAATCTGATCAACCAGTAAGAGGATTAAGGGTGGGATGCCATACCCTTAATGCTGTCACAGCCCTGAGCCAATATAAGGGGAGTTTTCCTGGGGAGTGGCCTGCAACACATTTTACTTAAAAAGATAAAAGGAGAGAGAAGTGAGCAGAGATCAGAGGGGCCTACTACCACCAAGAAAGAAGACTAGGGAGTGGAATACATTCTTTGGACTCGGGGTCTCTGCACTGTGAAGGTCCTGGATCTAGAGGAAGATTAATGCCAAGATGCATGGAAATCTCCAAAGAACATTAAGCCTACGGATGCTGAAAGGAGACAAGAATCTGTCTCCAAAGTTGGCACACTGAATTCAGCCTTCAAAACTGTAAGATAATAAATTTCTGTTTATTAAAACCATCTACTTGGAGTGTTTGTGTTATAGTAGCACTAGAGAACTAAGATGGTGGCCTTTTTAAAGTTGTTCTGTTATTATGGTATTAGCTTTCTCACTGTGTTTTTACTTTTTTCTCATGTGGTTCACAGAAACCATTCTGATCCAGTCTTCAGCAAAGGGGATCTCTAATCCTATAGCGATAAATACAGTTTAGATGAAATACAGCCACAAATGTCTTACGCAACATTAGAGAAGTTTGTGCTCAAGCAAAACCAAGAGGCCCAGGAGTTGAAAACTGGAGATTCTTTAGTTCTAAACTTCCTAAGGACTTCTGGGTAAGTAACTTCATATTTTAAGGAGCTCTGGTAGCGTAGTGGTTACGAATCGGGCTGTGAACCTTAAGGTCAGCAGTTCGAAACTACCAGCCGCTCCGCGGGAGAAAGATGAGGCTTTCTACTCCCGTAAAGATTTACACCCTCGGAAACCCTGTACAGGGTCGCTATGGGTCGGACCCGACTCGACGGCACTTAACAACAACAACAACTTCATATTTTGGCAACTTCAAAATAACATCAAGATCAGATACTGCTGATATTGCTTAAAAATTCACATTGTCTTTGCACAAAAGCTGTGGTTTGTTGGGAAATAGCAATAGCAGGGATGAACAGGTGGGTGGCAATCAGAATATTGCTGAAAATGTTTAGTAAAGACAGACTATGAGGCAAAATGCACATATTTGATGAGACTCAAGCTCTGCAAACAGCAGTTTTCCCTAGAGTACACTCTCTGTCCTGCAAGGGAGAGAGTAGCTAATCACAAATGAGCATTTTCAGCCTCAGCTGGACTCATGCACTCAGGAGATAGCAGCAGCAGCTGTCAAATGAATGCATGGGTTTGTATGCTGGTGCCTGTGTGTTATGTTACCTTAGATTGTGCATGACGTTCACTCACTTAAGAAACTGATATTTTAGGAGTTTGTTTTCTTTTTTTTAATAATCTGTGTTCTTCTCTGATTTTAAAATATTCTAGTGTTCTCAATAAGGACATGCATTTTTTTGAGGGAAAGCTAAAACTGAGCATTAAAATAACGGAATAGCCCTTCAGGTGAGCAGAAGAATAGACTGGGTTGATACCTATCTTTCAAAGGAATAGAAATCAACATCTTCAACTCTTGAAAGGATAAAGGAAAAACATGATTCAGCAATATCCTGGCATTTGCCATTAATTGTAACTTATCCCAGTTGCATATTGAAAAGCAGTTACAGTCCTTTAAGATTTATATAATACTTATAGCAGTATGATTTATTTACCAAGAGCTTCTTTGATGTGCTGTTTGAAAAAGCCCAGCCAAGTCGGTATCTCTTCCATCCGAATAACATTTGACTTGAATTACAAATTCGGTCCTGGAAAGGAATGCAGACAGTCAAGTGCATTTGCCTTAGATACGAATCCTGTCTCAGGCCTTAAAACATGAACCAGACCTCTCAGAACCCATGGCAGCTGCTCTGACCCCACTCAGCCTAGGAAGGTGTCCTAAGGCTGTCTTTCCTCATGAGCATGGTACTCTGAAGGCAGCAATGGTGGGCACTGTGCCGTTCCCCTGCCCAGCATCCATCCCTCTTCTCTGTCTCCTAATAGTTCCCTGGAAAATTATCCTTCCCCACACCCCTCACTGTATATAGGCTTGGTGTGTCAGTCAAGATGTCCAGCAATCCCCTGAACAAGGGGTAGGGGTGTAACCCTAGAAAGGCCGTTGTTGCTGTTACCTGTGGGTTAACAGCAACAATGGTTCTGACCTATAGCAACCCTGTATAGGGTTTCCAAGGAGTGACTGAGGAACCCTGCGGTTTACACTGACTTTGCAGTCCAGCGCATTAACCCACAGCACCACAACCTGACACCAGAGAAGTCATTAGAGACTTTCTTTTGGAAATTTGACTCTTGTGCTAAGAGGACACAGGAGCTGATCCACCGCCCCAAGGATGGTTCTTTGAAGGAATCATCTATTAGTTACTGTGATTGAGATTCTCAGAACGCTCTGGGCCTTGTTTTTTTCTGTGGCCTTGTTTATTGGAATTTGCACGTCACCCCAACAACTTGGAGAGTTGCTTTTGTTTGTTTTTGCTTAAATTGATTTGTTATTTCTTTTGTTTGCAAACACAGAAAGCTTTGTCTCTCTAGAAAACCTGGCCTTCAAGCCAGCCATCTCCATTGGCTCCATTCTCCTTAGAATTCTTAGCTGACATTTGGTGGATAGTCTGATGTACTGAAATTTCAGGAAAATATAATATGGGCAGAAAAAGGGATAAAGAATGGTTTTAGTAATTAATGGTTAATGTTTTAGCTGTTAGATACCTTTTTCTTAAAGGTATTTCCTTATACATCTGCACCCCTGATATGCCAAAATTGGATCTGACCTCATCAGTAATTCAAATAAAGGTGTTCATCATCAACCATTAGCAATTCAAATAAGCATCTGGCATACCGCCAGACCCTTCTGCGCTTAGGAATGGTTCCTATACATTTCTCTCCTGCAGACTGTGCAGCGGTCAGACTTAGCTGGGAGATTTCCTATCAGAGATGTACCAAAAACCACCTTGGTGGGAGCCAGGATGAAAAGCTTTGGCTTTCACCATCTTTTCTACTATACTTACTTGTTGTTCAAAGTTCTCCCTGTCCCAACCTTATGTTTTCTTTTTTGATCTTCTAGATCTCGTGGAACAGAGAGTTGCTGCGGTACTGTGTATGCAGAGACATTGTTTTTCTCAATTTTTCACCTTCATTCTCTCTGCCATTCTAATGTTTTCTGATGGTGTTAGAACCTAATAAACCTCTCCCTTTCATATTGAAAACAAAGAGTGTATAAATCTTCACTATAAATCCTAAAGCAATGGTCTTTAATCTGAGGATCGAAAACATCTGCGGGTTGTAAATCCATTTAGTAGGCTGTGTCCATTATTTTTTAAAAGGAGTATAGATAATAGAGTAGAACCGAATTTTAAATATCAGTACCTGGTTCATAATAAAGTTGTTGTTTTTTTAAAAAACAAGTTTTGTTTCAGTGAGGTTTAATGAATTCATAGTCTGGTCTCCTTACATGGTGTCCCCTCATCTTTCACTGACTGACAAGTCCTGAGTTCCTGCCACATCTCCTATCAAGCCCTTTGGTCTTTTTGGAGGATGTCACATGTCATTTGTATTTGGTACACCAGTGAGTTGAGTCCTCCAAACTCAGTCTAGTCAGACTACAAACTTTGTAGTCCCTGGATTACAGAGAGTTCTATTCCTAAATCTATCTTTAAGTTGAATTTGTACATTAGATGAAACAGTTAGGTAAGTTCATATCTAACATCCATTAGTAGAGTGTCTTGGCATAGTGAACATTTCTATGTGTGAAAAAAATTAAAGGAATTTGACCTAG
>NW_006408528.1:36052620-36054190 GCF_000296735.1 Chrysochloris asiatica
AGATAAATTAAAACATTAAAAAAATAATAACACAGTAATAATAATCATAATGTTTTGATGTACATTATAAATTAGCAACTGTTTGTTATTATGAACTATTGTATGTACTTTGAATTTTTAATAAAATGTACTTTACAGGGATTGGTTTGTAACTACGATTTGTACATGGAATCAGAAGTTCATTCATAACCCAGGAACAGCTTGTGGCTGATTTTCCAATGTGGGGTATAGGAGGATTTAGAAAATCCTCTCTGACAACAGTAGCCTAGCTATTGTTTTGTTGCCTAATCCTATTTTGCATGCCAGAAGCGAAATCTCATAATGTTATCCATTTTTACTCTGCATTTCTTCTGTAATGTTCTTAATCTCTCAGACATACCTTTTCACCCACATTTGGATACCCAAGTTCAATAGAAGTGAAGATTAAATACCCAGGAAGGCAAAAGAGAAAAGTATATTAACTTAAGAATTATTATCAGTTTACACATTTAAATGCTTCACCAAAGACCAAGTTTATAGTAAACACTACCATGCCTTTCCGAGTGAGTGTTTTGACTGGTCTCTAAATTCTTATCCAACTCAAAGTTCTGCCATTCTGTCAATACCATTTTCTCTTTGGATTTTCCAATCCTATAACACTTCTACTGACTCAAAGGCACTAAAAAACAACAACATGACACTCCTGCATTTCCAAGGGCCTGGTTCCTTTTTACTGTTTGATATGTGGTGTATTGATCTGGTAGAAGCCCCATCTACTGCTCTCTTTGGGCATTCCTCTTCTTTAAGAATTTGTTTTCTATATCACTCTTTCTCGGAACCTAATTCTCTGACATCAAAAGTCCTCACTAGATCATGGGATAAACTAATCCATGCCATGCTGTCCTTTTTCTTGTTTTGTTGATTCACCTTATATAATTCTTCACACCCTTTGCATAGCCCTTATACAATCCTCAACTCCACGAAATGTATCAGACAACCTTGTTTCCTACCTCACCAAAATTCATTCCTTCCATCTCAAACATTGAAATATTCAAACAATGCCCTCCTACTTTTGGTCCTTCTAACTGCTAACCACTCTTTTTGATATGCCCCAGTTCTTCTTCTCTTGTCACTTATTTCACTCTGTCAACAGACATGCTAATAATGACTCTCCTAAAAAAAATTGTCCTTTACAACTATTCTCTCTTTTCTCCACTTACAAATTTCCTGGCATTCTATGCTATATAAATATTCTTCATCTATTCCTCCTCAGTTTAGAATGTAACAGACTGAAATATGGCCTCTGTATGTACCACCTAGTTAAAGGTTCTCAAATGACTTTTCAATGCTGGTCTTTCCAGTTGTCATTCTATATGATATCTTTAAAGCATTTGATATTCTTGATAAATTTTTCTTTCATGTAACTCTTTCTCTATTATACTTATTGTTGTTGTTGTTGTTGTCAGGTACCATGGAGTCGGAACCGACTCATAGCGACCCCATGCACAGCAGAATGAGACAATCCTGGTCCCATCCTGGGCCAACCTCACTACCGCTGCCACACTTGAGTCCATCAATGATGCCACCTGGC
>NW_006408528.1:36055115-36056254 GCF_000296735.1 Chrysochloris asiatica
GAGTGTGCTTAATTTCAGAATGAGGAGGGTAAGGTAGAATCCCCACTGAATAGTTTCCTTTTGTCCAGATGGGTCTGCTGAAAGGGGATGGGGCATGATGGGAGTAGGATTTTATGACTCAATTGTGAGTAATTGTTATTAAGACTAATTGCGATTATCATAACTATAAATATAGATATGTAACTAAAAATGGGGAGTAGTTAATCTTTCACTTCAGAAACAGATCCTTGGACCATCAAGAGGGAAGAACATACATCACTGGAGTGTGGGAATCTAGCCAGAAAAGTGGCAACAGCAGAAATGGTGGTGGAGGTGATAGCATAGAGAGATAGAGCATCTGAGAACTCTAGGCTCATGGACTGAGAAAAGTTGTGTGTCTGCAGATAGGCTGGCTTGCAAAGTGTGCCCTTTAGACATTTAAAGGAATATGTATTTTCTGTGTGGCGTGTATGCATTAAAAAAAGAAAAAAGAAATACAGGTAAATGCTATTAACTAATGATACATGGAAGGGATTGTAACCATTACAATGAAACAAAATATGATTTGTTGAATGTAAAACTGATGCTATGCCTTGTAAATTTTCACTCAATTCACAATCAAAGCTTTAAGATTAAAAATCTCTGCCCTCATGGAACTTTGATTTTAGTTGGGAATAATTTCTGGTTCCCATGGATTGTTCTCTCTTAAGACTCCTCTAAGAAGTTCTCTGATAGTTCCTCAGACATTTTTAAAAATTTTTTATTGTGAAGTATGTGAGGGTTTACTGAGCACATTATAAATTTTGCATTCAACAAATCATACACTTTGTTTCATCCGAATGCTTGCATCCCCCTCAATGGAACATCATGATTCCCACTTTCTTTGTGTTTCTTATCTCCTTTCCTCCTTCTTTCCACAGCCTTCTGAATTTTGTCCTTGAGTAAAGCTGCCCTTTTGATCTTGAGTGGTTGACCAGTAGTGTTGTTGTCCCCAGTACATATCTACTTAGTATTGCTTGGCTGAAACCTGAGCCATGGGGGTGAGTTCAGTTCCAGACATGAAAGGTGACAAAGAGCTACAGTGTTGGGATCCCACCAGTCTCTGTCTGATCAGTAAGTCTGGTCTTTTTTTTATAATTTTGAGTTTTATTCTACATTTT
>NW_006408528.1:36064776-36066182 GCF_000296735.1 Chrysochloris asiatica
CCATCCACCACCCTTCAGGTCTATAAAGGAACTCACCCTCATGGCTCAATTTGCAGGTAAGCAGTAGATAGGAATATAGGGGAACAACAATGCTAGTAAGATATGCTCACCGTGGCCAATCATTCAAGACCAAAAGGGCAAAGCTGAGAAGAGATGGGAATGAGGGTGGAATGGAAACAAGAACCATGTAAAAACTGTTATTACATGGATGGGATTGCAATTACGTTGACAAAACAAAGTGTATAATTTGTGTTGGACTGCAAAGTCAATTTGAACCACAAGGTCGGAAGTTCAAGCTGCTCCTCGGAAACCCTGTACAGGGTCACTATGGGTCGGAACTGACTCGATGGCACATAACCAAAACATGATTTGTTGAATGTGAAACTGATGATCTTCTCTGTTAACCTTTACTCAGTTCACAAAAAAAGCTTTTGTTATTTTGTTTTCAAAAGCACCATACCATTTTGCACAGTAGTGGGACCATTTTACAGTCCCACCAGCAGTATATGAGGATTCTAGTCTCTTCACACCCTTATCAGCATTTGTGATTTTATATTTTTAAAAAATTTGCTATCAATGCTGGGGTGCGATGATATCTCATTGTTGTTTTGATTTGCATTTCTCTAATGCCCAAAGATCTCCAGCATTTCTTCATATGTTTGCTGGCCACCTGAATGTCTTATTTAGAGAAGTGTGTGTTCATGTACTCAGCCCATTTTAAAATTAGATTATTTATCTTTTTTATTGTTGAGGTGTTGAAGTTTTCTATAAATTTTAGAGATTAGTCCTTTGTCTGATAAGTCATTGCAAAAATGTTTTTCCTAGCTTGAGGTTATTTTGTGACTCTTTTGGTTAAATGTTCTGATGAACATACATGTTTAATTTTTACAAGGTCCAGTCATGTAGTTTGTCTTCTGCTATTTGTGTGTTCTCAGTTATATTTAATAGTATGTTTACACCATGTTTCAGAGCCCCTAAGTTTGTTCCTATTTTTTTTTTTTGTCAATGATGAGCTTTTATAGTTCTAGGTATAAGATGTAGGTCTTTGATCCTTGTTGAGTTTTTTGTTTTGTTTTGTTTTAGAATGTGATGTGAGATATGGGTCTTGTTTAATTGCTCTGCAAATTAATATCCAGTTTTGCCAGCACCCTTTGTCAAAAAGACTATCTCACCCCCATTTAAAGTGTTTTGGTCCTTTGTCAAAGATCAACTAACTATAGGTGGATGGATTTACTACTGGGTTCTCAATCCTCAGCCTTCCCCTCAACTCCCCAGGTAGCATATGATCAAGAGCCAATGATACTGAAGGAGGAAGTCCAAGGTGCATTGAAGGAATTGGCAAATAACAAGGCACCAGGAACTGATGGAATAAAAATTGAAATCTTTCAAGAAAGTGAGGTGGCACA
>NW_006408528.1:36067074-36100450 GCF_000296735.1 Chrysochloris asiatica
GCCTGACCCAAGCCATGATATTTTCAATAACCTCATATGCATGTGAAAGCTGGACAGTGAATAAGGAAGACCATAGAAGAATTGATGCATTTGAGTTAATGGTGTTGGAAGAGAATATTGAAAGTACCATGGGCTGCCCATAGAACCAACAAATCTGTGTTGGAAGAAGTGTATCAAGAGTGCTCCTTGGAGGCCAAGATGGCCAAACTTCATCTCTCATACTTCGGATATACTGTCAGGAGGGATCAGTTGCTGGAGAAGGATATCATGTTTGATAAAGTGGAAGGTCAGAGAAAAAGAGGAAGACCCCCAACGAGTTGGATTGGCCAAGTGGCAGCATCGATGGACTCAAGTATGGCGATAGTATTGAGGCTGGCCCATGATTGGGCAGTGTTTCGTTCTGCTGTGCGTAAGGTTGCTATGGGTCAGTACTGACTCAATGGCACCTAACAACAACAAAGACCTACATTCTTTGCTTCTTCTTTAAATATTGCTCCTCCCAGGGGACTCCTTTCTTCATGTTTTATATGCTCTTGGGGCAATTTTGACTAATCTCATGATTTAACTTCCACCTACATGACATTAACATTCATGTTAATGTCTCTATCCTGAGTGTCACACTAAAGTTCTAACTACCACAAATTTCTCCTGGCATGTCAGACAAGTTCTTTAAATCCTATTATCTAAAACAAGATTAATAGCCTTTCCACCAAAAATATTTTTTTCCTGTTGAACTTATTAGTAGCAGCACTATCTACACAGACCCATGAATTAAAAACCTCAAGTCACCTTCAGTTTATGTCAGACACAATCTCTGTCACTTTCCTTTACTGGGTGTCTCCTTTCAATGTCAACATTCACAATCTAGGTTCTGCATCCCCAAACTTGCCAGCTGCCCTACAAACACGGCCTCCTATCTGATCTTCTCTCACACCGACCCTAGAAGTATTTTCATACACAAACTTCATCATGGCATTCTCCTGCTGAAAAATGGCTAGTGGCTTCTGATTTCCTATAGGGTAACATCTTCATATGACACGTAAAGCTTTCAGAATCAAGCCAAAGCAAAATTCTGCCCTCTCACCAATCAGCTTTGGCATGTGTTAGTCTCTCTTAACAAGGAGAAAGTGACCAATAAACAACAAGTAAACACATCATAAACATATGTTGCAGGCATTATGCTATTTTTTCCTCCACAAATGCATCTAGATTTCAGTTACTGTTCCCATTTTGAAAGTGATAAAATTATGCTTAGAAAAATATTGAAATCTTGTTCAAATTCACAGGATGATTAAATGCTAGAACCAGGATTCAAACTCTAGTCTTCTTGATTCTAAAATCCAGGCTCCTTCTACCAGATCAGGCTGTGTAGTGGGATTCATCCCCTTTCTTTTTTTCAAGATTCAGTCTTCAGTGAAAGTTTCTCTGACTCTGCAAAGCCGTTAGTTACTCCATCCTCTGAGCTCCATAGTCTCACAGGGCACACAGTTCTGTGATAGTCCTATTCACATTGCATTGTACTTATTTATGTGTTTGCCTTCCCCTTAACCTGTGGGAGGAAGGCAACATCTAATTCATCAGCAAGAGGACAGCTGGGGAGGTGGAAACAGCAAGGGTTTGCCAAGAATTGAATCCCATTTTTGGTATTATTAGCTATGCAACCTTGGACAATGTGTTGTAACTTACAGAATTTCTTCACTTTCCTAATAGTGAAGATGGTAATATAGGCACTGTTCCTAGTATGTGTTGAAAGAAAAACTTGTAAGAATATCAGATCGTTTTATAGCCTTTTCAAGACATAAATTTGCATTTAAAGGGATCTTCCACAGAACTTTATAGTGGAGTGTTTGTTATTCGTGTGAGACTGAAAGGAGGGGTAGTTTGAGACAGGAAGAGCTTGCATCATCTTCCCCACTCCCATTTCCTATATTTTAGTAGCCTCCAAGGCTTATCTTGGAGTCCTGGTGTGGCACTGTGGACTAATGCACTGGACTGCAAAGTTGGTTTGAACTGCAAGATTGGGGGTACCAGCTCACCAGCCTCTCCTTAGAAATCCTACACAAGGTTGCTATGGGTCAGAATCAACTCGAGGGCACTTAACAACAACAACAAGGTTTATCTTATTGGAATAGACCTAACCTCTAGTGAAAACAATTTGTTCTTAAATCTGTGCAGCACCTCTTTACAAAAGCCAGAGCCTAACCCTGTACTAACTTTCAGAATATATACATCGATTGACTTGTTCATTGAAAACTCTTAGCTTTATAAAGAAGAAATGAAGCATACGTTTTAATGTACACTCTTGAAAAACACTCGCAAAAGATCTCTTAAGAAAAATATACCTCCAAAATATCTTTCATAGAACTCATTATTGTGTTTTAATATTTATGTGGATCTTTTAATCTCAACAGACTCCAAAGCATTTTGCAAACAGATTTATTACCTATCTAGTGTGTTCAAGTCAATTAAAGTAAAATTCAATTAAAATGCAACCACCTCCGAAGTAGGGCGCAGCAGATGTTTAACAGCTCACAGCGACACCTCACAGCAGTGCAACTTAAGCAGCAGTTGACGAACGAAAATGAAGAATTCCATTTTCTACTTAAGCTTCAGGAGCAACAGAGAGAAGCAGAATGTAATTATCCAAATTAGAAATTTTCTGTGACACCAAGGTTACCATCTCCACTATTCACAGAAGGGCCAAGAGATATTTATTGATCACATGCAGCCAAGAATACTGTTTTATGTTTCTGCTGATGGTCAGCTCCCTCAGGCGCACAGCCTCCAAGTACTTCAGTGATGAGAATTCACAACGAAGCCAGCAATGCTCCTCAGGACTTCAAAAAGGCATTCACCCACTCTTTATTCTCCTGCCTTTGGGCTTAAAAAGAAGGAATCGACCACCAGACTGTCTACTGAGTGAAAAAGTAAAAAACAATATAAACCATGCAGCCACTGTGCATCTTTTTGCCTCTTCCAGTAGGGCTTCTGGTATTTGACTTGATCCTGAATCTGAATGGAATGAAAATCATTCTCATCACTTCACTCTGAGTTTCTCCTACTTGTAGAGATGTAATTTGAAGAGAGTGCAAATAGCCCAGCAGTTTGACAAAGAGTAAAAAGAATGTAACTCAACCACTAGACTGAAAACTGCCTGAGTGGAGAATTGAGTTTGTCTCCTTTTCTTCCAAATGGATGCTTGTTCTGCATCCAGGCTATCTTCAGATCATCCCTTATGTGCTGACCATATGACAATTGTTGTTATTGTTAAGTGCCACCGAGTCACTTCCAACCTATAGCGACCCTAATGTTGCATTGATTTAAACATTGACCAAAGAAGGTTTTCAGAAAGAAAAGAGAAGCTTCTGGACTTTATTTTATATTGAACTGGACAATATTGTGGCTTACTTTTGCCTCGGTCTGATGTTGTTATGGCTGCTATGTGCCATCCGGTCAGTTTTAATTTATAGCCAACCCTGTATAAGGTCACAGAGTCTACAAATCTTTACAGGAGCAGAAACCTCATCTTTCTCCCATGGAGCAGCTGGTGGATTCGAACTATTGACCTTGTGGTTAGCAGCCCAATGTGTAAACCACTGATTGACTTCTAAAATTAGAAGCAAGCAGAAACATGTTAATGGATTTGTCTCTAGGTCAAATTTCTTCATCAACTAACCATGCTAATTCTATTGTTTAATTTATTCATTCTGGTAATGATCATTTGCACACAATTTACTGACACATGTAGAATTAACAACTATTTCCTTCTGTCCCTGTATGCTGAGGGGAGTCACCATCATTTTCTGGTGGAGGGACCGTTTACCCTCAAATCACTGACTAGTCAGATGTTGGTACAGCAATTTTATGTAACAAAAACTGTATCAAAGGCTGCTGAAGTAGGTTTTTAGACACTAAAGTATAACCTCCCCTCTAGCCTGTGGATTATAGGGATTAAGTCCTTGGATAGATATGCTGCTTTCTGATGTGAGAAAAATGGAAGACTTCTTCAAAAGGTTTATATTGACTTGTTTTTCTCAGAATCAAGGCAATGCAAATCAACACATTTATTATACTTCCGCTGCCTGAACAAAATTGTCCTGAGGTTGAGGAGATAGAAGAATACAATGATCTCCTGAATCCTTCTAATATCTCAGGGGTCTAAGAAGATGAGACTAGCAAAAATGAAGACACTGGGGTGACCCAGCACATTTACAGTAGAGCCAGAAATCATGGCTTTAGAAATTCTCTTTAGAGTTTGATGCTGCCTCTCAGAAGCAGGGTTTAGAGTCGGACTTTTGAGAGCTCAATTTCCGTTTTCAAGAGCAAACACATAGGGTAATGGAAGCGCAGAGGTCACCTTCAAGATAGCAAAGGAGGAATCGTTCCTGGTCACGCAGAAGAGGTTCTAAATTTGGAAAATGAGGTAGGCACTGTCATCCCTTCCTGTTTGTCACCTGAGGATCATCAATAATCTTAGTCTCCCATATCTACCAGCCTCTTCCTGACCACTGGGTCCTTCACAGCCCAGAAAGTTGATCAAATCCTTACGATTGAGTTAATTATATAAACAAGCAACATTTCTACATACCTTTCAATCTTTCTCTTCCCCTCACTAGAATCCTAGAAGGTGTTGGCTGTACTCATTGCCTTGACTTAAGTATTTAAATCTTGCCTCAGGCACTAGCAATTGGTACTGTTGTTAATTGCTGTCAAGTCGGTTCTGACACATAGCAACCCTGTGTAGGGTTTCTGAGGAGCAGCTGGTGAGTTTGAACTGATGACCCTGTGATTCAAACCTATCTCTCAGTCCAATGCATTCTCCTACAGTGCCACACCAGGACTCCAGCAATTGGCACTACACTATTGAAAATGCTCTCCTAAGATCACTGTTGCTGTTTGTATGCCGTAGAGTCAATTCTGTCTCATAGCGACCCCACAGGGCAGAGTAGAACTGCTCTTTATGGAAGCAGATTGCCAAATTTTATCTCCAGCAGAGGGGCTGGTGGGATTAAACCACTGACATTTTTGGATAGCAGCTGAGTGATTGAGCATTGTAGAAATCACTAACAGCTACTTTTCTGTTGTTCATCTCACAGCATCAGTGACCCTGTGGACCTTCATCTTGAACATCTCCCTTACCACTGACTCCTTGACATCACATTTCTCACTGCCTGCTATATGCCAATACCTCTGTTTGCTATAGTCTATTCATCTTGTTGGGCCTTCAGACCTCAGCACAGGTAACACCTTCTCTAGAGAACCTTTCCTAATATTTCCCCTCATCGCTACCCTATTATAATGAAATGTGCAAAGACCTGGAGGTAGAAAGCCAAAAGAGAAGAACACATTTAGCATTTCTCAAGCTGAAAGAACTGAGGGAAAAATTCAAGCTTCGATTGAATTCTGAAGGATTCTATGGGAAAAATATCGAATGATGCAGAAAACATCAAAAGAAGATAGAAAGAACACACAGAATCACTGTACCAAAAAGAAATGGTTGATGTTCAACAATTTCAAGAGGTAGCATATGATCAAGAGCCAATGTTACTGAAGGAAGAAATCCAAGGTGCATTGAAGGCATTGGCTAACAACAAGGCTCTGGAAATTGGTGGAATACAAATTGAAATCTTTCAACAAACTGATGCAGCACTAGAGAGACTCACTCTTCTATGCCAAGAAATTTAGAAGACAGCTGGCCAATTACTTGTTGTTGTTAAATGCTTTCCAGTAGATTCTGACTCAGTGACCCTGTATACGGTTTCTGAGGAGTGATTGGTGAGTTTGAACACCGACCTTGTGGTTCAAACCGAACTTGAGATCCTGCACTTATCCTACAGTGCCACACAAGGAAAGAGATCCATATTTGTGCCCATTCCAAAAAGAGGTGACTCAACAGAATGTGGAAATCATCGGACAATAACATTAATATTTCATGCAAGTAAAATTTTGCTAAAGATCATTTTAAAATGACTGCAACAATACATTGACAGGGAACTGCCAGAGGTTCAATCCAGATTCAGATGAGGACATAGAATGAGGGATATCACTGCTGACATAACATGGATCTTGGCTGAAAGCAGAGAATACCAGAAAGATGTTTACCTGTGCTTTGCTTTATTGATTATGCAAAAGCTTTGGATTGTGTGGATCATAACAAGCTATGGACAACATTGAGGAGTAGCTAGTGAGTTTGAATTACCGACCTTGTGTTTAGCAATCCAGTGCTTATCCTACAATGCCACACCAAGATTCCAGTAAGGGAGAGAGATATATACAAATAGTTGTAGCAATTTGAAAAGTGATGTCATAGTGTAGTGCTCAAATGCATTGATTAGGAAAGTGGTTAACTAAAAGTTACAATTTTTCATCTTTTTAAAATATACTTTATAAGTCTTGCTAGTATTGTTATTGATGTTTTATCTAATTGGTCAAATTTGTGTCACATGCTTACCCTTAGATGAATTGCTGATCGAGAATGAGATAGGATGGTTGGTTTAGATCAGGTTTCCTTTGGTGCTTAGGGTAGGACCTACCCTTTGACCTGCTAAAATGAGGAAAGTATCTGATTTCCTGGGTAGACACAATGTAAATCGCAAGGCCCTTGTAAGTGAAATAAGGAGGCAGGAGAGGCAAATCTACATTTGGAGATGAGAAGACCGAGTAGAGGTCAGAATGTTAGGACTGCTGAGTTTAAAGATGAAAGGCCTCTTGTTAAGTTAAGTTGTTAAGTGCCATCGAGTCGGTTCCGACCCATAGCGACCCTGTACCGGGTTTCCGAGGGTGTAAATCTTTACGGGAGTAGAAAATCTCATCTTTCTCCCGTGGAGCAGCTGGTAGTTTCGAACTGCTGACCTTAAGGTTCGCAGCCCGATTCGTAACCGCGTAGACAGTCTCTAGAAGTTGAAAAAACAAGGAAATGGATTCTTCTCTAGAACCTCCAGAAGAAATACAGCCCTGCCAAGACTTATTTTAGACTGCTGGCTTCCAGAAATATAAGCCACTAAATTTGTGCTATTTGTTACAGCATCAGTATGAAACTAATACAGGAACAGAAAGGTAGAACCCCAGCTCTGCTCCTTTCTCTGTTTCACCAGCACCCTGTGTTTACCTTCACTCTTAGTGCTCTCACATCATGCTCACAAAACCACCAAGTCTTAGTTCTTTTTGCTTCCTCAAGTCCAGGACATTGTGACATAGTTGTTGTTAAGTGCCATTGAGTTGGTTTTGACCCACAGCAATCCTGTGTAAGAGTCCTGGTGTGGCGCTGTGGGTTAATGCCCCATACTGCAAAGCTGTTTGAACTGCAAGTTTGGCTGTTCAAGCTCACCAGTCGCTCCTTGGAAACCCTATATTGGTCACTATGGGTCAGAACAGACTCAATGGCACTTAACAACAACAACAACCCTGTATAGGGTTTCCAAAGAGTGGCTGGTGAGTTTGAACCTCTGGCTTTGTGTTTCAAACTGACCTTGTGGATGAGTGCTTTTCTTACAGTGCCACACACACATAGAAATAGGTATTTAATTGTTTTTAGTAGGTACTTATTTAATTTTTTCAAACAAATAAATGGCTGAATTACTAAAGAAGTTTCTTCCCAGTAGCCATTTGTTAAGGATTATACCAAAGGAGATAAAATGAAAATAAATTAAAGAATTTAATCAGTAAAAATAACTGGACCCCCAACCATACAAGTGTCCTGCTCTCGATGTGCTACAGTGGGATCTGTGTCTGTAAACTCCTAATACTTTATTCCCTTTGGTGGAATAAAATCAGGGGAGAGAGAAAGGTCCAAATAAAGAAAACCAAAAAGCCTATGCTGTCCAGTCAATTCTGACTCATAGTGACCCCATGGGACACAGTAGAACTGCCCCATATGGGTTCTAAGACTCAAACCTTTACAGAAGCAGACTGCCACATCTTTCTTAGATAAACCGGTTCACACCGAAGACCTTTCAATGAGCAGCGAAGAGCTTAACCTCTGTACAACCAGAGCTCCTAAAATTAAAAAAGAAAATAGAGTCAGGATCTTGAGTAATGTTTTACCAGGTGGTAGTGATGGTTATGTGCTATGGAGTTGGTTCCAGCTCATAGCAACCATGTATAGGGTTTGTTGTTGTTGTTGTTGTTATGTGCCGCGGAGTCAGTTCCAACTCATAGCGACCCTGTACAGGATTTCCAAGGCTGTAAATCTTTACGGGAGCAGATAGCCTCATCTTTTTCCTGCAGACCAGCTGGTAGTTTTGAAATGCTGAGTTTGAGAATTCAAAAAATAAGAGAGATTTTTCAGTTTAGATCAATTAGATAAATTACCCTATATGGAATCCACATGTGAGAATTTAAACCATTGACTTAGCTAGAAATGTAGCTATATAATCAGCAGTTCAAACCCACCAGTCACTCCTGGAAGCCCAATACAGGATCGCTATGTGTTGGAACTGACTCGATGGCAGTGGCACTTAACCCTCACAACATGGTAAAATACAAGTCCATCGGGAATTTTTATGGATTTATACCTTAGTATGTTAATGACTCCCAACTTTCATACCTGAGAATTACGAAGATGACAAGTTCACTCACTTCAACTGCCATGTTACCTAGAAACTACTGGTTTTCTGAAACTGTTATTAATAGCTAGGCCAGACAAGCACTGCAATACTTCCAGCTACCAAACCTTCAGCATCAAAGTCTGACTTCCCATCTGTTGTGCATTCAAACCATTCAATTAACACAGTCACTTTCAACTCAGTTGAAAATTAGGAATAATTATGCTTAGTTAAAAAAAAAATGCTTCCATTTCTAAAGCACATGATCATAGGCTTCCATTAATTACCTCTTACACTTTTCCTTTTTCAATTTTGTTACTCTAAATGAGGAAACATTCAGTTAACCAATTTGATTATGGGGGTTGGGTGAAGGTTTTAACCCCAAACCTTTTTGTAAAGCAATCTAGAAACATTTACTGTTTATGACAAAACTAAATTTCCACCAAAGGAAACCAGCTTGGATATTTTCATGATATTCCATTAATTGTTGTTGTTAAGTGTTATATAGTCATTCCCAACTCATAGAGACCCTGGATAGGGTTTCTGAGGCTGTACATATTTGTGGGAACAGAAAGCCTCATCTTTCTTCTTCAGAGAGGCTCGAACTGCCAACCTTGTGGCTTGCAGTCCAGTGTTTACCACATGGAATCACCCTTCCTATTAGAGTGCATTTCAAATTTGGATGCAGATTAGAGGTGTGTCACCCCTGGTCACAGATATTTAGGAAACATTTCCTGCTAGACAAGAAATTTCTGGAACTTTTGAATAATGAAAAGGAGAGTAGTCAATCCACTGCATTCCAAGATCCTGGGCACTGGAGCCTGACACAGTAGCTTCAAGTCCAGAATTGCTTCTTACTAACTGAATTTGGAGTCCTGGTGTGGTGCTGTGGGATAAGCACTAGACTACTAACTGCAAAGTTTGTGGTTCAAATCCTCCAGATGCGCCTCGGAAACCCCTATACAGAGTTGCTATGAGTTGGAACTGACTTAGCCCTTAACAACAGCAACAACAGCTGACCTTGGGCACGTTACATTATCTTTTCTGTGCCTTAGTTTCCTTCTCTGTGAAGTGAGACAGTGATGATAATAACAGAACATGTGTCATATATCATACACTGATAGACATAGAGCGTTTAGAACAGGATGTGGTTTACATTCGACCTCTAACAAATTCTAAATGTCCTAGCATTTAGTTATGGAAGTTCTATTTGATTTATTTCATCAAAAAAAAGCCATGCGATGTTTGTGCTGGAAAAAAAGTCTTAGAAGTCACCTAGTCCCATACTTCAGACCTTCACCCCAATAGCTTTTCCACATGTAGTTGTTGTTGGGTGCCATGGGTCAATTTTCATGCCATGGAGTTGATTTTCATCTCATGGGGATCCCACATGGCAGAGTAGAACTGCCCCATAGGGTTTTCTAGATTGTAATTCTTACAGGATCAGCTTGTTAGTGCTTTCTTCCTAGGAACCTCTGGGTGGGTTTGAACCATCAACTCTTTAGTCAGCAGCCTAGTGCTGAACAGTTGTGCTACCAGAGGTTCTTTTTTTTTCAGGGATCATTAGCCAGAATGATCTTTCTTAAAAGGAATTAAGCTTTTACTTTTGCAGACATTTGATCAATTCTTTGACAAAAATGGAAAGGCTTTGTTCAGCAGTCACTGAAGCTGCCAGAAGAATGTGTTTCAAAATACCAAACATAAGGATTCTTATTATAGGAATTAGCAGTGAGATTAAAGTTTAAATTTACTCATTATTATTTTCCATGTTTATTCTCCATCTCACCTTCTTATACACATGACCATACACTATTTTAATTTCTTAATGATTTTATTCTTTCCACTTGGCAGATAATTCTTTTTTTTTCTGTAAGTGTATATATTTAATGAAGCTGAGATTAGCATGGATATTTTTACTTGATACCTTTAAGTGCACCAGCTACTTATTATAACAAAGCATCTTTAATTTGATGCTACATCAGTGATTAGGATAGGAATAAAATTTATGATGGGATGTGTATGCTGGCTCTTGTTATTAATTGTTATGAATGTAAGAAATACAAGTAGAAAAGGTAATTTTTCTGATTGCTTATGTAACCTGAAAGTCCTAAATTAAACAGAGGCTGTCCTGTCCCTCCCTGTGCAGGAATCACAAGGAAGCTTGTGAGTTTTTGTTTCTCCAGATGAGAAGATCCCGTCTGGGCCTTGACATCTACTTTGTCAGGAAGAAATGGAGTCGATTTTCTGCATGTTCCTGCAATACCCTCCCTACGCTCTCCATCCACGTAGATAACCTCTCTGGTCAGGACTATGAGTTCTTTCTTTTTCCTGCTGAATTCAGTCATCACTAGAGGCTCAAGGTGCAAGGTCACCCCTCCTCCTCCTCCCACCACACCTATCCCCAAGCAGCACTACCATCATCAGTTACCATTGTGTTGACTTCAACTCATGGTGACAGCATATGTGTCAGAGTAGAACCGGGCACCACAGTGGCTGGATTTTAGCAAGTATATCACCAGGCCTTTCTTCTGGGATACCTCAGGATGAACTCAAATCTCCACAAGTGTTTGTACTACCCAGGGACTCAAATTCCCTCTTTGGACCTCATCTCCCTTTTCCTTTTCATCAGTTCTCTGAAATTTGTGTTCTACCACTAGAAAATCTCCTCAATTTTCTTTCAACATTTCCTTCACTTTTTTATCCTTCTGGCTCTTTCTTGAGGACTCTGTTTCCCCTTGAGCCCAAATGGAGGTGGGTTTTTCTCTCCCACACTTCAGTACAGCTGGAACTGGAGGAAATCCTTTCTTCTTATAGCTGCTTCTAGGACATTCTGTCTCCTTCTTCCCCCAAAGTCCATGAACTCTTCTAGTTGGTGTCACCTGCCAACTTCTTTGTAGACTTTGTCTTAGATTAAGACTCTCCATGAAACAGACTGAGTTAGGCTATTTGCGTGCAGGCTGATCTGGGAATGTGCTGTGAAATGAAGCAAGACCTGTCAGAGTCAAGGAAGCAGAAATCGACAGAGAAGTTGGTCACGGATGCAACAAAGGCCTCGACGGATCCCACAGGGAACACTGAAGCTGGGACGGCCCTCTAGAGTTGTCCCCAGTTGCCTTGTGATAGGCCCTGAGGAGAGAGAATTTTTCTTTGCTTCCTTTCCTACCATATTCAAGGTCCATTTGTAAAAGGTGTATGTATGGATTCTTCACAAAAAGCTAATTTTACTATCTTGGATCCCTCTTTACGTCTGGTGGTGGTAGTTACTTGCCATGGTGTCGGTTTCAACTCATAGCAACACTGTCTTCGGAAATGCATATCTAGATGGAGGATATATCAAGGTTTCTGAGCCTGTAAATATTCACTAGAGTAGAAAGCCTCATCTTTCACCCGTGGAACAGCTGGTAGTTTCACACTGCTGACCTTGAGGTTAGCAGCCCAATTCATAACTGCGCTACTGGAGCTCCTTTCTTGACATCTACACAAGCCTATTACATACTCTCCTTTAAGATTCTGGAAAGAACTTGAGGCTAATGGTTAAGTTTCTCACTGTCAGTGAAAAATATCTGCAAAAAAGAATTGGTGATGGAGTACAAGGGAACTTCTAAAGAAAAAGAGACCTTGCTAATGTAGGAAATTCATCTAAGCCAGTAAGCCTGTGAATTTCTTAAACAGAGTGGTTTCTGGGTTGGTCTACTATATCCATTGCCCCACATGATGAACTTTCGAGGTTGGTGGTCCAAACCCACCAGCCACACCTCAGAAACCTTCTACAGGATCTCTATGAGTTGGAACCAACTCGACAGCACTTAACAGCAACTTTCTTATTTAGACCTTCTTTCCTCTTCTTGAAAACAAATAGGAATGCGATTTTACCTTTAAACATTAAAGAGTTGTCAGAATAGTGGGAAGTGCCAGCCAAGCCAAATTCTGAGAGCAAGCTTGACTCCAGAGGGTCAAGGAAAGTTAGTAAGCACCAAGGCTGCACTGAGAGCATTTGCCCATAGTAAGAAAAAGATGAGGAAATTTGAGTTTTGATTCAGGAGCCTCAGGTAGGAGGAGAACAGAAATAAATTCCTATACCAAAATATTCTACCAACCATTCAAAGATGAAATCACTTCAATCATACAGTCTTCCAGAGAATAAAAGAG
The DNA here is from genome assembly GCF_000296735.1 of Chrysochloris asiatica. Taxonomy (NCBI): domain Eukaryota; kingdom Metazoa; phylum Chordata; class Mammalia; order Afrosoricida; family Chrysochloridae; genus Chrysochloris; species Chrysochloris asiatica. The sequence continues at coordinate 36,079,767 of NW_006408528.1, forward strand.
GGACCATTCTCAACTCCTTTTACAAGGGTAAGTCAAAAAGTATTGCTACTAGGATTCTAGTTCACGCATTGTTGTTATTAAGTGCCAGCGAGGCGGTTTCAAGTCATAGCAACCCTGTATAGGGTTTCCAAGGAGCAGCTGATGAGTTTGAACTGCTGACCTTGCAGTTCAAACTGACCTTATGGCCCAGTGCTTATCCTACAGTGCCACTCCAGTTCATATATGCATGAGTTTATTCCAAACAAAACATGTTTAAACATGTCTCTGTGATCAGTGGATGAGGACTGTAGACAAGTTCTTTGTGATACAATTGTCTTAGACTTCTAAGGGTGCCTTCAAAAGAAAGGTCCAATCAATACAGTGGGTTCCAAGAGGATCTGCTGGGCCAGTTCAATGAAAGTCAGAGAGGTCAGCTCAGAATGTTACAGCACTGTTTTTGGGATTCCAAAATGGTAATCTTGATAGATCTTCTTGACTTTCACAGAATGATCACAGAGTCTTATTAAGAAGTAAGTTTTAAGAACATTGAAAACTGCATGGGTGAGAAAAGGCCAGGAAGGTTGGACCCAGAATTTTTTTTCCCATCATGACAATGTACCTGCTCATTCTTGGAGGGTAGCAAGAGCTGGCTTACAGACTTTTGTTGAGAAACCTTACCCATTCACCCTACAACCTTGATCTTGCCCCTTCAGAGTTCTTTTTGTTGCCCAAACTCAAATAACATTAAAAAGGAATATGACTTGAGTCCCTTGTGAATGCCAAAGCTGCATTTCTAATATTTCTGGGCAAAGAGGTAATAATCATTCTTTAAAGAGAAGGTGGCTTGGAGTTTAGAGAAGCTGAATGTTCTTTTGGTCATCTTCATCTCCAAGAGGGTTAAAAGATCTTTCATTCTGCAGAAGAACTTGATACAGTTCTAATTCAACTTGTCCTTTGTCATATACTCTCTTCATGTTTTCTGTATGCTGAATTATCACTTCAACTGCTTTGCTAACCCGGCTTTCTGTTTATAAGGCTAGAAGTTCAAATTCAGAGTGTTGACTTTTGGAGAAGACTTTCTCTTTGTTGGCTCTGAGAAAAGGTCCTTATTGCCTTTCAGCATCTGTAGACCCATTGTTGTTGTTGTTGTTAAGTGCCATGGAGTCGGTTCCGACTCATAGCAACCCTGCACAGGGTTTCTGAGGCTATAAATCTTTATGGGAGCAGAACGCCTCATCTTTCTTCCGCGGAACCGCTGGTAGTTTCGAACTGCTGACATTGCGGTTCACAGCCTGATTTGTAACCACTACGCTAGACCCATTAGCACAACAGAAATGAAAATGGAAATAAAACCCAAAACCAAAATGAACTCAACACAGAAAATTATGTGGAACAATGAAACTAGCAACACCCCCCACACACACACACACAGCAAATTGATAGCATCAATTCATACCTATCAAGAATAACACTGAATATAAATGGATTAAATATACCAGGCAAGACAGAGAAGCAGAATGGATAAGAAACCAGGACCCTTCAATACACGAGTCCACAAGAGAAACATCAAAACGATGGAGATAGCCTAAATGTCCATCAACAGAAGAATGGTTAAACAGACTTTGGTACATACACAGTGAAATCCTACAAAATGTTGAAGAATAATGATGAATCTGCAAAACACCTCACAACATGATGAACCTAGAGGACATTATGCTTAGTGAAATTAGTCAATCAAAAAAGGACAAATATTGTTGAGACCAAAGTTGTAAAAAGTTAAGAAAAGGTTTTCTTGATAAAAGAAACATTCTATGATATTGCATGGGGAGCGGGGGAGAGAAAATTATTCACAGACTAGAGGGTAGACACATGTTCGCATGGGTTACAGGGCAGGCAATATACAAGCAGAGGAAAAATGAAGGTAGTAAGAGACACAGGTAAGAATGCAATAGTTAAAGTGAATAGAGGTAAGTACTGTTTAAATGATGGTACATGGAGGAAATTGCAATCTTTTTTTTGGCTATGATTTTTTTTTAAATAAAGTGATATTAAAAAGAAGCTTGTGGAGCACTGCTTGCCATTCTCTGGGCCCCACTGTGGGTTGCTGTGGGGGTTGACATTCGAAAGCAGAGGCTTGGGAAGACAGTGTCCACAGCACCTTCCCACAGCCATCCCAGTGCCCAGCTTTGGGTCTAGAATGAATTTGTCCTTGCCAATCTCTCAGACAGCGCCAGGGTCTGCCTCCCAGGTCTCTGGTTCCCCACCACCACCATCACCACCAAATGGATCTGAAATAGGCCATGCAGGTGACCCCACTGAGCCTGAGACCAGCTGCTTGTAAAGTCTGCTTCAGAGAACGAGGCTAGCCAGTATCAGCCCACAGCCAGGTCTCTCTACCACACTTTATTAGGAGGGGAACATAAGTACTAGAGACATAGGTGCCGGGCTGAGGGGCTCATGAGCTATCTTTACAAGGACAGTGCCTGATGCCCTGAGAGAAGTGCCCAGAGTGGGTTGGAGCTGGGCTTCTAGGCTGAGCAAGGCTCCTTCCAGTTCACTATTTAATTCCTTCTTGCTTGTCTTTGATGGCCACCCAGAGGTGGTCTGCACGCGGATGATGATCTTGTGTTCCAAGGGGTGGGGGACTTTGTAGCTGGCAAACGGCACCTGTGCGTCTTTCAACAGCTGTGATTTGATGATGTTTCTGAGGGTGTCGTCTTCTTTGTTGATGGTGAGCAAGCAGGCATTGGGCACCTTGGTGTCCTTGTTGATGGTGATCTTCACACCCTTGAAGAGCAGGAACAACTTGAAGGCAGGAGGGGCATTCATCCTGAGACCACAGCTGCCGCCACCTTCCAGGTCAGTTTCTTCTTCCAGGTTTGGAAATTGCTATCATTTTAATGAAGCAAAGTATATGATTTGCTAAATGTAAAATGCCCAGCAAAGGTGTCCTTCAAATACGATGATGAAATTAGGACATTTCCTGATAAACAGAAATGAAAGGAATTTGCAATAATTAGAGCAGCTTTATAAAAAATGCTAAATAGTGGCCTTTGGGCTCAGAACGAACAACAGAAGACAACAACCTGAAACTGGCAAATTCTACAACATCACCCAGAACTCAATCCAGATATGAAAGTTTTTAAAGTAAAACAAACATACAAGACTGAAAATAGGGAACCAGAGGTATCAATTTATAATGAAGTCAACAACGGAGAGAAAAGAGGGAATAGTATAGATACAGAGTTTCCAAGGGGCAAGTAGTTTTCAAGAGAAAACAGATTGTTTGAAGGAAAAAAACAATTAATAGGGTAAAGTCAAAGCACGCTAATAATTCTTCACCTGAAAATACAAAAGAAGAAAACCAGAAAGATCCAGTCATCATTAACACACCGGAAATGAAGAAAATGAAAAGAAAACCCATAAATAAAATGAATTCAGTGCAGAAAATTGTGTGGAACAAAGAAACAGCAACACCTCAAAAAACACACACAGCAAAATGACAGCAATCAATTCATTGTCTCTGTCAGTAATTACACTGAATGTAAACGTGTTAAATGCACCAGTCAAGAGACAGAGGGTAGCAGAATGGATAAGAAAAACGTATCTTTCAATATGCTGTCTATAAGAGACACACCCTGCACAAAAAGATAAAGCAGACTAAAAATCAAAGGATGGAAAATAGTATTTCAAGCTAAAGACAATGAAACATGAACAAGAGGCAATATTTAAGCTCTGGTAAAATGGACTTTAAGGCAAAAACCTGAATAAGAGAAAAAGAAGGCTATTATCTCATGATTAAAGGGTCAATTGAACAAGAGGACATAATCATAATAATATCTGTGCTCCTAATAAAACTATCTTAGAATACATAAATCAAATTCTAATAGAAGCCAAGTAAGGTACAGACAACTCTACAATAACAGTAGGAGATTTTAACATACACAACTAGAAAGAAATTCAACAAAGCCACAGAAGAACTAAGCAACGCTATCAACCGACTTGACCTCCTGGATGTATAGAAAGCATGCAAACCAATAGCAGCACAATATACATTCTATTCCAGTGCACATGGAAGATTCTACAGAATAAACTATATATTAGGCCACAAAGCAAACCTCAGTAAATTGAAAAAAACATTGCAAAGCATCTTCTCAGATCACAGTGCTATAAAATTAGAAATCAAACACATGGAAATTGAATAATATACTGTTTAAAAGTTACTGTGTAATAGAACAAACAAAATTAAAATTAAAATATTCTTTGAATGGAATGAGAATGAAAGCACAACATACCCAAACCTTTGGGACACAGCAAAAAAAAGTAATCCTAGGGCTAGTTATAGTAGTTCTCGCACACATCCACAGAGAAGAAAGAAACAAAGTCAACATCTAACCCAACATCTCCAGCAATTAGATTAAGAGCAGCAAAGTATACCAACTGTCATACTTTGAAAAGTAATAATAAAGGTTAGAGCAGCAATAAATGAAATAGAACAGAAAAACAATATAAAGAATCAACAAGATAAAAAGTTGATTCTTTGAAAGGATTAATAAAATCAACAAACCATTGGCAAATCTAACAAAAGAAAATAAGAAGAAGATGCAAATAGCATGAATAAGGAATGATAGGGCAACACCACAATAGACCCAACAAATAAAAAGATAACAACACAATACTACAAAGAATTGTAATTTGTAGTATTGCGTTGTTAATCAAGTTTTTCAACAAATTTGAAAATGTAGAAGAAATGGACACATCTCTAGAAACACATGACTTACCTAAGCTAACACACAGTGAAGCAGAAAACATAAGCAGAGCTATAACTAAAGGAGAAATTGAATAAGTGATTAAAAGATTCCCAACAAAAAAAAGTCAGATCCCAGGTAACTTTATCGGTGAATTCTACCTAACATTCAGAGAGGAACTGATGCCAATCAAACTGCTCCAGAATATGGAAAAGGAAGGAAAACTCCCAATTAATTTTATGAAGCAAGTATAACCCTGAGACCCAAACGAGGCAAAGACATCACCCAAATAAACACAAAAAACAATATCCCTCATAAGCATAGATGCAAAAATTCTCAACAAAATCCTAGCCAATAGACTCCAACAACATATTAAAAAATATACATATCCTTATGCAAGGATGGTTGTTTCAAATTAGAAAAACCATCAACGTAATCCACTACATAAAGAATACAAAGGGAAACAAACAAACAAACCACGTGATTGTATCAATTGATGTGGTAAAAGCACTTAACAAAACCCAACACTTATTATTGATAGAAAAAACACTCAACAAAATAAGAATTGAAGGAAAATTGCTCAGCATAGTTAAGGGTACACATACAAAAGCAAAAGCCAACATCACTCTGAATGGAGAGAAACTGAAAGCATTAATCAGACAAGGATGGCCTTTATCATCATTCTGTTCAATATTATGCTGAATGTCTTGTTGTTGTTGTTGTCAAGTGCCACTGAGTCAGTTCTGACCCACAGCGACCCTGTATAGGGTTTCCAAGGAGCAAATGGTGATCTTAAACTGCCAACCTTATGGTTCAAACTGACTTTGCAGTCCATCACATTAACCCACAGTGCCACACCAGGAATTAACCAGAGTTTAAAGCAAGATAGGGAAATTGAAAGTATCCAAATTGGCAAAGAAGTAAAAATTCTATTTGCAGATGATATGATCCTATACCTTGAAAATCCCAAAGACTCAGTGAGACAATACTGTAATTCATTGAAAAATTCAGCAAAGTTGCAGGTACAAGATCAACACACAAAAGTCAGTTGGATTCCTATACACTAATAAAGAGAGCTCTGAAAAGGAACTCAGGCAAAAAACACAATAGCCACTGAAACGAAGAAATACTTAGGAATACATCTATGCAGACAAGCAAAAGACCTATTCAAAGCAAACTACAAAACGTTAATACAAGAAACCAAAAGAGACCTACAAAAATGGAAGAATATACCATGCTTATGGGTAGGAAGACTTAACATTGTAAAAATGTCAACAATACCCAAGGCAATTTGTAGATATAATGTAATCCCAATCTAAATCCCAACATCATTTTTTAAAGAGATGGAAAAACGAATCACTGACTTTATATGGAAAGAAAATAGACCCTGAATAAAAGAAAAATAAAATAGGTTTCTCAATTCCCAATCTCAAAACCTACTACACAGTCACAGTAGTCAAAACATCCTGGTATTGATACCAGAGAAGGCACATAGATCAGTGGTACAGCACTGAGAATCCAGAAGTAAATCCAACGGCTCTGGTAGCATAGCGGTTACGAATCGGGCTGCGAACCGCAAGGTCAGCAGTTCGAAAGTACTAGCTGTTCCGCTGGAGAAAGATTAGACTATCTGGTCCCCTAAAGATTTGCAGCCTCAGAAACCCTGTACAGTGTTGCTGTGAGTCAGAACCAACTCCACAGCATATAACTAACCAACCATGATCAATTGATCTTCAGCAAAGTGTCAAAACATATTAAATGGGAATCAGATAACCTCTTAAACAAATGGTATTGGCAAAACTGGAAATCCATCTATTTGCAGAAGAAAGAAACAAGGCCCATATCTCACACCATACAAAAAAAACAAACTCAATATGGATTAAAGACCTAAAAATGTGAAACCTGTCACTATAAATATCATCAGTGAAAAAACAGGGATATAAATACATAGTCAAATAAAATTGAAAACACATAAACAGTATAAAACAAAATAGACGACTGGGACCTCCTAAAAATTAGACACCTATGTGTGTCAAATGATTTCACCAAAAGAGTAAAATGAGAACCCACAAAAAGGTAAATTTTTTTCAGTGATAAGGTACTATTGTCTAAAAATTATGGAACACTTCAACACCTCAACAAGAAGACAAATAATTCCATTAAAAATGGTCAGAAGATATAAACAGATACTTTGCTAAAGAAGACATTCAAGCAGCCAACCATCTTACGAAGACATGCTTGTGATCATTAGCCATTAGAGATAATGCAAATCAAAACAACAATAAGTATCATATTCTAGCATTTATAACAAAGTTCAAAAAAACAGAAAACAACTAATGCTGGCTAGGGTATGGAGAAACTGGGACCCTCCTACATTGCTGGTGACGCTGTAAAATGGTGTAACCACTGTGGAAAACAGTATGGAGCATCCTCAAAAAGTTGGAAATAAAAATACCATATGACCCAGCATTCTTCTACTTGGTATATACCCTCAAGAAATAGGAGCAATGACCTGAATAGATATAAGCACACCCATTTACATTGCAGACTATTCACAATAGCAAAAAGATCAACAGGAGAATGGTTAAACAAACTTTGGTACATGTCTACATAATGAAATACTACACAACATTGAAGAAGAATAATGACTCTCTGAAACACTTCATAACTTGAATGAACCTGGAAGGCATTATGTTGAGCGAAATTACTCAATCACAAAAGCACAGATATTGCATGAGATCACTGCTGTAAGAGTTAAGAATATGGTTTTTTTTGCCAAAAAAACCCCACACAAAACACATTATGATGGTTATCAGGGGTGGGAGAGAAGGAGAAATTATTCACTGGCACCTGGTGTGGCACTGTGGTTAATGTGTTGGACTGCAAAGTCAGTTTGAACTGTAAGGTCTGCAGTTCAAGCTCACCAGCTGCTCTTCAGAAACAGAATCACTATGGGTTGGAACCGACTCTACAACACTTAACAACAATCAACAAAGGTTAGACACGTGTTAACTTGAGTGACGGGGAAGGTAATATACAACAAGAGGAGGTTGGCACAGGAAAAATGAAGTTAGTGGAAGACACAGGAAGTAATGCAAGAGTTAAAGTGAATAGAGGTAAATACTGTTAACAGTACATGGAATTGTACTACCTATGTAATATCAAAAAGTGTATGATTTTTAAAATGTGGGACTGATGAGTTGTTCTGTAAACCATCACTCAATTTGCAATAAAAAGTTGAAAAAAAAAGAAAAAGATTGTGAGCATCCATCTGAGACACAGCTACAGGTTTCAACTTACCAGGAACAAAGCAGTAAGAAGATAACCAAATGAGCAGAGAAGAATAAGTCTATAAGAGTCAGAACCTCATCTATCCTGAGACCAGAAAAACTAGAGAATGCCTAGATACCATCATCAACCATTCTGACTGGGTCCACAATAGCCGGTCCCAAATAGAATGGAAGAAAAATGTGGAGCAGAACTCAAATTCTTATTTTAAAGAACCCCAAAAAATCAACATTTGAAATAATAAAGAAGAGTGGACCGCTCCAGCACTATCACCTTGAGTCACTCTTTAAACCTAGAACTGAACCTATCTGCTAAGACCATCTTTTTTTTTTTTTAAGGAAATCATCCCTAAGTATATATTTTTTTTAAATTTTAAATTGTGAGTTGGGTAAAGTGTTACAAAACAAATCAGTTCTCCAGTCAACAATCAATACACATTTTGTTTCATGACATTGATTGCACTCCCCACAATGTAACACCAATCATCAGTTTATCCTATATTTCCTGTTTCCTTTCCTCCTTCTTGCCTAACCTTCCCTGTCTTCGGAACTTAGTCCTTGGGCAATAACTCTTAGTATATTTTTCATCTTATAGACCTGTCTATTGAGGAGCTCTGGTACCGTAGTGGTTACGAATCGGGCTGCGAACCTTAAGGTCAGCGGTTCGAAACTACCAGCCGCTCTGCGGGAGAAAGATGAGGCTTTCTACTCACGAAAAGATTTACACCCTCGGAAACCCTGTACAGGGTCGCTATGGGTCGGAACCGACTCGATGGCACTTAACAACAACAATTGTTTGGTTGGGACTTGAGCAACAAGAGTGAGTTCTGTTGCAGGCCTGAAGGGTGACTGAGGGCCACAGTGTGTGGGTGCCACCAGCCTCTTTTCAACTACTAAACCTTGTCTATTTTATGGTTTTGAGTTTTGGTGAAATCACTTTTTAGTGAAACAGCAGAGTGGCACAAAATAAGGGATATTATCCATCACATCAATGCTCTACTTAAAAACCATCAGTATGCAATCAAAAGGCCAACAGTTTCTCAAAAGCAACCATGCAATGATAAGGGAGCAGAGAAAGTAGAGTACTGGAAAGAGAACAAACAGAACCCAATTAAAGAGAAAGCTAACACACTGTGATAAATTTAACTCATGTCATTGAAAAATTTGTGTGGAATTTTCCAAATGGGAACTTAACTTGCTGTGCAAACTTTCAACAAAAACTCAATAAAATGTTATTTAAAAATAGATATGTTTCAAAAAAATCACCATGAGTTGGAATTGTTTTGACAGCAACTCACAACATGCAAGTGTTCACTTAACAATTACTATAGTTGTTGTAGGTTAAGCACTGGACTGCTAACCAAAATATTGGTGGTTCAAATTCATCAGCAGCTCCTTGGAAACCCAAAACAGGGTCACTATGAGAACAAACTCAATGGCACTTGGCAAAAACAACAATTTATGGTTTATGTGCTTACAAATATTATGTATCTTATGCTTCACTCTAAAAAATGTTTTTAGAAAGAAAAGAAAAAAATATCTTTCAAGACCCATAGAAATAAAATTCTAATGGTGGCATTTCAGTACAATGTCCACAAGAAGCAGAAAGATAATTTAGGGTCAAGTGGCCAAGCCCATAGTATCTTCAACCACACTCCACATAAAAGTGTTTATTCTGTTATTCAAATAGGCAACCTTGTTTTCCACATCAATCGATTGGAAAGCCTTATCCTGGTCAGTTATGCAGTGCCCTAGTGATTTTGCTATAATTTTTCAGAATCATACAGCATTATCATTTGTTCATCCATGAAAAATAAATTTAACTTGAAAGCAAGTAATTATTTTCATGCATTCTTTTTTAAAATCTGAATTATACAAGCCATTGAATGCAATCTCAAGGCACCCAAAACAATCATTCATGTCTTGCAGTTTGTCTGGTCATTGGTATAAGAGACAAATGTACCGTAAAAAGTCAATAGTAGAGAATAAAAATGCAAAACTTAGGAATTTTGCCCCCCTGCCCCATTTTTTAAATGATAGCAATAGCTCATCAGAGTGAGCCTGGGAGTTGTCATGGAAACGGTAATACAGGAAAGTGAGCCTCTAGCCTCCAGTCTCCTTTTTCTCTCTTTCCTAATCTTGGCACTAAATAGTAAAGAATGGTCCCAGACGATGTGTAAAACTCATAATGTTTATAAATTAGTCTCAGTTAACACATACAACAACCTTGAGTTTCTAAACAAATAACATGATGATGAATGTTAAGAGGATAGAAACATCTTTGATGAATGTACAATGCATTCAGGTCCTATAAAAATAAAATAGCATGGCATATGGTTTAGTTTACTGATGATCTCTGTCTCAAACTTGATTAGCATCATGTGTAGATTCAATTTCTCATTTTTGTTCCATCTTTATTACATTTTACTGTAATGCATCTCAGTTCACCTGTCAGACATAGATTTTTCTTCCCTGTCTTCACACAATCAATCACCATATACTTATCTGTTGTTGTTTAGTGCTGTCGAATCGTTTCTGACTTGTAGTGACCCTGTTGTTGTTGTTAAGTGTCGTCGAGTTAGTTCCAACCCATAGCAACCCTGCATAGGGTTTCTGAGAAGCAGGTGGTAAGTTTGAACTGCCAACCTTGCAGTTCAAACGGCTTTTCATTCTGGTGCATTAACCCACAGTGCCACACAAGGATTGCCTTGTGGGTTTGAAATGCTGAACTTTCGGTTAGCAGTCAAGTACTTATCCTATAGCACCATATCAGACAAGTAGATACTTTTTATTGTTGTTGTTGTTAGGTGCCATCCAGTTGGTTCTGACTCATAGAGACCCTATTGTACAACAGAATACAATACTGTGTGGTCCTATACCATCCTCACAATTGTTACCCTTGAGCCCTTGCTGCTGCTACTGTGCCTATCTATCTCATTAAGGGTCTCCTCTTTTTCACTGTCCCTCCACTTTATCAAGCAAGATGTCCTTTTCCAGGGACTAATCTCTCCTGATAACATGTCCAAAGTTTGAAGTCACACCCTCCTGGCCTTCTAAGAGCATTCTGGCTGTACTTCTTCTAAAACAGATTTGTTGGTTCTTCTGGCAGTCCATGGTACTTTCAATATTCTTCTCTGAAATGCATCAATTATTCCACCGTCTTCATTTGTTGTCCAACTTTCACATGCATATGAGGCTACTGAAAATACTATGGCACACCTTAGTCTTAAAACTGATATCTTTTCTCTTGAACATTGTTAGGAAGTCATATGCAGCAGATTTTCATAATGTAATACATGGTTTGATTTCTTAACTACTGTTTCCATGAGTATTGATGGTTAATCCAGCAAAATGAAGCCTTTAACAACTTCAATATTTCCTCCATTTATCATGATATTACTTATTAGTCCAGTTCTGGAGACTTTTGTTTTCTTTACACTGAGGTGCAATCCATACCGAAGGCTGTGGTCTTTGCTTTCATCAAGCAAGGTTGTGTAATCTGCATATTGCAGGTTGTTAATGAGTTTTCCTCAATCCTAATGCCACACTCTTCTTCATGTAATCCAGTTTCTCAGATTATTTGCTCAGCAGACAGATTGACTAAATATGGTGAAATAATACAGCCGTGGCACACACCTTTCCTGATTTTAAACCATTCAGTATCCCCTTGTTTTGTTCGAATGACTGCCTCTTGGTCTACATACAGCCTCCTCATGAGCACTATTAAGTGTTTCGGAATATTCATTCTCCATAATGTTGTCCATGGCTTGTCACAATCTACACAATGCAAAGCCTTTGCACAGTCAGTAAAACACAGGTGAACATCTTTCTGGTATTCTCTGCTTTCAGCCAAGATCCATCTGATGTCAGCAGTGATATCCCACGTTCCAAGTCCTTGTCTGACTCTGGCTTGAACTTCTGACTGTTTCCTGTCAATATACTATTGCAGCCGTTTTTGAATTATCTTTGGTAAAATTTTACTTGTATGCAACATTAATGATATTGTCCAATGATTTCCGCATTCCATTGGGTCACTTCTCTTTAGAAAGGGCACAAATCTTCCAATCAGTTGGCCAACTAACTGTCTTCCAAATTTCTTGGCATAGATGAGTAAATGCCTCCAGTATTACCTCAGTTTGTTGAAAAGATTTCAATTTGTATTTCATCAATTTCCGGAGCCTTGTTCTTCATCAATGCCGTCAGTCCACCTTCCCTACCGTGGTTTCCCGATTATATGCTATCTCTTGAACTGGATGAACATCAGTCATTTCCTTTTGGTACAGTGACTCTATGCATACCTTCCATCTTCTTTTGATGCTTTTTGTATCATTCTTTTTTTTTTCCCCATGGAGTCCTTCAATATTACAAGTCAAAGCTTGAATTTTTTCCTCAGTTTTTTCAGTTTGACAAATGTTGAGCATATTCTTGCTTTTTGGTTTTCTAACTCAAAATCTTTGCACATTTCTTCATACTACTTAACTTTATCTTCATGAGCTGCCCTTTGAAATTTTCTGTTCAGTTCTTTGACTTCCTCATTTCTTCCATTCACTTTAGCATCTCTGTGCTGGAAAGCAAGTTTCAGAGTCTCTTCTGCTATCCATTTTGGTCTTTCCTTTTTTTCCTGTATTTTTAATGACCTTTTGTTTTCTTCCTGTATGATGTTCTTGATGGCACCCACAAGTCTTCTGGTCTTTGGTCATTAGTGTATAATCCATCAAGTCTTTCCTTGAGATGGTCTTTACATTTAGTTGAGATATGTTCAAGGTCATATTTTGGCTCTTGTGGACTTGTTTAAATTTTCTTCAGCTTCACCCTGAATTCGCATATGAGTAATTGACAGACTAGTCCATAAGTTTGCCCCTGGTCTTGTTTTGGCTGCTGATATGGAGATTTTCCACTCTCTCATCCCACAGAGTTAGTTCCTGTGTATTCCATGGGGTGAAGTCCATGTGTATAATTGCCTTTTATGTTGTTTAAAAAAGGTGTTCACAATGAATAAGTCACTGGTTTTGAGAAATTCTATTATGCGATCTCCAGTATCATTTCTATTTCCGAGGTCATGTTTTCCAACTACTGACCCTTCCTCTTTGTTTCCAAACTTCTCATTCTAATCACTAGTAATTATCAACACATCTTGATTACATGTTTGTTCAGTTTCAGATTGAAAAAGTTGGTAGAATTTTTCAGTTTCATTATCACTGACTTTAGTTGTTGATGCAGAAGTTTGTATAGTGACATTCACTGGTTTTGTTGTTAAGTGCCATTGAGTAGGTTCCAACCCATAGCGACCCTGAATAGGGTTACCAAGGAGTGGCTGGTGAGCTTGAACCACCGACCTCACAGTTTAAATGGCTTTGCAGTCTGGCGTATTAACCCACAGCCCCACACCAGGTTTTCCCTGTAGGCATATGGATCTTTTCCTATCACAGACAGCATTGTATTTCAAGATAGATTTTGATATGTTCTTTTTGATGATGAATGCTATGCCATTCCTCTTGAATGTGTCATTCCTGGCATAGTAAACCATATAATTGTCAGATTCAAAATGGCAAATACCTGTCCATTTCAGCTCACTAATGCCTAAGATACTGATGCTTATGTGTTTTATTTTGTTTTTGACACCCTGCAGTTTTTCTAGATTCATACTTTGTACATTCTGATTGTTAATTAATGTTTGTAGCAGTATCTCCTCATTTTGAGTTGTGCCCCATTAACAAATGAGGGTCCTGAAGGCTTTGCTCCATTTGCGTCATCATGGACAACTCTACTTTGAGGAGGCAGCTCTTCCCCAGTTGTATTTGTGTGCCTTCCAATCTGAAAGGCTCATCTTCCAGGACCATAGCTGACAATATTCTGGTGCTACTTACAATGTTGTCATTTTTTGGCACTCTATCTGACAATGTTCTGCTGCTATTTGTAAGTTTTTCAGTGGCTAATCATTCAGAAGTAGTGCACCTCTCCTTCTTCCTAATTTGTCTTGGTCTGAGTGAAATAAAGCTTAAACCAGTAGCAATATAAAATGAAAATTCTACAGCAAGAATTAGTCAAAAGTGTGCAGAAAAGGCTTGGTAAGGTGTTATGAGCAAGAGTGGGATGATAGGAAGGCTTACTCTGTTTATTCTTTAAGAAAGACAAAGAAAAATGTCAGCCTAGAAACCCTGTGGGGCAGTTCTACTGTGTCATGTAGGTCACGATGAGTCAGAATCAACTCTACAGCATACAACATTGATATTTTAGCATCTGCTTCTGATAATGCTAATACTATTCTATTTTTGCTGTTTTTCCCATATTGGTTCTATTTTACTTTATTTTTATATGTCTCATCATTTTTCATAGACTGCCAAACATTGTATAAGAAAATTGTTAGAGGCTCTGGATTACGTTGTTACATGCTTTCGAGTCGGTTCCGAATTACAGTGACTCTGTATAAGGTTTCTTAGGAGCGGCTTGTGGGTTTGAACTGTTGACCTTTTGGTTAGCAGTCCAGTGCTTACCCTACAGCGACGCCAAGATTACATTATCTGACAGCCATTGCAGTACACTGAGCTCCATAGAGACAGCGCAGGGCCAAGCAGAGCCAGACGGCACTGGGCGGACTCTGTGCCTCTCGGACAGAAAAAAAATAATAACTAAACATGGGCCAAGGAGATGCTAAGAAGCCGAGAGGCAAAATGTCATCCTGTGCATATATTGTGTGAACCTGCGGGGAGAAGCACCCAGATGCTTCAGTCAACTTCTCAGAATTTTCCAAGAAGTGCTCAGAGCGGTGGAAGGCTATGTCTGCTAAAGAGAAAGGGAATTTGAAGACATGGCAAAGGCAGACAAGGCCCATTATCAAAGAGAAATGAAAACCTATATCCTGCCTAAAGAGGAGACAAAAAATAAGTTCAAGGATCCCAATGCACCCAAGAGACCTCCTTCGGCCTTCTTGCTTTGTTCAGAGTATCGCCCCTGCATCAAAGGCAAGCATCCCTGCCTATCCATTGGTGATGTTGCAAAGAAACTGGGAGAAATGTGGAATAATACTGCGGCCGATACAAGCAGCCGTATGAGAAAAAGCTGAAGGAAAAGGAGCTCTGGCAGCGTAGTGGTTACGAATCGGGCTGTGAACCGAAAGCTCAGCAGTTCGAAACTACCAGCAGTTCCGCGGGAGAAAGATGAGGCATTCTGCTCCCGTAAAGATTTACAGCCTCAGAAACCCTGTGCAGGGTCGCTATGAGTCTGAACCGACTCCACGGCACATAACAACAACAACAAGAAGCTGAAGGAGAAGTGTGAAAAGGATATCGCTGCCTAGCGGGCTGAAGGAAAGCCCGATGCAACCAAAAAGAGTTATCAAGGCTGAGAAAACCAAGAAAAAGAAGGAAGATGAAGAAGAGGAGGAAGATGAAGAGGATGAAGAAGAAGTTGATGATGAATAACTTAGTTCTAGCTCAGGTGTTTTTTTGTTTTGTTTTGTTTTGTTTTTGTCTCTAAAGCATTTAAACTCCCTGTACACAACCCACTCCTTTTAAAGAAAAAAAAAAAGAAAAGTAAGACTGTGTAAGATTTGTTTTTAAACCGTACAGTGTCTTTTTATGCATAGTTAACACATTACCGAATGTGTCTTTAGCTAGCCCTGTCCTGGTGGTATTTTCAATAGCCACTAACCTTTTCTGGTACCGTATGGGGGTTGTGAGTTGGCATGGAAATTTAAAGCAGGTTCTTGTTGGTACACAGCACAAAGTAGTTATATATGGGAATGGTAGTTTTTTTGCTTTTTTTTTTTTTATGTTCAGTTATCTGATGCAGCTTATATGAAATAATTGTTCTGTTAACTGAATACCTCTCTGTAATTGCAAACAAAACAAAATTGCAGCTGTTTTGTTGACATTCTGAATGCTTCAAGTAAATACAATTTTTTTTATTAGAAAAAAAAAAAAAAACATTGCATTATCTTCCGTCAAGATTTTACCTGATTCTTTGGCAATCACAGAGAGCCTGAGCATCTTAAATACATAAGAGTTCAAGATAATTCGAGGTAAGTTTGCAATCTTTGTGTGTCTTGGTCTTTCTCTGGTTTCTAGGGGAGTCTACTGAGAGCCTGAGGTATTTCCTAGGCTCTCTCAACTTAAACTGAAAATTTTGCCTCCCCAATGGTGGTTCAAGCTCACCAAGCACTCCTCAGAAACCCTATACAGGGTTGCTGTGAGTCGGAACTGACTCTACAGCACTTAACAACAACAGCAACACAAGATAATAATAATAATAGGATAGTACTGAAGGGTATAGATTCTAAAGTTCAACAGACAACTCTTATCTCTTTCTGTGCCTGTGCCTGGGTAAATTACTTCACCTCTCTAAGCCTCAGTTTTCCTATCTGTAAAATGGGAATAGTGATCTTCTCTTCCTTATGGTACTGCTGTGCTGATCAAATAGAACCATTTGCGTGAAACAGAACAAGGCTAAATGTACTATAGTTAGCATGATTATTTTTAATGTAATTCTTATTATCTCATTCCCATATTAAAATATACATGTGATAAAACCACAATTGTAATAGGTTCACATCATGCAGTAACAATAATTAATTTGTTTGTATTAACTTCAGTATAGAAACATGATGTTTTTCTAATACTACTTGTGATCGATTGCAGCCCTGGGTCAGGCATTGAAGTTGAGAGTTCTCTTGAAGTTTATATAATAAGAAAGTACTGCATCTCCCAGAATAGTTGATTTTGAATCTTCATTTGTCTTAATTCACTTTTGTCTTTAATCATAACTTTAAGGCTCACTTACGTCTTACTATGGTGAAATTCCACTGCACTATATAAGCAGTCTTTGAGGAAGGAAACATTCTTCCTTTAAGCTCATGGTGAAAGTATTCCCACGATCACATTTAAACACTTGTTCCTCTAGAGAGCTTTATTACAGAAGTCCCTGGAAGTAGGTTAGGCATTTCTGGGAATTTGTTGGAAACATTGTGGTACTATTCAGTGTACTGTAGACTTAATTTTCTAAATGATATTCTGGTTCCCCAACTCACTAGAAGAAATGGGGAGTTAAGGTTATATCATGTCTGGTGAATTTGTAATAAAACTGCAACAAACATGAAGGCAACACTAAAAGTTGGAAGGAAATCATTTGATTTGGTGAAAGGTAGTGTTGAAAATTGTAAAGGAACTCATTTCTCTCCAGTTTGTTTCACGAGCACCACCTTTTTACAGAGGTAATGCAGATGAGCCATTGTGAATGAAACTAGAAGCAACGAGTCATAAAATGGATACAGTGTAAGAACTGGTATCATTTAGTATTTTCTGTGGCCAAGCGGCCTTTCAAAGTTTCTTGTGGAAACTTTGGCTCTTCACAGTTGCTATTTCTGGGTGAGTTTGAGTCAATTTTTAACTCATAGCAATCCTTTGACAGGGTAGAATTGCCCCATGGAGTTTTTGAGGTTATAATTTTTACACAAGAAAATCATCAAGGGTTTTTCTTAGAGCCACTGAGTGGTTTGAACTACCAAACTTTTGGTTTGTCCCTATGGGACAGTTCTACTCTGTCACATGGGGTCACTGTGAGTCAAAATTGACTCGACAGCACTTAACAACAGCAGTCTTTATGAAAATAGATGGTCAGATCTTCTCCCAGGAGGCAACTGGGTGGGTTTGTACCGCATACCTTTTGATTAGCTGAGTGCTTAACCATCACTTACAATCCTCAATACAGGATTACTATTTTGTACTCATTGTACTGCTTGGAAGGCATGAGTAACTTGAGCACAGAGACTCAACCAATAAATGACAAGCCAGGATTCAAACCCAGGCAGCCAGGGTCAAGATCTGGCTCCCTTTAGCCATGCATTATACTCCATTTGCATCCTATTAGCAGATACTTAACTTTTATAGTGAGACTAAAGCAGTACTTCCCAAGGTGTTCTCTGCAGAGAGGTTAGTTGTACAGGACCCAATCTCATCAGGAAAACCTTGCCAGTTTAATCAGCAGCCATGCTGCAGTAAATCCACAATGTTCCTCAATTTGTACATATCCAGTAAGGCACATGCCACAGATCATGGAAAAGTAAAATCAAGAACCTTAACCATTCCTGACACTTCTGTTCAGAAGAGAAGTCATTGAAAATTTCTTTGATCGGGTGTTTCTATTATCCTTGTAACAGTCTTTTAAGGTGCTTCTCTACCAATCACAAAATTATCATTGGCTTCAATTCTATGTTAATAAGGATCAGAATGAAGCAAGTTATTAGATTTAAATTGCATAAGAATCAGGGAGTAAGAAGAAATAAAACATAGAGTTGGGTTCTAGACCCTTATATAATCCTGATGTCTTTTGTGACTCTATGATGCACAATTCTGATGGTTGTTTCTGCTCTGTTCAGTTAATTATTGGATTTACTGATTGAAAAGCAATTTGTAAGTGGCCAAATATTCAATCTAATCTACTTAATCAGATGACCTGTTGTTGTTGTTGTTATGTGCCGTCGAGTCGGTTCCGACCCATAGCGACCCTACAGGGTTTCCGAGGGTGTAAATCCTTACGGGAGTAGAAAGCCTCATCTTTCTCCCGCGGAGCAGCTGGTAGTTTCGAACCGCTGACCTTTAGGTTCGCAGCCCGATTCGTAACCACTACGCTACCAGAGCTCCTTAATCAGATGACCTAGTGTGTACATTTTATTAGTATGAGTTTCTTTTACTATATGTTTCTGTTGGAGTCCTGGTGTGGTGCTGTAGGATAAGTACTGGACAGCTAACCACAAGGTTGGTGATTCAAACCTACCTGCTGTTCCTTAAAAACCCTATACAGGGTCGCTGTGAGTTGGAATCAACTTGACGGCACTTAGCAACAACAATATATTCTGGTTATTTCTGGCTTTATAACAAACCACCAAAAAATTGTGACTTAAAACAACAGCAATCATTTATTAGGGAGCAGGGTTTCATAAATATAGTTCATCACTGCCCCACATAGTGCTAGCTGGTGTGGCCCAATTGGGGGCTGCAGGATTCGTTTTTGAGATGACTCACACACACTGCTCCAAGTCAGTACTGGTTATCATTTAGAAGTTTAGCCAGAGCTGTGCTGTGGGGACCTTAGTTCCTCAGCTCAAGGGCTTCTCCACAGCTGCTTGGACTTCCTCCCAACATGGTATTTCTAACAACCAGGGTCTCGAAAGAACCTGAACTTTGAAGTTGTCAAAGACTTCAATTTGCTTGGATCAACCATCAACATTCATGGAAGCAGCAGTCAAGAAATTAAATGCCGTATTGCATTAGGTGAATCTTTAGCACAAAGTGTTTTAAGAGAAAGATGTCAGTTTGAGGACTAAGGTGTGGCTGACCCTAGCCATGGTATTTTCAATAACCTCATATGCTTGTGAAAGTTGGACAGTGAATAAGGAAGACCATAGAAGAATTGATGCATTTGAGTTATGGTGTTGGAGAAGAATACTGAAAGTACCATGAACTGCCAGAAGAACAAACATATCTGTGTTGAAAGAAGTACAACCAGAATGGCCAGACTTCGTCTCTCATACTTCGGACATATTGTCAGGAGGGACCAGTCCCTGGAGAAGGGTATCATATTTGGTAAAGTAGAAGATTGGCGAAAAAGAGGAAGACCCCCAACATGATGGACTGGCACAGGGACAGCAATGGGCTCAAATGTAGCAAGGATTGTGAGGTTGGTGCAGAACCGGGCAGTATTTCCTTCTGTTGTACATAGGGTCGCTGTGAGTCGTTACCAACTCAATGGCACCTAACAACAACAACAAACGAATCAGCCATAAGCTGCTCCCTTCTATGGCTTAGTCTCAGAAGTCATAAAGCATCATTTCTGCTAGAGATACAACCCACCCAGATTCAAGAGGAAGTAATATAGGTTCCATATTTCAACAGGAGAAGCATTAAAGTCATACCTATGAGTTGGCACCTACTCGACGGCACCTAACAACAACAACAACAACAAAGTTATTAGGAAAGTCTTCTTTCCAAAAAATCAAATTAGATTGATTTCATATGAAGGATGAGCAAAGTTAAATTCCTCAAAAAGCATTCAATGCACAGGGAGTAGCATGTGCAAAGTCGCTATGACAGGAGGAACGGATGTAGTGAGAACAAGGATTCAAAGAAGACCTGTGTGCCTGTAGAACTGGGTGGCAAAGAGTGAGTAGAATAAATTGAGGCTGGAAAGGCTGGTACAGGTGTCCAGACCAGGTAGGGGCATCCTAAGGCGTTTACCATTACTCTCAGAGCACTTTCAATATCCACAGCATGTTCAAGATTCTTCTCTAACACCATAATTCAAATACATCAATTCTTCTCATACATATGTTGTTGTTGTTAAGTACCTTAGAGTCAGTTTCGACTCATAGTGACCCTGCACAGGGTTTCGAGGTTGCAAATCTCTTAAGGGAGCAAAAAGCCTCTTCTTTCTCCTGAAGAACAGCTGGTAGTTTCAAACTGCCAACCATGAGGTTAGCAGCCCGATTTGCAACCACTGTGCTACCAGAACTCCTTGTTGTTGTTGTTAGGTGCAATCGAGTTGATACCGACCAATAGCAACCTTATGCACAGCAGAACGAAACACTGCCTGATCCTGGGTCAACCTCACTACTGTTGTCACGCTTGAGTCCATCGATGCTGCCACTTAGCCAGTCCATCTCGCTGGGGGTCTTCCT
>NW_006408528.1:36101973-36111722 GCF_000296735.1 Chrysochloris asiatica
GAGAAATGCTGAGTGTGTTCTTCCTTTTTGGTTTTCTGATTCCAGATCTTTCCACATTTTGTTGTAATATTTGGCTTTATCTTCTCGAGCTGATCTTTGAAATTTTCTGTTCAGCTCTTGGACCTCCTAATTTCTTCCATTTGCTTTGGCATCTCTTCGCTGGAGAGCAAGTTTCAGTGTCTCTTCTGACATCCAGTTTGACCAGAGCTCCTTAGGTCATTGAAAATACCATGATTTGGATAATCAGGTCCTCAAAGTGACATCTTTTCTCTTTGTCTTCAAAGTGACATCTTTTCTCTTTAATACTTTTAAAAGCCCTTTTGTAGTAGATCTGCTCAAGGCAATATATCCTTTGATTTCTTGATGTCTTCTTCTATGAGCATTGATTGCGGATTCAAGTAAAATGAAGTCTTTGACAACATTGATCTTTTCTCTGTTAATCAGGATGTTGTGTATTGGTCCAGTTGTGAAGATTTTAATTTTCTTTACATTGAGTTGTAATCCATACTGAAGGCTGTAGTCTTTGATCTTCCTCAGGTAGTGCTTCAAGTCCTCTTTGCTTTCAATAAGCAAGATTGTATCATCTGCATATCACAGGTTGTTAATGAATCTTCCTCCAATCCTGATGACACTGCTATGTTCTTCTTCATATAACCAGCTTCTCAGATTATTTGCTCAGCACACAGATTGAATAAGTAAGGTGAAAGGATACAACCCTGGTGCACACCTTTCCTGATTTTAGACGATTTAGACCCTTTTAGGCCCTTGCTCTGTTCAAAGGACTGCCTCTTGGTCTATGCAGGTTCCTCATGAGCAAAATTAATACTGGAATACCCATTATATGAAATGTTATCCATAGTTTTTTATGAGCCACACAATCAAATGCCATTGCATAGTCAATAAAAAATAAAACAGGTATGGATAGAAAGAAATTAGTAGATTCGAGAAAAAGAGAGCATGAGGTTCCAACATTATTTAAGTCTCTTCTGAATCAAAAGGAGCTTTGGTAGCACAGTGGTTACAAGTTGAGCTGCTAGCCTCAATGTCGGCAGTTCGAAACTACCAGTTGTTCCATGGGAGAAAGATGAGGCTTTCTGCTCCCGAAAAGATTTACAGCCGTGGAAACCATGTACAGGGTCGCTATAGGTCAGAATCAACTTCATGGCACATAACCAACAAACCAAGCAACCTGAACCACCAGATTCCAGTTCCTCTAAAGTATTAGGGGTCAAACATTAAACTTTGAATACAGAATACCTAGATCAGCATCTGTATTTAAGAGATGATTGATGGATGCTTGTGGAGTGAATGAGTGAATAAATGAATATGAAAATAGACGTACCTCTCCTCATCATTGCCAAGTTCCCTAATTCTCTCCTGCCTTTGTGCCTTTGCTCTCATTGCTTCCTCTTTTTGGAGCATTTTTTTCACCTCTGTGTATCCCCTCATCAATTCAGCCCTCATTAAAAAAAGCCTTCTTGGATCCCAGGCTAGTTAGATGCTCCCCCTCTGTGATTTCTGAGGGCGTTTCTAGAAGACAGTTTACTGCACTGCATTGTAATAATTGATTTGTCTTGTTCTTTTACTGAATTTCTTCAGGCAGGGAGTGTGTCTTGTTTACATTTGCAACCCCAACTAATACATTGTATGGACTATCATAGGCATTTGATTATGTGGCTCAAGACAAACCATGAATAACATAGTTTAAGTGCTGTAAAGTCTGTTCTGACTCATAGTGACCCTGTATAGGGTTTCCCAGGAGCAGTTGGTAGGTTTGAACCCCCAACCTTGTGCTTGGCAGTCCAGTGCTTATCCTACAGTGCCACACCAGGACTTCATCATGGGCACTTGTTGCTAAGTGCCATTGAGTCAGTTCCAACTTATAGCGACCCTTATAGGATTTCCAAGGAGTGGTTGGAGGGTTTGAACCTCTGACCTTGCAGTTCAAATTGACCTTGTAGTCTAGTGCTTATCCTACAGTGCCACACCAGGACTCCATCATAGACTGTTGTTGTTGTTGTTAAGTGCAGTTGACTCATTTCTGAATCATAGCAATCCTGTATAGGGTTCCCAAGGAGAAGCTGGTGAGTTAGAACCACTGACTGTGTGGTTCTTCTCTAACACTCGACCTTGAGGTCCAGTGCTTTAGCCTACAGTGCCATACCAGGACTCCCATCATAGCATTAGCGAGCCTTTGTATCAATGAATAAAGGGAATGCCTTTGCTAAACCTTGATGGTGGTGGTGGTGGTTATGTGCCACCGAGTTGATTTTAACTCACACTGACCCTGTGTGGGGTTTCTGAGCCTGTAAATCTTTCTGGATCAGAAGGCCTTCTCTTTCACCTGTGGAGCAACTGGGAGATTCAAACTATTTACCTTATGGTTAGCAGCCCAGTTTATAATCCACTAAGCAACCAGGGCTCCTGGAACCTTAATGTTGTTGTTAAGTGCCGTCGAGTCGGTTCTGACCCATAGGAACCCTGTATAGGGTTCCCAAGGAAAGGCTACTGAGTTTGAACCACTGACTGTGTGGTTCAAACGGATCAGCACATTAACCCACAGTGCCACACGCTATCCTTTGAATTTTCTCTAAAATATCAGAACTTTTGGGAATCAAATTGATATGGAATTCTCTGAAATTTTTTATGTGACAATCTAACCATTGTCTAAGTTGCAGATTAATCAGAATTCTATATGTATAGACTCCCAATTGCTAAGGTGTTAGAGCTGGCATTCTGTAGAGGAAATTTAGAAGTGCAACTTGCCTTCCTTCAGGAAAGGGCTGCTATCTCTGGATGTGGGCCAGAAGCTTGCTGATGAGCAACCTTTGTTTCCCTTTCTCGTTTCCCAGTGTTCCCAGTCTCCCTGTCTCCTCTCCCCGAATCAAGAATCTGCTGTAGCATTGAAGTCTTTACTTGAGAGTTCAGAACTTTCCACCATAAAACATAATAGGAATGGATTTGCCTAAAAATATTTAAAAACAGATGTTTTCAATAAACATTTAATAAATAGAATACCCTTCCCAATAGAATAAATAATTAGCTGAAAGAGTATTTCATGCTTAAAGTGAAAAATAATTACTCATAAAATAGAAACTTCACTAGGTAAAATCCATAATGATTTAAGACAATGCTTCTTAATCTGAGATCCATGGGACACAGATCCATGGGACACAGATTCATGGGACACACTGTTCCTATTCCTTTGGAGCTTACATTCTAGGCACCAAGAAAAGTCAAAGCACATTTTGGTTCAACTGTGCAAAAAAAGTTTGTGGTAGTTTGGAGGGAGAAAAGTGACCAGAGAATTTCGTCACCACATGGCCCATTGCAAATGTAGACATGGAAGGCTTTACAGAACCAGTGCCAGGCCAACCAAAGCCAAGTTTACGGTGAAACAAAGATTCATTGAGCTGATCTGCTTTTAAAGCATATCAATTTGCACCATTAATATACAAGAAAAAGATGTTGGTTAAAGGAATAGCTTTAGATTTTTCGGTTAATTTGATTTTTCTTGTTGGCATGATTTATATTTAATTTATAAGTTACTTTTGGGTTGATAATTACACAGCTAGGTTTTATAAAGAGTATGCTGCAAACATACATTGACAAAGAACTTCCAGAGTTTCAAGCCGGATTCAGAAGAGTCCATGGAACGAAGGACACCATTGCTGATGTCCGATGGATCTTGGCTGAAAGCAGACAGTATCAGAAAGATGTTTACCTGTGCTTTATTGACTACGCAAACACTTTAGATTGTGTGGATCATGACAAGCTATGGACAACATTGCGAAGTATGAGTATTCTGGAACACTTAATTGTGCTCATGAGGAATACAGATTCTGTGGACCAAGAGGCAATTGTTCAAACAGAACATAGCAACACTGAATGGTTTAAAATTAAGAAAGATGTGTGACAGGGTTGTATTCTTACACCATACTTATTTAACCTGCATGCTGAGCAAATAATCTGAGAAGCTGGCTTATATGAAGAAAAACGTGGCATCAGGATTGGAGGAAGACTCATTAACAACCTGTGATAAGCAGATGATACAACCTTGCTTGCTGAAAGTGAAGAGGACTTAAAACATTTACTGATGAAGATCAAAGAGCAAAGAAATGGATTACATCTCAATGTAAAGAAAAAAATCCTCACCGCTGGACCAATAAACAACATTTTTATCAATGGAGAAAAGATTGAAGTTGTCAAGGACTTCATTCTTAGATCAACTATCAACAGTCACTGAAGCAGCAGTCAAGAAATCAAATGACATATTGCATTAGGCACATCTGCTGCACAAGACCTTTTTTAAGTGTTGAAGAGCAAAGATGTCAGCTTGAGGTCTAAGGTGCATCTGACTAAGCCATGGTGTTTTCAATAACCTCATATGCATGCGAAAGCTGGGCAGTGAATAAGGAAGATCGTAGAAGAATTGATGCCTTTGAGTTATGGTGTTGGAGGAGAATACTGAAAGTGCCATGGGCTGCCAAAAGAACCAATAGATCCGTTTTGGAAGAAGTGCAACCATAGTGCTCCTTGGAGACCAAGATGGCCAAACTTCGTTTCTCATACTTCGGACATATTGTCAGGATGGACCAGTCACTGGAGAAAATATCATGTTTGGTAAGGTAGAGGGTCAGAGAAAAAGAGGAAGACCCCCAACGACGAGATGGATTGGCAAAGTGTCAGCATCAATGGGCTCAAGTGTTGCAACAATAGTGAGGTTGGCCCAGAATCGGACAGTGTTTCGTTTTGCTGTGCGTAAGGTCACTATGAGTTGGTACCGATTCGGTGGCACCTAACAACAACAACAACAACAATTGTTGTGTGCTAGCAAGGCGGTTCCAATTCATAGACACTTAGGGTTTCTAGAGTGGCTGGTTGGTTTGAACTGCTGACCTTGCAGTTAGCAGCCCAGTGCTTATCCTAAAGTGTTACACCAGAACTAGAAAGCACTAGTAACTTAAATTTCTTTCTTAAACAGGTTTACTGAAATATAATCTACACATCATACAGTTCACCCATTGTAAGTGTGAAGTTGAATGATTTTAGTAAATATCTACAGTTCTGGAACCACTGCCATGATCTAGTTAAGGAACATTTCCGTTACCCCATCATCGTTTTCTGTGCCTTTTCCGAGTCCATTCTTGCTTTCATTGCCAGCTCCAACTAGTCACTGATCTACTGTCTCAAAGGATTTTCCTTCTCTAATAATTACATATAAATGGAATCATACAGTGTGTACTATTTTATTATGGTTTCTTTCTGTTGGCATAGTGCTTTTGAGGTTCAACCATCTTGTAACAGGCGTCAGTAGTTTTTTTCCTTTTCATGGGGAAATAATATTCACTGTATTGATGAAAGACGTTCTGTTTGTCCATCACCATATGATAGATGTTTGAATTGTTTTCTAGCCATTCTGACCATCTCTGGGTGTTGTTGTTGTTGTTGTTTTATTAGAATGTTTAGCCCATTTGGTTTTTTTGTTTTAAGTATGCATGTATGTATTTTTATATATAATTTTAGACTAAATCTTTGTTTTGAGAAAATTATAGATTCATATGCAATTGTAAGAAAGAATACAGAGAGATTCCCATAGTACGTGAATCCAGTTTCCTCCAATGGCAACATATTACAAAACTCTTTTGTCAATCATTGTTTCTAGCCACTAAAGTTGTTTTTTTTTTCTTTAAAGGAATTCATACTCAAGTTTGAAAATACTGTCTGCTAGTTCTAAGAATCCACAAGATAACATGATTTTTCTCCAATTTGAACTGAAATGCCATTTCAGATAATACTATATTTTAACATGCAGAATCGTATATCATGTCTGAATATTGTAAAGTGAAGAAATTCATTATGAATTTATCCTCACTTGGGCCCTTTTTTCAATTTATGAATCTTTTCAGGAAAAAAAAACCAGGCAAATAGAGGCAGTATGAGTGGGATGAGATGTTTATTATATCTTTTCTATGAAATATTTGAAAAGTAAATTGGTGATAAAGTTTTATTGGAGGGTGAATGTGGTAGATTTTATTAACGTTCTCTATTTCTCACTCCCTCCTTTCCCATAAGAAGATGATACCTCGCACACATTGACTTCTGACTTCTTTAGAAGACAGACATGTTATATCTGAGCAGAAGTTTTAGCTGCCGTTTTGTATGTCGTCTTACATTTCTGCCCTCTGCCATAAAACATGCCTCAGAGAGAGAGCTTCCCCTTCAACTTGAATCTCAGAAAGAGAAAATGAGCAGACCTGCAGTTAATGCAGTGCCTGGGCCAGAATTATAATAAGACCAGCAAACATTGTGTGGCTGTCATGGTTAGGTACTATTGAGTCAGTTCCAATGCAGAGTGAGCAGAACAAAACAATGCCCAGCCCTGCACTCTTCTCACAATCATTGCTTTGCTTGAGCCCCTAGTTGCACTCATTCTATCAATCCATCTTGTTGAGAGTCTCCCTCTATTTGTTTATCCTCTACTTTACTAACATGATGTGCACCTCCAGGGACTGGTCCCTCCTGATAATACAGTCAAAGTATGTAAGACAAAGTCTCCCCATCTTAGCTTCTAAGGAGCATTCTGGCTATACTTCTTCCAAGACAGATTTGTTCATTTTTCATGCAGTCCATGGTCACATTCTTCAGCAACATCATAATTCAAAGGCATCAATTACTCTTTGGTCTTCTTTATTCATGTATGTCCTTATTCACACGCTTTCACATGTGAAAATACCATGGCTTAGGTCAGGTGCATTTGAGTCCTTAAAGTGACTTTAAAATTTTTTTCTTTAACACTTTAAAAAGGTCTTGTGAAGCAGATTTGTCCAATGCAACATATTCTCTGGTGTCTTGACTGCTGACTATTTCATGAGCATTGATTATGGGTCCAAGTAAAATGAAATAGTTGGCAACATCTAAATTTTCTGTGCTTATCAAGCTGTTGCTTATAGGCCCAGTTGTGAGGATTTTTGTTCTCTTTACAGTGAGTTGTAGTCCATACTGGACTGTAGTCTTTGATCTTCATCAACAAGTGCTTCAAGTCCTCTGCTTTCAGCAAACCAGGTTGTGTTATCTGCATATTGCAGGTTGTTAATGAGTCTTCCTCCAGTCCTGATATCACTGTCATGTTCTCCTTCATAATCCAGCTTCTTGGATTACTTTGCTCAACATGGTGGTGGTCGTGGTTATGTGCTGTAGAGTCAGTTCCAACTCATAGTGACCCTGTACAGGAATTTCGAGGCTGTGAATCTTGACGGGAGAAGAATGCCTCATCTTTCTCCTGCAGAACAGCTGGTAGTTTAGAACTGCTGACCTTGCAGTTTGCAGCCCGATTCATAACCACTACAGTACCACATACAGATTGAATAATATGGTGGAAGGATACAACCCTGGTGCACACTTTTTCTGATTTTTAAACCATTGAGTATCCTTCAGGTGTTTGCTTTCACAGCAAAAGCTGAGTAATACAGACAGAAAAATATCCATGTATAATAAAAGCAGGAGTCCCAGGGTGGTGTAAACAACTTCATTGTCTACTGTTAACTAGAAGATTGGCAGTTCTATTCTAACCAGAGGCACCTGGCTATCTGCTTCTAAAAGGTCACAGCCTTGAAAACACGATGGCACTGTTCCATTATGCACCCATGGAGTTTCTGTGAGCCGGAATTGACTCAACATCAACAAAAGCACCGCATTATCAAGATTAAACTTTGTGGATTAACATAGCAGTGACAATATCTGGATGATTTTCTTTACTTTTAGAGGAGTATTTGAGATAAGACTTAAAATACATACATAGTTTATGTGACTTTGGAGGAGATTATCAAAAAGTCTAAACCTGAAACCTGAGGAACCCATGTGATTTTCTGGGTAGGGAAGATGAGCTTTGCAGATAAAAATGCAGAGAATCCAAACAGTCATTCAAATATGAACCCAAATTGACTACAAGATAAAAGTGTTGATTTTCATTCTAGTTTCACTTTAAATGAGAAACTCCTTCAGTATGCTTTAGAATGAATAGCAGAAAGAATTTATATTTTTAAATATTATTGAAGAGAAACTGGAGAACTTGTACGCTGAATGCTAAGGTTTAATATAATATCACTCGATGGCAAATTTGAGCATAAAAAGTCACACCTCAGGTGATGGTCATGTTTCTATTGTGTTTTATTCAGTGGTGGTGGTGGTGTGCTGTGGAGTTGGTTCTGAATCATAGCGACCCTGCATGGGGTTTCTGAGGCTGTAAATCGTTACAGAAGCAGAAAGCCTCATCTTTTTCCTACAGAACCACTGGTAGTTTTGAACTGCTCACCTTGAGGTTAGCAGCCTGACTCATAACCACTACGCTACCAGAGCTCCTTGTTTTTATTCAATAGAGGAATCTTCAAAAAGTTTTTGGTAAAATTCCATTATCTTTCAATTCCATTTTTCCAAGAACGTTTGGAAGCCCTCTAGTACCTTCAGATGGACTTGTTTTCAGATCATCAAAAACTTTGAAAGGTTAGCAAGAAATGGTTCTTCTAACTCCTTTTTCATGAGACTGAACCATGAACATGTCTAGTCTTATGAGAAATAACTGGGTTGTAGATAAATGAGGGGGAACTATAAAAAGGGTGACAATTACATAGAATTTGATTCACATTAAAGGCAAACTGGAAAAAGAGATGAACTCTGATATTTATGTAGACATTTTTCTTCCTGTCTGGAGCGCTGTATCTCATTGTAAAGTGGTATAGACCAAGGGGCAATGAAATCAAGAGTCCTGTGATCAATTTGATCTTGATTTGCAAGGCATGTTGAAACACTCAATCCATTTCATTGCCCCAGTTAACACAGTGATTGATTAAACAAGACGTAGTTCCCAATTCTGAAAGCCCTAAAAGAAAACTAAGGAAACTTTCATGAGTAAAAAGAGCTTCATTATTAGAATCTTTATATTCTGGAATGGGATGTGATACTGACTTTGTTAATAACCTTAAAAATTGATAAGTAAAGGATTTTTAGAAATCCCTTTTAGAAAATCATCTCTTTCTATATTTTCCACGATTGACTCAGCTGAACTCCAAGTATCCATTGTCTGAAAATGAGAACAATGGGATTTCAGATAACGTTTTCAATTTGAAATAAAACGTCTGCCTTGTCCCAACCTGATACACATTAGGTCCCACCTATGTTTTAAAAAAAATTTTCCCCAGAGACTGGGGTTTATCTTTTTTTTAAAAAAATCGTTTTAGAATAGTCTTTTTAGAATAGAATAGAATTTTATTGCTGAAAGGGACCTTAGAATTCATCTGATTTCTAAGGTTCCTTTCGGCATCATTCTAGAGATGAAAAAATACATTTTTGAGAAAATGAGCTCTGTGAACTCAGTTATACTCTTGAATCTGGATCCCCATTGTCTTGCTGTTAGAAATGAATCCCGACGTTGCATAAAAGATAACTTGGTGAGACTAAATTACCTTGGCAAAGCAAAATTTACTCCTGCAAGAGGGTGTGTGTGTGCATAGCCGTACATACAGGAACAGGCCAGTGAGCACACCGAGGGGGCAGTTCACTGGGGTTTTTAATCCCTGACATGAGTCTCAAGTCTGTGTCTCACCCCATTGGCTAGGGTTTTGACTGCACAATCATTTCCCTTACCCGGTTAACTAGTTCAAATTTTTAAGGTGCGCATTCTTACTTTAGGAAAAGAAAAAGAGAGTGATCATAAATTCTTTACTCACTTCAGGAAATAACCAAAGAAAAAG
>NW_006408528.1:36111836-36141778 GCF_000296735.1 Chrysochloris asiatica
CATGTCTTTTGCACACATGCCCCCTGTGTTTGCCCCTTTAACTCACCCAGGATCTTTTTTTGCAGTGGACATGACCAAACTATTCTGTTGTTTTTGTTTTATAGTCCTAACATTCATTGAGATACAGTTTGGGGGAAAGAGTGGGTCTCATTACTGACTCTTTGTGGCAGTAGGAGAAAGTAATTTTTAAGTGGTTTTGAGTGCTCAGTGTTTCTAATTCTATGCTGTTGATGACACTACCTTCTACTAGTTATTTAGCACATATGAATCATGTTATAGTTTCAAAATACTTTTCTATCAATAGCAACTTCTTAGCTTGAATCAGGCTAATTTTATTATATCCTCCTTTCCAAAACAGCATTCTTGGTCACATATTTGATGAATGCAATGGGTTGCCCAGATGTTTAGCTGTCTGAACTCCTGGCGTTTGTACGCTGCCAGGCAAAACCTTTGGAGTTCTTAGTTTCCAAGACCAAGGTCAATGGTTCAATTTCACCAGTTGCTCCTAGGAAATGAGGGCATAACCAAGGGCAAGTTGGGAGTGGGTGATACAGAGATTTGGGAACCTGTACCTATTTATGGTATGTGAAGAGCTTACAGGTATCCTAGCTCATGTGTAGCTCTAAGAGTCTTGGAGGATTTTTCTCCCAGTCTTCTGAGGTGCAGGGCAGGATGAGGAAGGGTCCTCCTGTGGATTCTTGACTGGCTACTACCCTCAAGGAGCAACAACTCAGATATCAGTGGGTGGGTGGGTATCTATGGGGACACTTTGGATCAGGAATCCATCTAGTAGCTATGGTCAACAGTAGACACTTGAGTGTGTTCCTTGTCAGAATTGCCTAGAGGCAATTCCAAATCTGGAATAAGAATAAGGCTCTCCTTAGGGATGACTCAGATAGAAAAGCTCTTTGAATCACAACATTTGAATCTGAGTCACTCACCAGTCTTTTCTTTGTCCTGTAAAGACAATTTAAGCACTGGAGTCTAAACTAGGGTTTGTGATGATTGGCCTACCTCTCAGCCTACCTTTCACCTCAAGGCTCCATGGGAACAGTAAGGTCTCTTTGAGGCAAGGGGTCTTTTTAAGAAAGATCCCTTCACACAAGCTAGTTGGGCTAATTTGAGGGCTTGGGAGAGTCCCTGGAAATTACTGTCCCTTTAACCTGTAAAACTCTCTCTGCCTCCAGGATGCATGGCTTGCTAGATAGCCCTATAAATCTGAATACCCTCACTTTGCCTCTTCCTTCCATATTGAAACTCCTCTGATTTGCCAGCAACTTCACGGAACAAATGCAACCCAACAGAGTTCTGACCCTTCACTACCACCAATGCACTGACGATGTATCATCATGGTTTGTATTTTTAGATTGGCAACGATTATATTGGGCTACCTCTAATTTAGTTCTTTCTCTCCACCTCCATTAAGTCCCTCTGATTTCTGAAGGGGCTTTTGAGAGTCAACAATCACACTTGCTAGAAATTCTCACTCACCTAAGCCTGAATGTCTCATGCTACTATTTAATTCAGGCCTCTGTTGATTTTCAAAGTCCTGCCTAATGGACACTGAGCAGTGATACTCAAATTTAATACCTGTAGGATGAGCTGAATGTAAGAGTCTAACAGAGTTTTAAATCCTTTTCCAGTTTCAGCCACAGCCCCTTCATTGTCTTGTGTGTCACGTGCCCATTCCTCTGCCTTCTCCCTCTCCAGACAGTCTCAAATCTTCAGGCTATCAGATGGAGAGCATGATTGGTCTTCACTTTTGGGGACGACACCTTTTTCATATAATAGCCATTTATGTACTGAATACCTATTGCAACTGCCATCCTAAACTCCCAGTTTGATATTCTACCTGGAAGCTCACTCTTCTAGTAAGGGAATTGGAAGATTAGATATACTGTCAAGATAGTCTCAAGGAGCTAATATCTGACTTTTGCATTATAATACTGTATGCAATTAAATGTAGCTTTAGGGCTTGAATTTTTAACAGGATTCTCTTTTCAATGGTCTTGTGGTTCAGAATTGTTTGTTACCAAAATCTACAGCTGCAATTGAACATTCTGGTTTATGTTTCTTTATATCAGAGTCAGAAGGAATGGAAAAGGCAAGCAATAGAATATGAAAATGGAGTTTGGAGGGTAGGGAATGCAAAAGGAGCAATAGAAAGTCTGGAAAAGGGGAAATATTAAGTTAGGTAATAGCACAAAGGGCATTGCATAGCAATGCCACAGGAAAATGCAGAGAACTTACCCCTCCCTCAAACTCTCTGGTTATTTGCAATTTTGGAATGTGGGTTGTGGAAATAGCCCAGGTAATTAAAACAAGTACTGTCTGTCGTCCTGTTTGTAGCCACAGTGTTTGGGCACACAGCTGCCAATGAAGATGTGTGTGATAAATATAACACTGATTTAGCTAAGTTCAGGTGTTGCACTGTAGGATAAGCACTAGACTGCTAATCACAAGGTCAGCGATTCAAATCCACCAACTGCTCCTTGGTAACCTTATACAGGGTAATTGTGACTCAGAACCAACTCAGCATCACGTAACAATAACAAAACATATTATGGTTTCTAAACAAGCTATCCATTTTTGTGGCAGTCACTTCATGCGCACACAGGCCCTAGCTAAGGAAGGATGTGTGGGGAAAATGACCAGTCTTAAAGTAAGGTGTGTGGCATCGATTGGCTACGGCTCATTTAGCTGCAAAGGAAAACCAAAACAAAATATACACACCAAACAAAATTCCAAGAGGATACAAGCTTCCTTGAGCAGCTAGGAGCCCATCCTGAAGGTTTGTCTTTTATATTACTGCCCGCCAGACTCCTGTCGAACTATGTCTCCTCCAGGTCTTCCACTGGACCCGAGGCAACCAAGGAGTAACCGAGGGGGGCAGTTCGGTGGTAGTAACAGGAAAGTCCCTTGGGGGCGGTACGTCTCTTTTCCCTTCGACTCTCTAGTCTGCACCTGCATCTCGGCAAAGAAGCAGAGGTCGAAGCACGTTGCTGTGCAGAGCTGAACGGTTCCTAAAATCAGCCTGGTTCCAGTACACCTCACCACCTTCAACCCCTATTCCCGCCCCATAACACCAACCGGGCTCTCGGGTGGCCTCTACAATCTCCGTAGGCGTTCCCCCGCTACCTCCTAAAGCACACCCTCCCGAACTCCAGGCCCGCTTCTCTGGCCCGCGCTGGCCACTGGAGGGGCGTCTAGGGGTCGCCGCCATCC
The DNA here is from genome assembly GCF_000296735.1 of Chrysochloris asiatica. Lineage (NCBI taxonomy): Eukaryota > Metazoa > Chordata > Mammalia > Afrosoricida > Chrysochloridae > Chrysochloris > Chrysochloris asiatica. The sequence goes on from NW_006408528.1 coordinate 36,115,062, forward strand.
TTCCCGCACCCGGGGCAGCAGAGGCATAGGCCAGGGGGCGGGCCGCGGGAAAGGGAGTTGGGGGCGCTCTGGGCTCGCGCACAGCTCTGCCCCGAGCGGGATTTGCCGCCTTCAGCTGCAGCAGCTGCAGGAACGCGGGAGCGGTGGGAAAAGGGGTGGAGGGTGGTGAGGAGGGCTGGAACCCGGACCAGGAGGGAGGGAAAGAAGGAGGGTGTGAGAGGCTGGGCCAGGCGAGCCGGAGGGGTGCTTCGCGCTCCCCCGCCCTCTTTCCGGGAGCGAGGATGCAGACTCTGAAACTGGTGCTGTTGGGCTGAGGCGGAGACAGGGGACTTGCAGCGCGCGCGGCTCCGCGAGTGTGTCTCCTGTGCGCCGAGAGGCGGGGGAGGAGGAGGACGAGGAGGAGGAGGGGGAGAATGCCCGGAGCTGCCGCCGCTGCCGCCGCCGCCGCGATGCTCCCGGCTCAGGAGGCTGCCAAGCTGTACCACACCAACTATGTGCGGAACTCTCGGGCCATCGGCGTGCTGTGGGCCATCTTCACCATCTGCTTTGCCATCGTCAATGTGGTGTGCTTTATCCAGCCCTACTGGATCGGCGACGGCGTGGATACCCCGCAAGCCGGCTATTTCGGGCTCTTCCACTACTGCATCGGCAACGGTTTCTCTCCGGAGCTGACCTGCAGGGGCAGCTTCACGGACTTCTCCACGCTGCCCTCGGGCGCCTTCAAAGCCGCTTCGTTCTTCATCGGCCTTTCCATGATGCTCACCATCGCCTGCATCGTCTGCTTTACCCTCTTCTTTTTCTGCAACACGGCCACGGTGTACAAGATCTGTGCTTGGATGCAGCTCACCTCCGGTGAGTGCGCGCTCACCTCCGCGGAGGCGGGGGACCCTGGGCGCCCGAGCCCGGGAGGGGCCGGAGTGGGAGGGACGGTGACTGTGCGCGCAACTGGGTACCCAGCAACTTAATCCGCTCAGGAGTGGGGTGTGGGGGGCGGGAGCCCTGGGCAGCCGGAACCTCCAGGGATCCCTAGAACCAGCATTGGCGCATGGTCCCGGGGCGTTCGTGAACCTCCCAAGTGCGGGGGACACCACCGAGAAGAGGGACACGCGGGAGATAGGGCGGTTGCTGGGCCAAGTCTACTCAGAACTAAAGATGGTGGGTGGGGACGCGGCCGTTTAGAGAGATCTGGGCTGGGGGACTCGGGAAGGGCTGGCACAGCGAGGCGAAAGGCTTTGGAGAGGTTATGTTGGAAGGAGTAGTTAGCTTGCTCTGCCCCTCGCTGGGACTCTTTTGCTTAAGGAGGGTGATTTGGTGGAGGGGTTGGAGGGGAATTGCCTCTCTCACCCCTGGGCATTTATAAACATTCTATCATTCATCTGGAGACCATAAATCCTAGAATGTTCCTTAGCGTTTCCTCGCTGTCAAGTCTTCAGTTTGATTCCTTGTCAGAGCAAAGGTCCTTCCATTTTATCCTGTAAAGAGCGTGGATTTGAGAGAATAAACATTTCTCAAGATCTCTTTTTCAGGAAGTTCTTTTGGGAGGTGTGCAGAGAGGAAACCCTGTTTCTTCAGCATCCCGGGTCTCTACGGAGATTGTAGAGGCCACCCCAGAGCCCGGTTGGTGTTAGGGGGCGGGAATAGGGGTTGAAGGTGGAGAGCTGGAGAAAACAGGTATATCTGAAAGTACTTCATAGCATCAAAGTTACTCTTAACTCAAAAAAGGGGCTGGGGTACATTTTCTGGTGTTTCTAAACCAAACTGACTTTCTGTACCTCCTCCAATGCTGATTTCGCCTCTGCCAGCCCTCCTTTGAAGTCCTCCTATCTAAGGGCAGACCTTGTCATTGGAGCCTTGCCGCCTCAGTATTGTTGGGATCCGTTTGATGGACGGCCTGGCTATGGAGAGAGTGGTATAGAATGTCTCCGACAGTCACATTTTCTCATCTGTGCTTTGTTTTATTGTTTTGATTTTTGAAAGACTTTAGCGTCAAGATTTTGTAGTTTATCTGGTGCCTAGAAAGGTTTCCTGGAAGTAAAGATTTAATGTTTGAGTTTACCAGAATACTATAGGATGAATACCTTCTTAAAGGTTCTGGGAAGACAGCTTTAAGACTCATCATCCTGTATGGCTAGTTTGATATAAGAGAAGCTTGTGGGAGACTAAACTAGTGTGGAAGTATTTGCTCAAATTAAGGGTGTCTTGACTGATTTAGATTACATGCCCTGCAGAAGTGTGTATGTTAAGGGTAACCAAGTGAACAAGAGTAGAGCCCCACACCTCAAACGCAGCCCATTATTCTCCTTATGTCTAAGAGTTCTTTTCCTTTTGTCTTTCCACCCTCGATGTCCATGGCTCCTTCTATGTTTACATATATATATATAATGTGAACTTTTATATCTGTTTCAAAGCAGAATAAATTTGAAATAAGTTCACATATCAGGGCTAGTCTTGATCCTTAGCTCTTGGTTTGTCTTTGAAGAGAACAGGACATGCAAGATGCAGATGTTTTAGAAAAAGAATTCACTCTGCACAGCTAATTTTAATTTTTCTAAGTCAAATGACCTATTTAGACTGGTGATTCAAATTAGATTGTTTTTCAAAGGCCTGAAAGTAATTTGTAGGTGAAATATTTACATATTCTTAAATATTTCAGTTCTTATGAGACTTTTTGTGATAAACAGGAATCTTGGCTGAGCACTTGGTTGCTAACTGAAAGGTTAGCAGTTCAAATCCACCAGTCGCTCCATGGGAAAAAAAACAAAAACGTGGAAGTCTACTTCTGTAAAGATTTACAACCTTTGAAACCCTATAGGGCAATTCTATTCTGTCCTACAGGGTCACTATGAGCCAGAATTAGCTTGGTGGCAATAGGTTTGGTTGGCACTCTAAGCACCTAAGTTTCAAAAGAAAGAAAACAGTCCTTGGGAAGGAATTTCTGGCTTTGAAGTTAAAACAAATCACAATTATTACAATATTTTATTATTTCCTCTTCCTGGACTAGAACACACAAAAATCCTTTAAATTAAAAAATGACTATGGGATAGTTAAATACGATGTCATACTTCAGAATTTTGACATAAATATCCAATTTTCTAAATGCCAGTATAAAATGTGATGATAGTCTTTGTACTAAAGAAAATGTTTGTTGCTGTTGTTAAGTGATGTCTAGTCAGTTCCGACTCATGGTGAGCCTATATACAGGGTTTCCGAGGAGTACCTGGTGAGTTTGAACCACTGACCTTGAGGTTCAAACTGACATTATGGTCTAGTGCTTATCCTACAGTGCCATACCAGGACAGATGTAAGGACATTTGTTTAAATTTTGGAGATGTCTAGATCCTTAAGTTGTAAGCATAGTGTTTAAAACTTCATATGCAATTTATTTGCTATTTAATTTTTAGATAAACCACTGTTGTTATTGTTAAGTGCTAAGACATTGTTGTTAAGGTTCTAACTCATAATGACCCTGTATAGAGTTTCTAAGGAGCAGCTAGTGGATTTGAACCGCTGACCTTGAGGTTGGCAGTACAGTTCTTATCCTACAATGCCACACCAGGACTCCAGATAAACCATAGAAGTATATTATTTTATTTGTCAGTATATTATTTTGTCAGTGAGGTATGCTAATAAAAGAAGAATTAAAGGCAGGTCAGGGTCCAAGTTAATTATATTCACAGGTTTTTAATGAATGACATATAGAGGATATTTCTGAAGAGTGTCTACATTTAACATTTCTAGTTTTGTTTTGTTCTTTGAAGCCTGTGATGCTAATAAGAACTTTAACATAATGTACAGTAAGTTACTTTGAAAGATGACTTTCTAAACTTTAGATGATTTCTCTTTGATGTTAAGTAGCTTTTTCATACTTGCAATTTAACTGTGTGGAGATTCATCTTAAGTATAATATGCTAAACATGAAAGATGAGACTTAATATATCATTTGTTTATTAGAGACTATTTAGCCCTCCTTGGGAGTCAGATGATTAACTTGTGCATTTGGTTATGTAAGCATTTTTAATATGGTAAAATCCTAAATCATGACCAGGTAGAATATACAAAACAATGTGAAATAATACACTAAGAGGATAAAGCAGGAAACATTGTTCTGGCCATATGTTATCAAGATGGTTCTTATTATGATTCTGAACAATGAACCAGAAGAAGTATTATTGTATTAATTTATTGGACTTGAAAATGCTTTTGCCCTTCTATTTAGATGTGTAGAGAGCATGTAATTAATGGTGCTATTATGAACACCTTGCCCTCTTCCTCTTCCTTTTAAACCATTGACAGTCTCGCTAGAGTGACACTAAGAAACACAGAATTAGAAGCTAATGTCATGCTACTTCTGGATGTAATCCTATGTTTATGGACCTCGGCTAATACAAAAATAAAAGACAAAAATAATAAGTAAAATAGTAGCAATCAGAGATGCCAGTCTTCCCATATCTACAGAGAAACGACTTGATTTTCTTCCTCCTGTGTGATTTCTCTTAACAGTGAAAGGAAAGCGGTATCTGTAATTGGTCAAGCAGCTTGATAAAATCCAAACTTTAAAAAACAATCTAGATGGAGAGGAAATGCCTGTGTCTTGTACTTTAAATCAGTATTTCATTCTGTTTCCAAGTCTACCAGTGACCAAATCTCATAGAAGCTTTTATTTTGTTTTGCACATTAGTTTTTCTGACTAGACACTGTACTTTGAGTGAATTGTTAATTGCTCTTTCAACCATTATACCCACTCATAAAGTCTCACATAGAATTTCAGAGACTGCAAATCTTTACAGATTTACAGTCTTTGTAAATCTTCACAGATTTACAGTCTCTGAGCAGACAGCCTCATTTTTCACCTAGGGAGCAGCTGGTGGGTTTGAACTGCTTACCATGTAGTTAGCAGCCCAACACTTAACCCATAGCATCCCAGGGCTCCTTTTTAGCCATTATAGACCAAATAATTCTTTTATTTATTATTTTTTTCATAAGCTAAACTATCTTTATGTGGAATTTAAAGGTTTATCGACACTCATCATGAATGTCTTGGTTGAAGCCAATTTATGAGTAAGCAATTGCCTTCCACCTGTGAAGAGGGGTACCTGATCCAGGTTGACCTTACTAAGCAACAGGTATAAAGGCAGGAGATGGGGGAATTTGTGTTCCTAAGATTCTGTCCTCCCTTCTTGTAATTCCAAGTGTACCAAAAACAAGGGCCACTAGGGTGGCAAAGCTCTGTGCCAGGGGTTTAGGGTTGAATGGGTTACTTACTTTCTCCAACCTCACAGTCATAGTTCTGCCCAGCTCTTTTAGCCAGCAGTGCTTTTGTAAATGTTCAACTTGTTCATTTAAGTGAGATGAGAATTGCCAGAGTAATTATTGCATTCCCTAACCTGTAAGACTTCAAGGTCTGTGGTTCAAACTCACCAGCTGCTCCTTGGAAACCCTATACAGGGTTGCTATGGGTTGGCATCGACTCAATGGCACTTAACAACAGCAACAAACCTGTAAGAAGAGTCTTTGCAATGTTGTTGTTGTTAAGTGCCGTCGAGTAAGTTTCGACTCATTAGAGACCCTATGGTTTCTGAGGAGCAGGTGGTGAGTTTGATCCACCGACTCTACAGTTCAAACTGACCTTGTGATCCAGTGCATTATCCTACAGCGCCAACCTCTATCATAATACCTTCCTGATGTGGCAATGTAGGATCAGCACCGGACTGTGAACCACGTAGTCGGCAGTTCAAACCCACCAGATGCTCCTCGGAAACCCTATACAGGATTGCTATGAGTCGGAACTAACTCGACCAGCACTTAACAACATCATGACAGCTCTTTTCTGAAAGCACTCATTAGCATTTGAAATTAGAAATGTGCTTTTAAGTATTTGTTTAATGTCTATCTGCTCCAGTACACCAGAAGTTCTATAAAACTATGTCTGTTTTTGTAAATAAAGCATAGAGGCCCAAAGCATGGACATTGTAGACAAACATCGCAGGGTTGGAGTTTAGTTCTGACCTTTACTGATCACGCGACCTGGGCAATTAATGTCTCTGTATTTCAATTGCTCATTTGTAAAGGGGTGATATATATGTATCTACCTCAGGAGATTGGGACAAGGATTAAATGAACTAATGTAAGCACTAGGAGCAGTGGCTCGTGCATAAGAAATCATCACTTGGAGTGTTCGCTGTGGCTGCTCTTCTTGAGCTGTTGCCATCACCAGTGCTGTATTCTGGCGCACAGTAGTATGTACGTCTGGCACATTGCAGGCGTTAGATAGGGTTTTGTAGAGTGAATGAATCAATAAAATAATTAGGAGGAGAGGGATGAAGAGACCGATTCTAGCTTTCCTCCATACCATGGTGAAATAGGATGCTTCATACTTGGAAAGACACGATGCTTGTTGTTTTTTGTGGTTTATGGCGCTGGCAGTGAGTAACCACACTAAAATAACTCTTTCCAATTCTTTGCTGCCAATGGTTGTGATTTGACAACCTAATTTGTGATGAGATTTTTTTTTTGCCCAATGCAGAGGTAGTAATCTTTAGTACAAACCTGGTGTAGTCAATGACATCTTACAATTCGCTAAATTTTCCCTTAGTGTTTGGCTGCTCATAAAAGAATCCATTAGTCAAAATAAAGGATTCCTTGTACATGTAGGAATCATGCTTCCATGCAGAGGGTGGGCATGATCCAGGTTGGGTTTCCTCTGCAGCACCTTCCAGACTGATAAGGACAGAAGAGGAGGACGCACTTTGCAGAGTTTCTCATCTCTTCTTACTGGGTATCAGTAAGACAGCCTGCCTGTGCACAATTCAGATGGAGGGGCTCTAAAGAAGGCAGTAAGCTGTGACCTAGTCAGAGCAAGTTCCGTGTTCAGGACAGTCACCAGTGCTTACCATTTGGATAATGCTGAGCACTATGAGAAGGAGAAGTCTTGCCTCCAATTGGTGGTGGTGATGGTGTTGTTAAGTGTCATCAAGTCGGTTCCAACTAGTAGCAACTCTGTATAGGGTTTCCAAGGAATGACTGATGGGTTTAAACCATCAGCCACGTGGTTTGCAGTCCAGTGCCTATTCTGCAGTGCCACACCAGGACTCCCTAGCATCTAATACCTGGTAACAATGAGAACCAAACCTACTGCCAGGTCCAACTCACACTGACCCTATAGGACACAGTCGAGCTGCCCCATAGGGCTTCCAAGGCTCAATCTTTATGGCAGCAAATTGCCACGTTTTTCTTCTACAAAGAAACTGGTGGGTTTGAACTACCAACCATTTGATTAGCAGTCATGCGCTTAACCACTGAATCACCAGGACTGCCATCCAATAGAGTTATGGGGGATCCCAAAGAAGTCATTTCAAACTTCCCCAGTGTTGCGGGAAGAATGTTACATGGCTAGTGGGGTTAGTTTTCATTTTCTAAGAACATGGACCGCTTTAAGAGTTTTTGTCTGCAAGCCAAACGTAACAGAAAAGCGATTTGAAATGAGAATTTAGAAACTTTTATTTTCTTTTTGCTTTTATGTAGTATGACAAGGAATGTGACAATTGAAGAGATGTTGGAAAATATATTAATATAAATGTCAAAACAAACTTTTTTTTTTTTTTTATAGCAGTGAGATTTTAAGCGAACATCTCTGAAAAAAAGCAGGCCCCATACAACCCATATGGCATATTATAGGTTGTTGGGCTTTTCCTCCATCTCCTTCATCCTCCCCACTGAATGTCAAGCTGTACACTCAACAGCTTACCCCCCCAATTGTTAGAAAATGTTAACAAATGTTAGCCAAGTGTTTAAGTATTTCTGTAAGTAAATAATTAATACATAATCCTCACCAGAATGTGATATCTGATGCTTAACATGGAAATAATTATTTACTTATTGCTGGTTTTATTTGGCATGATGCTGTGATAAGATAAAGAGGGTCCAGTTGGCCTGGCTGATATATGAGTATTGCATTTTACCCACATACTTTAGAAATTTTTCAAAGTGAGCACATTTTAAATGAAAAAGGAAACAGCCAAGCATAGAGCTATTGCTGCAGTGTGGCTCAGTGCACGTCTGTGTGTGGTGTGAGAAGATAAGCTGTGGGGCAAAGAGTAGAGAGAACTTCAGATCAGACTGGCATAAAGCGAAGAATACTCCAGGAGAATTCTAATTTGGGGTTTAATAACATGATAAGTGAGAGAGTTTTAAAGTGCAATTTCCCTAATAGATTTGAACTTTGGGGGATCACACCGGCTTTAATTAATGTGGATCTTTCCTTATCATAATGAATCAACTGGGATTTTTATTTGAAAGGAGGAAAGACCATGAAGTTGACCTTTATTCTTAACAATAGCAAGAAGATATTAATAAGGACAAAGTAAGAGACTTCATTATAGCAAATGGTAGATAATTTATTTTGTGGCTTAAGTATAATGGTGTTATGAAAAGTCGTTGGAGCATGTTGAAACAAACAAAACAAAATGAAAACAGCCTCTCCCAGTGTGAACATCCCAAATGTTCACACAATCAATTCCATGCAGCGTTCAGTGCTGTGACTCTCTTCTATGCCACTCCCACGGCACAGGGCCATGATACAATTCATAGTTTACATTTTCCTAACTGTAATCTTGGAGTCCTGGTGTGACGCTGCAGGATAATGCACTGGATCAAAAGATCAAACCCACCAGTCGCTCCTTGGAAACCCTATACAGGGTCTTTATGGGTCAGAATGTACTCGACATCAAATGAGAGAGATGTGTTCAAGATCAGAGTTGTTGTTGTTAAGTCATGGATCACTGATCATGGCTTCCAGACTACCTACAATGAAATTGGAAAACAGGAGCACTGTAGAGATGATTTCATTGGTTTATTAATATTATTATAGTCACTATTCATTAGTTTATGAATATTATTATAGTCATTATTTTGCATTTCCAAACATACTTCCACAGCTACTGCAGAAACATTTTTTTTTTTTACATATCAAACTCAAAATTGATCTAGTATTTCCTCTTTTAAGTTTTTATTGTGCATTGAGTGGAGGTTTACAGGGCAGATGATCAGTTTTACATTCAACAAATCGTATTTCATTTTACTGCAATGATTACAATCCCCTCCAGGTATTATCAGTTTTACCTCTATTCTCTTTATTTTAATTAAAATTTTTTTTATGTACACATGCAAACCAAAAAAATATATATTCATTTAAGTGTCCAAAGGGCATCTCAGTCCATAGGCCTAGAGTCCTCAGCTGCGCTATCTCTCAAAGCCATTGCATCGGCCATTGCCACTTTTAGGAGCATGAGTTAGGATCTCATGCTCCACTCGTGCGTTTTGCTCTTGATGGTCCTAGGATCCTTTGTTTCTGAAATGAAAGATTAACTACTCCTCATTTTTTAGTTATACATCTTCTACATTTACAGTTGTGACAATCATACTTAGTCCTGATAACAATTACTCACAAGTGAGTCATAAAATCCTATCACCATCATTCTCCATTCCCCTTTCACTAGATCCATCTGGAAAAGAGGAAAACTATTCAGTGAGGTTTCTACTTTACCCCTCTCATTCTGAAACTAAGCACCCTGATGAAAGTTTGTAAGCCAGTCACTTTGTGCCTTTATAGCTCCCCCCCCCCATTTTTTATAGGCATTGCCTAAATTGCCTGCCCCTATCACTCCAGTGTACTGAGGAGATAAACTTGATCCTTGATATAAAGAATCCTTCTATTTTGGTTAGAATTTTGAGCAACTGCATCCATAAGCAAAGGTCTAGCTCATCAAATTATAGCAATTTATGCTTGCTCCCTTTATTAAATTCCTTTATCTGGCCAAGTTCTGGTCACCTAGCTATCCAAGCCAGGTCAAATGGGTACTATCTGCAAGTTTGTGAGTTCTTGCAAACCTCCCCCACCCACTTCAGACCAGCTGGTTGCTTCACTCTCAGCTCTAGCCCCCAGTGTTCATGGGCTTGGGAGTTCACACATCTCCCTAAACTTCAGACCAGCCAGCTCTTTCTTTTCTCTCTTTTATCTCAAGGTCAGTGGGTGTCAATGGAACATGGCCAAACTCAGCCCATGTCTACATTGCTGCATTTCCACATTTCCACTCACAAGTAGATCAGAGTGGTCACCAGCAAGCATATTAGACTGTTTGTGGGTTCCCTCTGAGTTTCAGTCTTGGAAGAGGGTTTACCCTGAGGAGCTGACTTTTCTTGCCTTGATGGCTCCTAGTCTAACAGCTTGCTTAATATTCTAATAGCCAACCAGTCTGCTTTTGGGTTTTTTTCTGCTTGTCTTTCTTTTTTAGTCTTTCTTTCACAAAGTATCTTTTGTTCTTCTAGCTGTTCTGGGTTGGTCTGCATGTCTTTTCAAGTGGGAATGTCCCACCTCAGAAGGTTCAGGGTGGGACACATAAACAGTTTCTTGACCAATATAGACATGCACCATATCTGACTACCATTAGGCAGAATGGAAGTAAGCAGTTCTTTCTGAAATCGAAGTTGTTGACATAGAATTGCCAGAATTCACCTTGCATACCTGGGTTCTAAGGAGCCCTGGTAGCCTAGTGGATTATGAACTGGGCTGCTAACCACAAGGTCAGCAGTTCAAATCTACCAGTCACTCTGTGGGAGAAAGATGAGGCTTTCTGTTCCCATAAAGATTTATAGCCTTGGAAACCCTATTCAGGATCACTGTGAGTTGGAACTGACTCGGTGGCACACAACCACCACCAAGGTCAGCAGTTCAAACCCACCTGGTTTCTATCATTTTCCTCAGCTTAATGAAGCCAATTCTGCAGCAGGATGGAGTCCATCTAGGTGCGCACAACAGGAAGAAAGACTGGTGGAGTGAAGTTGGTTTTCTTATTTCATGAAATTGTGAGATTACAGTTTATCAATGTAAAGACTAATGGAAGAGCAGTGAAAGGTAGCGGAAATGAAGATAGATAGTTTTGGTTCTGAAAAGAGACCTTTATTCAGCACTAGACATGGAGAGTTAACTCATCAAGAAAGTTCTCCACATTCTTTGCCTTATTAAAAAACAGTGGAAGACTGGAGTTTGAAGGGGATGCAATCTTAGCGATCTATGAATGCATTAATCATAGAACCATTTACCTAAGCGTCTGAAGTCCTTTTGGAAATAGCCAGGTGGGTGGTGCTCTGCATGAATTGTAGTTGGTTTCAGGGAAGATCAAGAGTGAGCTGTAAAATAAAGATGGGAAATTGTAGCCTCATCTGACAGAAGACTTGTATTTGAAAAACAGGCACACAGATCCTGTGAAGATTGACAAGGACATAGAAGAGTGACACGAAACATAAATGAAGTATGAATTCAAAAGATACGATGAAATTCAAGACTGAAAAGCCTGTGGAATTTGATAACATCAAAAACCTGTTGAATGTGATCCTGTTGTTACACTGTAGGATAAGCACTGGACTGCTAGCCACAAGGTCAGCAGTTCAAACCCACCAGCTGCTCCTTGGAAACCCTATACAGGGTCGCTATGAATCGGTACTGATGCGGTGTCACTTAACAACAGCAACAACATGGCTCAAGCATGTATTGGTGCAGGAGAAGCAGCGAACCAGAATGTGTATTACTGGGTAGCGCTGTGTTCAAATCCCAGTCACGGAGAAAGAAATCCGTCGCAAGCTATTCAAAGGGACGTGATTATGGATTAAAAAAAAAAAAAAATATATATATATATATGGCAGAGGGAAATATAGTGCAGGACTGAGATAAATCAAGAAAAGGTCATTATGAAATTTGATAAAAAGTATTCCATAGTTTCTCTTTGAGAATCTAGTTACAGATTGTAAAGCTGAATTGATCTCAACAACTAGTATTGACCAGTTGGTATGTTATGCAATCTTCAAAGTAAAAGGAAAGTTGCACTACAGTGTTTTCAAACCGTGGTTGGTGACCCTTTAATGGGTCATGATATCAGTTTAATAGATAATGATCAACATTGAAATATGAGTTAACATAGAATATCAAATAAGCATACAATACACAAATACTCAGGGTTCCATGAAACCTTCCTTTCTCAATTAAGTTTCTAAAAAAAAAAAGAAAAAGTATTATAATGACATGCTCTTTGTGCATTTCATTATAATTCTTTATGTTGATTCTCAAGCCTCCATTTCATATTTTCTGTTTAGCTCTTTTACTTCGTCATTTCTTCCAGTCATGCTAGCTTCTCTATATTCAAGAGCAAGTTTCAGAGTCTTCTCTAAAAGAGAAATCTTTTCTTGTCTTTTTAATGACCTTTTGCATTCCTCATGTTCTCTCTGGTCTTCGGTCATTAGTGTCTAAAATGTCAGCTCTGTTCTTGACATGATCTTTAAATTCATTTGGGATATACTCAAAGTCATATTTTGGTTCTTGTGGACTCTTTTCTTCAACTTCAGCCTGAACTTGCATATGAGCAATTGATGGTTTGTTCCACAGTCAACCCCTGGCCTGAATTTGGCTGATGGTATTGACCTTTTCCATGGTCTCTCTCCACAGATATAGTCAATTTGATTCTTGTGTATTCCATCTGGTGAGGTCCAGGTGCATAGTAGCTGTTTATATTGTTGAAAAAGGTATTTTCAATGAATAATTGATTTCAAGCATCTGCAATTCTCATCACTTTTCTTTCTTTTGCACATGAAGAGACCACTCCTTAGATGACCACTCATGAGCTTCTAAGATCCCAGATGCTTCTCAACAAAGTAGATTGTAGAACATTGTCTTTGTGGATTATGTTATGCCAAATGACCGTGGTGTCCCCTGAGAACTGAGACCCTAGGCCCAGCAATTCATTGCCTTAAGATGTTTGATGATATCTAAGAAGTTTTCATCACACTTTGCCCCCTGTATGCTCCACCACATACATAGTTGTGTTTGCAGTAAAGGTAAATACCCATGTACCAATATCCTCTTTCAAACTGTTATATATTTATGACCCTGTATAGGGTTTCCAAGCAGTGGCAGGTGAGCTTGAACTGCTGACCTTGAGGTTCTAGCTGACCTTGCAGTCCAGCACATTAACCTTCAGTGCCACACCAGGACTTGGTATATATATGTGACACTGTGAGTTAATGAGCTGAACTGCAAGATCAGTTTGAACCACAAGGTCAGTGATTCAAGCTCAGCTTGGAATGGACTCGATAGCACAGAACAAAAACAACATACACACACACACATGTTTATATATTTTGCAAGTCAATTCTGACTCAAAGTGATCCAGTCAGACTGTGCATCTCCCCTCAGAACATTAGTGTGCCAAGGTTGTATATTTATCACTATTTACCTTTATCCCCTTTAGCCCTTACATACCTCCTTTTGTGTTTACCTGTCCTCATTATTCTTCTGTCAGACTCGACCTTCTTGTGTATTGCCCTCCCATCATCGAGTTAACATATGTCTACCCTCTAACCTGTCCTCCTACCTTGGCGGCCATCAAAGAATGTTTCTTTTAGGATGAAAATCTGAGTTTTTACAACATTGATTTCATACAGTATTTGTCCTTTTGTGATTGACTAATTTCACTCAGCATAATGAACCAGGTTCATCCATGTTATGAGGTGTTTCTCAGACTCATTGTTATTTTTCAGTGTTATATAATAGTCCATTGTATGTATGTACCAAAGTTTATCCATTCTTTCAGTGATAGGCATGTTTCCATTTTTTCCTATTGTGAATAGTGCTGCATTGAATATTGGTATGCATTTGTCTGCACATGTCATAGCTCTTATTTCTTGTGAATGTATACCGAGTAGAAGGTTTGCGGGGTCATACGGTCTTGCAAGATTGTTCTGAGGATCAAGAAGCATAATGACTGTGGAAGCCTTCTATAAACTCCACAGTGTTATATAAATGCCATCCTGATTCCCATAATGGATTTTGCACATTATTAACAAAACACTATAATTGATTCAGAGTTTAATATTGTGCTAATAGGGTCTAGCCCTTCCATTTTATTTGCCTAGGATAATGACTTTAACAACAATACATTTTAGAGATAAATTTAAACTGTTTTAGAACTTCAACTGAACAAAGTTGGAAAAAAAAATCAGCCATATTTTGATAACTACAGGGACCAGACAATCTTTTGATTGTGTCAAGACCTAAGCATTTAGGCATTTTTATTAAGTTCTTCAAGTGAAAGAGAAATATAATGAGATATTTCAAAAGCAAAATTGAATAGTCTCAATCTTTAGTAATACCACGTAACAGGGGAAAAGTAGCATTTTATCTGTGCTCTTTAAAAATTGGCTAAAATATTTTGAAATTAGGTTCCTCAATATTATCTGTGAACTTTTATTTTTGCTTCTTAAGCAAAGACAGTGGTGATTTAACATTTCTAGATTTATGCTGAAATAAAGATTATGTTACTCTGTTTTTTTTTAATCAACATGTTAATTCCTTGTATTTCCTATTTTTCTGGAAAAAAAATACCTGATGCTACTTATTAATGTTTTAATTTCAGATTTGAAGTCATCAGTTTATTGTGACATCAGAATATCCTGGTATGGTGCTGTAGGATAAGCACTGGACTGCTAACTACAAGATTTGAGGTTCAAACTCACCAGCCGCTTCTTGGAAGCCCTGTACAGGGTCTCTATGTGTCAGAACCTACTCAATGGCTGTTAACAACAACAGGAAGGCATCCATGACTATGGCCCAACCAATTGAATTGAGCCCTGGTAGTGTTGTAGGATAAGCATTGGACTGCTAATCACAGTTCAAACTCACCAGCTGCTCCACAGGAAAAAGATAAGGCTTTCTGCTCCAGTAAAGATTGGGAGCATCAAAAACCCTATACAGGGTCACTATGAAACCAACTCAATGACACTTAGCACTAGATAAGGCGAAGGTCTGCTATGGTAAAAATTTAGTCTTGGACATTATGAAGCAGTTCTACTCTGTCCTCAAGGGTTGCTATGAGTTTGAATCAACTTGAAGCCATAGATTTTTTGGTACATAGTAACAAGTTTAGCAGCTCTGGTAGCGTAGTGGTTACGAATCGGGCTGCTAATCTCATGATCAGCAGTTCAAAACTACCAGCTGTTCCTTGGGAGAAAGATGAGGTTTTCTGCTCCTGTAAAGATTTGCAGCCTCGGAAACCCTGTGCAGGGTCGCTATGAGTCAGAACCGACTTCACGGTACTTAACAGCAGCAGCAACAAGTCTAAATTTGGAGTCCTGGTGTGGCGCTGCAGGGTAATGCACTAAATCGCAAGATCAGCGTGACCTGTAAGGTTGGTGGTTCAAATCCACCAGCTGCTCCTTAGAAAGTCTACACAGGGTTGCTATGAGTCAGAGCTGACTCGAAGGTATTTAATAGCAAGTCCTGTTTTAAGAAGGAATATTCAATACTATGCAATGCTGAAGAGTAACAGTGAATTTACAAAACACTTCGTAACATGGATGAGCCTGGAGGACGTTATGCTGAGTGAAATAAGTCATTCACAAAAGGACAAACATGAGAGCACTACTGTAAAAACTCAAGAAAATGTTTTCATACTAACAGAAACAGTCTTCAGTTCTTACCAGGAGTGGGAGGGAAAGGAGAATAATTCACTGACTAGAGGGTTGTTGTTGTTGTCGTTGCCAAGTGCTGTTAAGTCCGCTCCGACTCATAGCAAACCCTGTATAGGGTTTGTGAGGAGCAGCTGGTGAGTTTGAACTACTGACCTTGTGGTTCAAACTGACCTTGAGATTGAGTTCTTATCCTACTGTGCCACACCAGGGTTAGAGGGTTGACACATGTTAACTCGAGTGATGGGGAGGGCATTATACAAGAAGAGGGAGGTTGGCAGAAGAATGATGAAGACAGGTGAAGACACGGGAAGTATGCAAGGGCTAAAGGGGAGAGAGGTACATACTGATATATACACAACCTTGCAACAACAGTGTTCTCTGTGTAAATACATGGACAGGGACACAGGCTGAATGGATAGGGGATATATATACACTCTGGCAGCGTAGTGGTTACGAATCGGGCTGCCAACCTGAAGGTCGGCAGTTCGAAACTACCAGTGGTTCCGTGGGAGAAAGATGAAGCGTTCTGCTCCTGTAAAGATTTATAGCCTCGGAAACCCTGTGCAGGGTCACTATGACTTGGAATCGACTCCACGGTACTTAAAAACAACAACATATATATATATATTCCACAAATATGTAAGAGCTTAAACAAGGATATTTGGACATGGGTCCGAAAAGGCACACACCCCTGTGGCCCAAGTTTTAGCCAAGCAGTAGATGGGTATACAGGAGGGACAATACCACTAGTAAGGTATGCTCACCAGCGATGGTCAATCATTTAAAATCAAAAGGCCAACATTTATGGAAGGGAAACATTTGAAAAAACAAGAAAAACAGAATGAATATTCAAGGTTAATGTTGACAGGAGACCTTACCAAATAAGCATGCTCAATCAGACCCTTGGCTTCTGGAGATGCTGGTGAAAGCTGTGGGGCGGCCTCCCAACTGTGCCTTGTGTATGTCTCTTATCCCTGCAGACCGCTCAGCCCGTGGAAAAGGCTCTTTAGCAAGAAGGGCTAGGATGGGGAAATGGGCCAGAATCCACCCACCATAGTTCACTTTACAGAAGACCCCTCCATGAGACGCAGGATGGGCTCTAGAGGGAGCCCCAGCCCTGTCATCTTGTGCTTCTCAGAACTTTGCCTTTTGGTGGGTCAGGTCCAGTTGTTTTCCCCTTTAGGCTGTTTGTAGGATTTTAGAGAATAGAGGATGTAGGATAAAATATGAATGTTGAAAATGAATACAGACAGAGATGGAGCCAGAAAACAGGCAATAAAAGGGAAAATTCCTTTACCTCCAAAGAAAGAGCCATGCCCCTGAATGGCCCATTGCCTTGATTTCAGATTCTTTGCAATGACTCTATAACTTAATTGACTTGTCCAAGAGTCTACTTTTTCAGAGTTCTCATTGGCATATTATTTCCTGTCAAGGCATTTGGCGATTGGTTCTTAACCTGGAGTGAACACTTTGGAAGGACTTGAGCAGGTCACTAGAGAATTCAAAAGAAGAAAAACCTAGAAGTGGAAGGCTGTAAACAGTATTTGGTCATGAACTATGCATTATGGTTGCATTTATGCAATAGTTTCAGCAGATTCTGAAAGTTAAAAAAAAAAGTATATCTAGGAATACCATTTCTTGGGAAATTTTAAGAACTTTTCAAAATTTAAAAATAATGCTTAGACAACTCAGAACATAGAATTCAGCCATAGGCCAATAATGCTTCACATGGTCAGAATGAAAAACTGGACACTTTTATCAGTTTATATGTTGTTGTTGTAAAGTGCCGTTGAGTCAATTCCGACCCATAGCAACCCTGTAAGGGTTTCCGAGGAGCAGCTGGTGAGTTTGAACCGCCAACCTTGCAGTTCAAACGGCTTTGCAGTCTGATGCATTAACCCACAGCGCCACACCAGGACTCCTATGGGGGGCTTCAAAAAATTTATGGAGAATGGAATTAAAAGACAATGAAAAATTTCCATGAATGTTTGTAATATATGTATATATGTTGTTTTGTTGTTGTTAAGTGTCCTCAAGTTGATTCTAACTCATGACGACCCTGTGTAGGATTTCTGAGGAATGGTTGGTGGGTCTGAATTGCTAGCCTTGGGGTTCAACCCATCTTGTGGTCCAGTGCATTAGCCTGCAGTGCCACACCAGGAGTTTCTCTCTGTACATATGTATGTATGTATATATATATATTTATCAGATTCCTGGTGTGGTGCTCTAGGAAAAAGCACTGGAGTGCTAACCACAAGGTCAGCCTTTCAAACCCACCAGCTGCTTCTCAAAAACCCTATACAGGGTTGCTATGAATTGGAACCCACTCCAAAGCACTTAGCAACACTATATATAGTGGTTTTGTTTACATATATTTAGTTCCTGTTATGCCTAAGGCACTATTTTAGACCCATTTAATACTAGCTATATACAAGCATTTCAGTCTTCATTTCCGTAAAGAAAAGACAAAGAATGAATGCCTGATGTATTTGCACATGGCGTTTCTGAAAGAAACCACTCACAGAACACATATCTTTTCTTCTTTTTTTAAAAAAATGGGAACTGAACTCAATCTGATTCCTATTTTATTTCTTTGGGAATTTGAAGTGTAGACAGTTTCTCAGAGAAAACTTTCAAAAACATACTTCCCTGATCAACATAAAGCATTTTTCCGTCTCATACTCAGGGAACATTCTTTTGAATCCTCTCCAGAATTTCCTTCATTAACTCTAATGCCCACTCTGGCTCCAGTGTCCGCTAAAGTGTTCCATGACCAAACAGGGTAAGAGAAAAATCCAAAATTGTGCTGATGCTGTAGTTTAATATAGCACACTAGCATTGCTGTGGGACTGCTTTGAATTTTTTGGCTGAATTTAACATGCATAGAACAAAGGGAAAAAGTTCTGAAATCAATATGAGTTCAGGCGACAAGGGCTGTTCTTTTCCTTTGTGTACTATTTAAGAATTGATTTTTTTCACAGAAGGTCTCTCAAAAAGCAATCTAGTGACTGTAATGGCTCTAAGATGTGATCCCTAATGGCTAAAGTTTTAATCGTGATACATTTATTTAGAAGAACGACAGAGCCTTTCATATAATTTTTCTTTTCAAGTCTCATGGAGGTATATATAGTTCATTTGGAATAATACCTCAGTTTAGTGTAGAAATGAGTCCTGGTGTGGTGCTGTAAGATAAGCACTAGACTGCTAACCTCAAGGATGGAAGTTCAAACCCACCAGCCTCTCCTTAGAAACCCTATACAGGATCCTTAAGATTTGGAACCAATTCGAAGGCACTTAAATGTAGAAACCTGGCTTATAAAAAGGCAAGCTTGAACTTGTACTAGTGAAGAGAAGGTCATTACAATATCTACTGCAGCTGTGATGCTATTTAGACTAGCCATCATTTTAGTTGTATTTAATATTTACAGAACAAATCAATATTTAAGTTAATCTGCAAACATGTTATGGATAATTTATTTTATACGTGTGTGCGTTTTAAAGGATGATAACAAAAATCACCTTTTGTGGACCCTGCTGTCTTCCTTTCATCTAGAGGTTGTTGTGGTTAAGTGCAGTCTAGTCTAATCAATTCCAACTCATGAGGTTGTTGTTAAGTGCCTTTCAGTTGGTTCCTGGTATTATTATTATTGTGGTGAAAATATGCATAACAAAACACATACTATGTTAATTTCTATGTGTATAATTCAGTGACATTATTCAATGACATGTATAATTCAGTGACATAGTACTTCCAGTGTTGCGTCAGTTTGTTGAAATGCATTTGTTAAGTTGTACATCCATTCTTGACAATGATTTTCAAATCATTTTATCACTATTAAATTTAATGTCCGGAGAAGAACATCATGCTTAGTAAGGTAGGCTATCAGCAAAAAGAGGAAGACCCTCAATGAGATGAATTGACGTAATAGCTACAATGGGCTCAAACCAAACAATTTTAAAGATGGAGCAGGATTGGGGCCAGTGTTTCATACTGTTGTATACAGAGTTGCTATGCGTTGGAAGTGACCTGATGACACCTAACAAAAACAACAAGAAGTAAAAATATCTCTTCCCTTCTAACTGGTAACTTCAAATAATCTTTATTGTTATTAAGTGCGGTTGAGTCCATTCCTATTCATAGTGACCCTATGTACATCAGAATGAAATATTGTCTGGACCTACACCATCCTCACAATTGCTGTTCTTTTTCGCTGACCTGGCTCTCCACTTGACTAAGCATATTGTCCTTCTGCAGGGACTGGTCCCTACTGATAACATGTCAGAGGTATGAGAGACAAAAGCTTACCATCCTGGCTTTTACGGAGCATTCTGGCTGTACTTCTTCCAAGACAGATTTGTTTGTTCTTCTGGTAGTCCATGATATTTTCAATATTGTTTTCCAATACTGTAACTCAAATGCATAACTCAGTTCTTCTAGAGTCTTCCTTACTCATTGTTTTACTTTCATATGCATATGAGGTAATTGAAAATCCCATGGCTTGGGTCAAAGTGCACCTTAGTCCTCAAACTTATATGTTTGCTATTGAACATGTTTAAGGGGTCCTGTGCAGCAGATTTGCCTAATGCTGTATGTCATTAGATTTCTTGATTGCTGCGTCCTTGAGAGTTGATTGTAGATACAAAGAAAATGAAGTCTTTGACAGCTTCAAACTTTTCTCCATTTACTCTTGTTAAATGCTGTTGAGTTGGTTCCAACTCACAGCAACCCTGTATAGGGTTTCTGAGGCTGTAAATCTTTGTGGGAGCAGAAAACCTGATCTTTCTCCCTTGGAGCAGCTGGTGGGCTTAAACCACTGAACTTGTGGTTCGCAATCCAATGATTATCCTCTAGATCCACCATGCACCACTTTCTTCATTTATCATGATGCTATTTATTGGTCCAGTTGTGAGTATTTTTGTTTTGTTTTTACGTTGAGGTACAATCCATACTGAAGACTGGTCTTTGATCTTCATCAGCAAATATTTTAAGCCCTCTTCAGTTCCAGCAAGTAAGGTTGTATTATGTGCATATTGCAGGTTGTTAATGATGCCAAGATCTCCTGCATATAATCCAACTTCTTGCCAGCCTTGGGGTTCAACCCATCTTGTGGTCCAGTGCATAGATTGTCACGATCCACACAGTCAAAAGACTTTGCACAGTCAATAAAACATAAGTAACCATCTCTCCGGTATTCTCTGCTTTCACCCTTAGATCTGTCTGACATCAGCAATGACATCACTAGTTCCACGTCCTCTTCTGAATCTGGCTTGCACTTCTGGCAGTTCCCTGTTGATATACTGTTGCAGCCATTTTTGAATTATCATCATCAAAATTTTACTTTCATATGATATTAATGATATTGTTTGATGATTTCCAATTTCTGTTGGGTCACCTCTCTTTCAAATGGGTACAAATATGGATCTCTTCAAATTGGTTGGCCAGGTTGCTGTCTTCCAAATTCCTTGACACAGTACTTCCAGTGCTGCATCAGTTTGTTGAAATATTTCAGTTTGTATTCAGTTTGGAGCCTTGTTATTTGCCAATACCTTCAGTGAACGTCTTCTTTCAGTAAGATCGGTTCTTGACCATAGACTATGTCTTGAAATGGTTGATCATTGACCATTTCTTTTTGGTACAGTGATTCTTTGTATACCTCCTATCTTCTTTTGATGCTTTCTGTATCATTCAATATTTTGCCCATGGAATCCTTCAATATTGCAAGTTGACGCTTGACTTTTTTCTTTAGTTCGTTTAGCTTGAAAAATGCTGAGCGTGCTCTTCCCTTTTGGTTTTCCAAATCCAGGTTTTGCACATTTAATTATGATATTTGACTTTGTCTTCTCAAATTACCCTTTGAAATTCTCTGTTTTGTGTTTTTACTTCCTCATGTCTTCCATTTGCTTTAGCATCTGTAGATTGTAGAGCAAGTTTAAGAATTTTCTCAGTCATCCATTTTTGTCTTTTCTTTCATGTCTTTTGAATGGCCTTTCTTACTTCTTTTAAATTTTATTTAAAGCTTAAATTTATTATCAGCCTTACTAAATTTTAGTTATTAAAAATTTTCATGAAAAAATTGCTTATCTGGGAGAGATTTTTACATAGGTCATCATTAAAAGAATTACCGAAAACAATATTAATCATACCATAAAATGAAAATACAGGCTCATGGAAGAATGTTCCACTTACTGATTAAAATATTTATAATGTTTATAACTTTGCATGGTTTAGACTAATTCAATATATCTAGCCTGATGTAGTGCTGTAGGATAAGCACTGGACTGCAAGTTCGGTTTGACCTGTAAAGTAAGCAGCTTGAACTCACCAGACACTCCATAACAGGTTACAACTTTGTTTTTTATTATGAATTGAGTGTAAGTTTACATGGCAAATCATTAGTTATGTATTCAACAAATCATATTTTGTTTCATTGCAATGATTACAATCTCCTCCATGGACTACCATTCACCAGTATTTACCTTTCCCCCCTTTTCTTTTTAAAAAAGTTTTTATTGTGAATTGAGTGATAGTTTACATGGGAGAACATCGGTTTTATACTCATCATTTCATTGCAATATTTACCGTCTTTTCTGTACATCATTATTAAACAGTATTTACTTTTATTCCTTCTGTGGCTTTTTGCGGGGAAATGTACACAACAACACTCAGGAATATATAATCATTTGAACAACCAAAGGGCACATTCTGCAAGCCTGCCTCCTGGCCATCAGCACCTGGCCACCAACACAAAGCTATTTTCTTTCCATGCCCTAGAGTCCTTAGCTGCTCCCACTCTCCATGTCCTCATCGCTGCCTCCATTTCTGGTGTCACAGCTTCTCTGGATAGGGTCCCACATTCTGCTCATGCTCTTCTCCCTTGATGGTCCTAGGGTCCTCTCTTCCTGGACTGTAAGATTAACTATGTCCCTCTTTTTGATACAAAACTTCTACCTTTACAGTTGTGACAGTCACAATTAGTCATGATAACTATTATTAACTATTGAATCATAAAATTTTTATCACCATCTCTTTTCACCAGACCTGTCAAGACAAGATGAATACTATTCAGTGCTGATTCTACTGCCCACCCGCCCCTACTCTTAAACTAAATTCCCTCTTGAAAACTTGTAAGCCAGTCACTTCCTGCCTTTTTAGGCCCCCCCTCCCATTTTAGGTAGCCAGTGTCTAAGTTGCCCCTCCCTATCAACCCTCTATACAAAGAGGGTAGGATTAGTTCTTGATGTGAAGACTCCTTCTCTCTCAGTTGGTATTTTGAGTTAACTACATCCATAAGTATAGGTCAAGTTCATCAAATTGTAGCAATTTACAATTGTTTCCTTTATTTAAAAAAAAGTTTTTGTCAGTCTTCCTCTAGTCAAGTTCTGATCATCAAACCATTGAAGCTAGGTCAAGTAGGTCTATCTATAAGTTTGGGTGTTCTTGTATGTCTTCCCTCACTTCATATCAGCTGGACACTTCACTCTCAGCTCTAGTCTTCCAAGGCTATGTCCTTGTTCATGGACTCAGGAGTTCCTAGGTCTCTCCACACTTTGGACCAACCAGCCCTTCCTCTTCTCTCTATGATCTCCAGGTTAATCCAGGTTAATGGGAGTCTGTAGAATGTGGTTGAATTTGGCCCATATCTTCATTGCTGCCTTTTCCCCTCTTCCACTAACCAGAAAACCAACGTGGTCACCAGCAAGCTTACATACCTGCTCATGTATTCCCTTTGAGTTTCAATCTTGAAGGGTTTTTTCCTGAAGGGACTTGATTGCTTGCCTTGAACGCTCCCCGGCGAACAACTTGCTTGTTCTTGTAGTAGCCAAACAGACTGCCATTTTTATATTTTATTTTTCCTGCTGGTCTTCCTTTCAAGAAGTATCTTTTGTTCCTCTAGCTGTACCAGGCTGGTCTGCTTGTCCTTTCAAGTGGTTATGTCCCACCTCAGAATGTTCTGGATGGGGCTCAGGATTCTACCTAATGTTCTATACACTACAAAGGCTCTGCAGGAAGCCTATTTCACTGGGCAAGTTCTAGAACCCTTTTAGGTATTCTAATCAGTTATCTACTGAAGATGGGCTTACAAGCTTTCCATAATCATATTTCCTGATATTCCTTTCTATCCCACTCAAGTGTCTATTTTACAATAGTAGGCAAGGGAAACCAATATTCCTAAGACAGTCAAGCATCTTAACATTATATCCCCTCCTTTACCCATTCAGACTATGCCTCGATCTATGTATCACAGAGCCCTGTTGTTCCAAGGTTGAACATACATCACTATTTACCTCTATGTCATTTAGCCCATGCAAACCTGCCTCAGTGTTCCCCTATCTATCTGTTCTTCCACTCCCCTCTCCCTTCTTGTGTCTTGCCCTCCCCATCACCCAAATTATAATGTGTCTATCCCCTACCCTGTGCTCTACTGTCCTCTTCCCCTCCCCTGTAACCAACAAAGTTGTAACTCTGTCATCTTGTACAAGGTCACTATGAATTGGAACGGACTCAATGGCATTTAACAGCAACAATAATATTGAATATGGGGACCTGGTATGGCACTATAGGAGTAAGCACTGGACTGATTAACCACAAGTCTGCAGTTCAAACCCACCAGCTGCTCCTCGAAACCCTATACAGGGTTGCTATGAGTTGCTTCATGACACTTAACAACAACAATTATGAATATATATTATTGTTGTTAAGTGCTGTCGAGTCAGTTCTGACCCATAGCGACCCTGTACAGGGTTTCCGAGGGTGTAAATCTTTACGGGAGTAGAAAGCCTCATCTTTCTCCCGTGGGAGCGGGTGGTAGTTTCGAACTGCTGACCTTAAGGTTTGCAGGCCGATTCGTAACCAGTACGCTATCAGAGCTCCTTATATATAAAACACATTTAATGTTACCTTATGTTCTATAAGGAGCTCTGTAGTTTTTAGTATATTATATGAAGTAAATGTATAAATATTTTTACTAGTTCCATAACCACCTTGCCATCAATTCAGTTCTAACTCTTACCAACCCTGTAAGACAGAATAGACCATCCCATAGGGTTTCCAAAGCTGTAAATTTATATAGAAACACACTAATTATTCTTTCTTACATGGAGCAGCTAGTGGGATCTAACTGCAGAACTTTTGGTTAGTAGCTCAGTACTTGACCATTGTATACCAGGGTTCCTTGAAATTCCATATAGATGTTCCCAAATACCCACTCATTTATTCAAGCATTCATTATCCTGGTGATATGATTATCTGTGTGTACCATGATGTGTAAAAGGAGAAAAACCTGCTCTTGTCCACTAGGGATTAGCCGATGCCTCCAGGTTAATGTCAGCTTTAGTGCTCAATTACGTCTCTGGGATTTTTGCTTTGTCTTTTTTTCCTCACCTCTGAGGATTTCTGTTACTTTCCATCAGCTCAGTCATGCATGTTAAAAAGATGTTCTGAATTTTTACTTCGTATTTTAGATGTTCTATTTGGGAGGGATTCTGGTATGTTATGTTTCCCAAATGTAAACCCAGTAGATGATATTCAGTTGTCTTCGTTTAGTTTGGTAGTCACATGACCTCCAAGGTATTAACTCACCAATTAGTGTCATCCTTAGGTGGGGAAGAGGACTGGAGAGGTATGAATCGATGTGTGCAAGTGAATTTTAACCTCTGAGCAAATTACTCAAAACTCCTGAGCCTCACACAGTGAAATGTTGTTGTTGTTAACTCATAGTGACCCTGCATGTGGTTTCCAAGGAGCAACTGGTGAGCTTGAACTGCCTACCTTGCAGTTCAAACCAACTTTGCAGTCCAGCATATTAACCCACGGCACCACACCAGAACTCCTCATAGTGAATTGGTGCCATCTTTATCTCTGATGAACCATAGAGTAGGAATAAAGAAATGAAGATCAGATGTCTCCACTTTCAATGACATATGTATGTGATGAAGTGGATTTCTTAGGTTTAATATAAAACTATCAAATAAAGCACAGAAGTGCATTAACTGCGTTCTCAGTCTTTCTTGTTCTTTTATTTCAACATTCCTTCTCTGTTGTGGGCCTATTATGTATATTAGAGAAGCTATGAAGAACAAAACACATTCTCATCTTAAGAAGAGCTTTGTGGTTGATTTTCTTCTTAGAATTGGAAGAAAAAAATGTGGAAATTAGGGAAAAAACTATTAGATAAGTGTGTGAGTTCTGGAGCCAGAACATGTGAGTTTGTGTGGTGGCTGCTTCATTTACAAGGTATCTGCATGGACTTGGAACAATTAGAATCCAGGCTGGTGATTCATGGTCCACATTTATAACAACTACACAGAACTGACTTACTTTCTCATTTCCATTAACAACAAAAGGGCTGGAACTGAGATATATTATCTATGAGTTGACCAAGGGTGAAGGTCAAAGCTGATGAAGATAAATAAACCAAACAGGACCTATCTATGCCTCATTTCCTTTGTGAGCTGTTAGCAGCACTTTGATCATCATCATCATCAACATCAGCAGCATCACTTCACACAGAGCTAATCTGGAAAGAGGAAGAGGTGTAAAGGTAGATTGCTACCCTATAAAAGTTCCAGAGATATTTTTGCTACTCCAATTTGCTGTGTCCTTTCCGTTGTAGACCTTTGTGGGGATTTGGAAATAATGAGGAGAGAACAGAGGAAGTTGTGGAACTTCCCAAAGGTGGATACCTTTTTGACTCTTCTTTTGGTGTTGAGGTCCCGTAGAGTGATATAACTAAGGTTCAAGAAAGCAATATAGCTGCTATTAATTATAACTTCTTGTGACCTTCTTACTGGAGACTTCTTGAGACAGGAATTCTGGGTGCTTGATTTATCATTGTGCATTTGGTACTTGAAATGCTTGTTTTTATGTATTTACCTTGCCTTCCAATACATTAAACTAATGCCACAGGTTAAATCTCTGTCCTCGGATCTCATATAAAGACAATTTCTCAGCTCATTTCAGAGAAGTACAGAGTTGACACAATGATTTAGTTTCTCCCACAGCCTGTGAAACTTGAGACCCTAACATTTCTGTATGATTTAAGCTGCATTTAAGAAAACAGGCTTTATTTATTTATTTATTTTTAAGTTTTTATTGTGAATTGAGTGAAACTTTACAGAGCAGATCATCAATTTTACATTTAACAAATCATATACTTTGTTGCATTACAATGATTAGAATCCCCTCCATGTACCATCAGTTAACA
>NW_006408528.1:36143653-36154368 GCF_000296735.1 Chrysochloris asiatica
AGGCATATATAATACTTTAAACCACCAAAGGGCACATTCTGCGAGTCTTCCTCCTGGCTGCCAGCTCTCAGTCCCTTCTTTCCATGCATCTAGAGTCCTCAGCTGCTCCCTCTCTCTATGTCACCATCTCTGCCTCCATATCTGGTACCGCAGCTTCTTTGGATAAGGTCCTGCATTCCGCTTGTGTTTCTCTCCCTTGATAGTCCTAGGGGCCTCTGTTTCTTGACTGTAAGATTAACTGCTCCTCAGTTTTTGTTAAAAAACTTCTACCTTTACAATTGTCACAGGTTTTATTTTTATTTCAACTATCAAAATGATGAGCTATGAAGCAAAATTGATTATGCTTTAATATCTTGTATACGTAAGTATAGAATGACACAGATTCTAAATGGCTTTCCTTAGCCCAAGAAATTTAGCACTGAAAAATGCAGGTTCTGTTAAAATCAGATTATGTAGGGCCTATGATTTATAAATTTTTGACCTTAACACAAAGAATAGAAACATTATAGAACTAGTTATGCACTAACATATTTGAGACTACAAACATTGTTTTTAAAGCAAATTGTTTTTCAAAGGAACTGCTTTTAGTTCTCATCCTCCAAGGTAAGAACCATATAATCAAAGAATCGAGCAAAGAAGACACAGAGAACAGTATAGTTCTAGAAGCTAAGCAGATGGGGCTGGCATGTGACAGAAGTGGCTGTGATTATCGGGTGCCCTCCCCCCAGCCCTGCCCCATTGACAGACACGTACAGAATGGTTGCAAGAGAGGAGCCAATCAGGAAAGTTCCAGTCTAACCAGGCAGCCAAATGATATTGTTTCTTCTTTTAATAATAGTAAATGTGGCTTGATGTTCAAGTTCTTTGGAACAGATAAGAAACCTATGATGTTTTTAAGTGACAAATCTGTATTGATAAGGAAAGAACATTTGATTTGGAAGCTTATAAAAAGACAATACAAAATCATACAAAAATTAATTTGCTTATCTTTCAAAATAGAGTAACATCAGTTTGCTGCTTCCTGGGGCAATAATGAAGTGGTTTCAGAAGAGATACTTTATAATCGTTTTGTCCCCTCTTATAAAATAATTACATACATTTTTTAATAGTGATTTTTCATTGTTGTGAGTTTTTTTGAAACACAAAAATAAACCTTCAGAAATAAGAAAACTGTATTGAGTCGGGTACAGTTGTAAAATAGGTATTGAAAGCTTGGAGGAAAGGATTGGGAAATGAATTATTCTCTATGATAAACCTCAGACATACAAGAGAGCCCTTTCATGATGTTGCTCAGTTACATTGTTCACAAGGTTTCTTTAAGAAGTTGCTCCTTGTCTTTGATTTTGAAATGACTTTGTGATGTCTGGCTGCTATGGAAACTGCTATTTTATTAAAGAGAAGCATTTAGAATCCACTAAAATTGCCAACGTGTTGACATTCTATCCTAGATTTCGTTTACATTTTCTTACATTTTATAGTTTCTTTACCCTATTTTTCAACTTATCACATATTTGATACAATCATTGATTGGAAGTGCCGATATTCTCTTCTCCCCGTTTCAGGTCATGTTGGGTTGATATTATTGTAATGTCTGAGTAAAGATTTCATGTTATCGCAAAGCCAACTCCATTTGCTCACAGTAGTATCAGTTACTCAGAGCTCACTATGTACCAGGTACTATTCTAATACACTACATATTATGTCATTTAATCCTCACAACAAGCCTATGAGCTTACATTATTGTTATTCCCACTTCACCAATGACAACGTGGAGAAACAGTTTGCAGAAATGTTACCTAGGATCATCAAGCTAGAATTGCTCTGTCCAACATGGTAGCCTCCAGCCATAGATGCTTCTTTAAAAATTCATTCACTGTCGTGGTGCTGTAGGATAAGCACTGGACTGCTAACTAAAAGGATGGCAGTTTAAATCCACCAGATGCTCTTGAAAACGCTATACATGGTTGTTGTAGGCCAGAAATGACTCGATGGTATACAAACCAAACAATAACCGCCATATTCAGTTCCTTAGTTATACTAGCCACACTTCAAGACACCAATATGTACATGTGGTTAGTGGCTACCATACTGCACAGTCTAGAATAGGACATCTCTGTAAATACAGAGTTTCATTGGAGGCTTTGTCTAGAAAGTGATGAAGCCAGGTTAGAAACTAGGCTGGGTGTTTCTGGGGTCCACATTCATAACTACTCCACAGAACTGACTTATTTTCTCATTTCCATTAACATTAAAAGGGCTGGTACTGAGATATTCCCTATGAGTTGCTGTTGACCCAAGGGTAAAGGTCAAGACTGATAAAGGGAGACAGACAGAAGATTTATTCATTTATTCTTTTTAACACTCTAAAGAGGTCATTGGTAACAGATTTGCCCAATTTAATATGCCATTTGATTTTTTGACGGCTGCTTCCATGAGCATTGATTGTGGATCCAAGTAAGATTAAATCCTTGACAGCATTAGTGTTTTCTCTGTTTATCTTGATGCTATGTATTGGTCCATATGTTGAGGTATAATTTATGTTGAGGTATAATTCTTACTGAAGTGTGTACTCTTTGATCTTCATCAATAACTCCTTCAAGGCTTACTTACTTTCAGCAAGCAAGGTTATGGTTATGCTGTCTTCTGATCGCCTGTTGCTAATGAGTCTTTCTCCAACCCTAATGCCATGTTCTTCTTCATATAGTCTAGATTCTCCGATTATTTGCTCTGAATACAGATTAAATAAGTATGGGGAAAGAATACAACCCTAATTTGCACCTTTCCTCATTTCAAACTATACACTATTCCCTTGCTCTGGTCACAGGACAGCCTCTTGTTTTATGCATGAGCATGGTTAAGTGTCTTGGAATTCCCGTTCTTCACAATGCTATCCATAATTTATGATGACCCTCACAGTCAGTAAAATACAGGTGAATAACTTTATGGTAATCTCTGCTTTCAGTCAAGATCTATGTGACATCTGACATATGTGTTTGTTGTTGTTGTTAAGTGCCATCAAGTTTGTTCCAACTCATAGTGATCCTGTATAATAGAGTTTCTGAGGATCAGTTGGAGGGTTTGAACCAACAGATTTGTGGTTAGCAGTTCAGTGCTTATCCACAGTACCACACCAGGACCATGTTTGTTTTGTTGTTGTTAAGTGCTGTTGAGTTAGTTCCAACTCAAAGCCACCTTGCATGGGGTTTCTGAGGCTATAAATCTTTGCGGGGGCAGAAAGTCTCATCTTTTTCCCTTGGAGCAACTGGCGCAGCTGGTGGGCTCTAAGCACTGACCTTGTGATTCTCAGACCAGTGCTTATCTTACAGTGAGTGCCACACCAAGACCATGTTTGTTGTTGTTAAGTGCCATCTGACTCATAGTGACAGGGTTTCTGAGGAGCATCTGGTGGGTTTGAACCACAGACCTTGCGGTTCGCAGTCCAGTGTTTATCCTATGGCGTCACACCAGCAGTGCTAGCACCCTGTAAACAAGCAAACATCCAAAGAAGTTCCTTCTGTGATTGTCATACCTCATCTCCTTAGCCTTCTTCACCTTTGATCTGATGCCACCTTTCCTTCCCAGTTCCTATGCATTGTTCTTTGGGTTATTAGAACTGATTTTATTTCTCTTATATCTTGGTGTAGGATAAGCACTGGTCTGTGAACCAAGTCAACGACATTTAACAACAACGTAAATTTTATAGCTGGCAAACTTTGGAACAAAAAGCAAATCTTAGCACTTCTTTGTCCAAAAAGAGATTCTTGTATCCATTGCTGTTGAGTTAATTCCCACTCATAGAGACCCTGTCAGTTAGAGGAAAACTGCCCCATGGGGTATCCAAGGCTGTGATCTTTACAAAAGTCAACTGCCACATTTTTCTCATGCAGACAGATTGGTGGATTTGAAACATTGACCTTTTGGTTAACCAGTCCAGTGCTTAAACACCGCAACACCAGGGATCTCTAAAAGCAATTACAGGATTATATTTCTTTCAAAAGTCTTTTTGCTTTTCACAGCCCTCTGGGCCTAATAAACAAAGTCTGTCCTATCAGATCAAAAGCTATTAAATGCAAAATCAGGCTGGTAAATTGTCTTTAGAAGAAAACTAAAACTAAAATAAAATAAGTCATGCCATTTTACATGTAGACTCAAGCAGCAGTCTTATGGATTTCATTATTAATTGAACAGTCATAGAAAATGAATAGGAAGTTTGTGAGTAAATTTCACTTTTTCAAGATGGAGACTAACTACACTGACACTTTATAAGGAGAAGGTGTCATTTGCCTGATAATGGGTAAGGTTTGATTCTTGTGGAAATAACTAGAATTTCCTGCACTCTCTCCTCCTATTGCAGTATGTCTCCTAGGTACGTCCATCCTGTTTAGTCCAAGTCAGTGTTTCTCGCTGTTAAGATCTAATACAACTTGATCTCTAATTCCTTTTACCCTTTCTAATTGTGAGGAGGAAATGAATGAATATATAAAAATTGTTACTTTTAATTTATATCCCAAGCACTTTAGTCATTCTTAGTGTAGTTCCATGTACATAATAGGAACATTGTCCATCTTAGCTCTTCTAATTATTACCCCCAAAACTCTACTCTCATGCCTTTCTCTGCTTTATTTAAGAAGCGTTGCTTGACTGGTCCTACCCTATCTTGCTGCTTCCCACCTGTATCATCCAGACACTGAGTAGCCCATATATGGTGGATGTCTTTTTTGGTGTCTACTGCTTCACCTAAGCCATCCTGCAGTCTCAAATTCTTTAAGATCCTGGATTAAGCAGTGTTGAGCATATCCCTGTTCACCACAAATGGAGTGGGTGGTGGGTGGGTGTGGAGTGTTTTAGAATCCTAAATTAAAGATCTCAAGGCCATAAGCCTGTTGCTCCACTGGATGGAAGTTTCTCTGTTCTATTCCTTCAGAGTTGGGTTGACCGTGTGGACACCCTCAGCTTTTAGCTAAGAGTTCTTAGTCTAAGAACAGCCTGGGTGCAGGCCGGAACCAGGTAGAACCTGCTTCTTGCTGTTGTAGTAACTCCAGGGCTCCCCAACTCCATTTAAAAGAAAAACAGTCTAGAAAAGCTTAAATGCTGGCAGCTGAGCCTGAATGAGTATTCAACAGCACTGGTTGGATGCCTAGTTGTAGGGGGAGCCCGTGAGGACAACATGAGAAGGCTGTTTTCCCTCTGCAGTTCTCCACATCTCATTCAAACATCAAAGGGGTACAGCACTGTGAATAGTGGATACAATATAGTGACTTGTATCTGCAGTTTATTTGTGAGGACTCACCAAAAGCCTTGATGTGGTAATAAAACCAGACATTGTGTCCATTTGATGCTATGAGAAAGAAATAGCCATCATACGATGAATCACTCAATGAAGGAATGTAAGAGTTTATCAATAGCCAATGTCAGAAAAATTAACATTTTAAAACTCCCTGGACTTTCAAACACGATTATAGGCAGCTGCACTGAACTGGAGTCAAGCAGAATATGCCCTGTGTGCATAGCGTGGGGTCAGGACTAAACAAGGAAGCTATGTATGTGAGAGATCATCATTGCCGCAGAACTTCCGAATATTCTGCCATTGAATTGAATTGACTATTTATTTCCTCAGGTCTTGATGTCTGTCTCAGTTCCTGATACAGAGATAAATTATTTGTCTATAAATGCTATTGTTGTTAAGTGTTGTTGAATTGGTCTCAACTCATACCAATCCTGTGTAGGGTTTCCAATGAGTGGCTGGTGGGTTTGAACCTCCAACTGTGTGGTTAGCAGTCCAGTGTTGAATCTATAGCGTCACACCAGGACTCTAAATGGTGGTGGTTATGTACCGTGGAGTCAGTTCTGACTCATGACTACCCTGTATAGGGTTTTCAAGGCTTTTCATCTTTATGAGAACAGAAAGTCTCATTTTTCTCTTGCAGAGCAATTGGTAGATTTGAACTGCTGACCTCAAGGTTAGCAGCCCGACTTGTAATCCACTGCACTACCAGAGCTCCTTCCTGTATATAAGTGTTGTTAAGTGCTGCTGAGTTGGTTCTCACTCATAGTGACCTTGTGTAGGATTTCCAAGGAGCAGCTGATGATGGGTATGAACCACCGACCTTGTGGTTAGCAGTCCAGTGCTCATCCTACAGTGCCACATCAATAAAGAGAATCAATTCTGGATAAAAGAAATATTTGTAGAATGAGAGTAATTATAAGAGTGGTCTTTATAGGCACCTAAAATGTGAATTATGGTCATTTATTTTCTTCCTTGATGCTCTATTGGTGGTGGTGGTAATGGTGGTGTGTTGTTTAGTCATTTCTGACTTGACTTTTTGTGACCTTGTATAGGACTTCCAAGGCTGTAAATCTTTATGGGAGCAGAAAGTCTCATCCTTCTCCCGTGGAGTGGCTGGTAGATCTGAACTGTCTAGAATGATGGATTCGAACTGCGGCCTGACTTGTAACCCACTATGAGTGCTACCAGAATCCTTTGAGGTTCTCTTATCTGGTACTTAAATAAGCTGTGAGTATTAACGTCTAGTAGGGCGTCAAAGGGTGAGCAGAGCCTGTATAAACTTCACGTGATAACAGTAATTTCCATCTTAGAAGCCCTGGCATGTGACTGTGTTGGGTGCTTTAGGTACAACACCTTTGATTTCCCAAACACTCCTTCTATGTAGATTTGCTGATATAAACGAAACTCAGGGAGGTGATACCACTTGTCCAGAGTCCCATGCCTTGTTAGTGGAAAAGCAGTGTTTGAGTTCATCTCTGTCTTCTATTTGTTTTCTAATTAGTCTCTATTATCTTCATTTTCTGTTCCCATTGCTTTCTACATCCACAGAAAAACCATTATAATGTCACTGGTGTGTATCCTTTGACTTGTACGAATTCTTGCAAAAATGCCTTTCTCTTTTCTGTTCAATGGTATCCTGTTTTTGTTATTGGTTTGTTTAAGGATTTTACATGAGGCACTAGGTCTTTAGGATCATGTGTGTGGCTCCATGTACTTATGGTCTGCTGTTCCTGATAGTTTGCCAGTATTCCAGAGTTGTTGTTGTGAATTGCTATTGAGTCGAATCCGACCCATAGCGACCTTGTATAGGATTTTCAAGGAGCAGCTGGTGAGCTTGAACCACCAACCTTGCAGTTCCAACGGCTTTGCAATCTGGTGCATTAATCCACAGTGCCACATCAGGACTCCAGTATTCTGGAGTAGCATCTGCCTAATTCATCTATCTACCTAGCCAGGCAGCTTGTGTTTATATCTCCACCATACCAAATAACCTACTAGTGAGCATCTTGCATGCATGCCTCGATGAACCTGTGTGTGGTTGCTTGGGAACTGCTGGGTCATAGGGTACATGCATGCTAACTGATCACATTGGGCCAGTTTGCCCTCCAGCATGGCTGCTCCAGTCCACTTGTCCACCAGCAATACAGGACTGCTCCTAGGTCCTTTCATCCCTGCCCATCCTTGACACTTCCAGTTTTGACTAGCTTAATTGTGTGAGGTGGTCTCTCATAATTTTAATTTATATTTCTCTAAATGCTAATCTTTAAATCATCTGTTCATGAGCTTATTAACTGAACTTTTTCTATTACTACACTATGGTCAACTTCAGGGAAGGAAGGTCACTGACTATCTCTCTAGAACAACACTGCCCAATAGAAATGCAATGCAAGCTATGTAAATTTCAAATATTCTAGAAGCCACATTAAAAAAGGTAAAAAGTGATGGATGAAATAAATGTAATCAAATGATAACTAAATGTGTTTCAATGATAATATATCTAAAATATTGTCACCTCAGTATAATTGAAGTAAAATTGTTAAATGCCATCAAGTCAGTTCTGACTCATAGCGATCCTGTAAAGGGTTTTCAAGGACTGGCTGGTGGGTTTGAACCACCAACCTTGTGGTTAGTGTTGTTGTTGTTGTTGTTAAGTGCCGTTGAGTTGATTCTAACCCATAGCGACCCTGTATAGGGTTTCCAAGGAGCAGGTGGTGAGCTTGAAGCACCAACCTTGTAGTCTTTGCAGTCTGATGCATTAACCCACAGTGCCATACCACAGTGTGCATCTTACAGTGCCCCAGTTTTCCATATTAAGTTTTCAAAATCTAGTGAGTATTTACAATGAAAACTTGTCTGAGTGATAAATTTTCTATAGTCCTACAAAAACAATAAAGTTGAGTTTAATGAAAAATATTTTATACTGTCTTTAAAATTTTAGATATGACTGATTATTAGAGAGCTCTTTCTACATTGAGTCAAAAACGACCTCTCTCTAACTTGTGCTCATTCATCATAGTGTTGCTTTCCACAACTACATGTAAACTTTGTAATCTGTCCTTGAAAAGACACCCCAGTGAGCCATGGATTGTTGCAATAGAGAGTCTCTTTGTCCACAGTGTCTATAACCATTCCCCTCAGTTGCACCTCACATAACACAGTTCCTTCAGTTTAGCACACTGGGTTCTAGGGTTTGTTGCATTTCAGTTTGTTGAGCTCTCTCACAGGATAGGGCATGAGAGCCAGCATGGTTCTTAAATGTAGTCTACAGATGGAGCAGTGCCCAGAAGAATCCTAGCTTCCTCTTACCCAGATACCCTGCCACCATCAGAGTAACTTGAAACGAAATTAGTTTTCTAGCAATCACATTTAGCAGTTGATTAACTATCGCTTCACGTAGGGTTATTAATCTGTTGGTGTTTTTTCAAACATCCACTATATTTTTAATATGTCTATAAAAAATATAGATCAGATGGGTGTCCTACTTCCAACAATTCCAAGGAAGAAGAATCAAGCTTATAAGACAGAATCTTTTTTAATAAAGTAGTAAACTGCCCTTGACCATAAATCCCAAGAAAATCTTCTATAGACCCATCGTCAGAAATAACTGTGGTATGTCTTAATTGACTGGAGAAATTTCTTGGGCCTGAAACTAGTAGCAAAACCTCTTCTCACCACCATTTATCCAGGGTGTATTACAAGGATAATCTTTGAATCTGTCCTTAATCTGACATAAGGATTAGTTAATGTTTTTTTTACTGCAAAGGCAATGCCAGCAGACACTCTCATCTAAATAAGAAATGTTGTATGATACAGAAATATAAATTCTAATCTTGATATTATTGATATAATACATTACACAGATGTACCAAATTAGGAACTAATGATATGCAATATGGTAGACATTAATAACAGAGTCTGTGTTCAAGGATGTAGGACAAATGTAGTGGCAGTAAAGTGATCTTGTTAGGATGTAATGTTCACAACAGAAGGAGACATGCTGTAACCAAGGCATGAAAAATGTGGTTGCTTGCCACTTACAGTCATGTTTCTAGACTTGGCCACTGCTCAGCCCAGGGGAGGTGATGAAAATGGAACAGAAGGCAGACTTGAGGCAGGAAGTGGAGCAGATAAAATAAATTTCTTTGTCTCTGTCACTCCTTGACCATATATGCAGACAAAGGAGTAACAACTTTAAATTTGGTCACAGCAACAATTTAGGAAATACATGATAGAATGGAACAATAAAGGAGAATGGGAACATGTGCATATCTGACATCATCCTTACCTGATCCTTCCAAATCCCTCCACTCCTTTCATTTCCAGGAAGAGTTTCATTTGGACGATGGCACTGACAAAGCTCAAATGCTTTCTTTTACCTTTAGTAGATTTGGTGGTCAAGAGATGGGGTATGAAGGGTGGTGGGGCAGACATAGAATGAAGCCAAGAAAAAGCCAATTCTAACCTAAGAGGATTAAAGATGGACCCTTTGGCTCCCATTTCCTCCAGACTCCTTTAAGATTTAATTCACTTCAGCAAACAGCCTTCACTGTGCTGTTCATTATAGGATCCCAAAGATGAGGTCACTCTAGCGACTACTAGGGAGGAGATGACACCAACACAGGGGTAGCTGAAACCAAGGGTAGAGTGTGTGTGGAGAGTGTGTCTGGTAGAGTGGTCTGGAGAGAAGCAGAGCATGTCAGGAGCTCAAAAGGAAAGCCTTCACATTTCATTTGGGGACCTGGGACAAACTACTGAGTAGGTGGCTTTTGATACGAACTTTAGAGGATGAGTAGGAGATTCATAGGCAAAGCTGAGCAGGTAAAACAAAGCAAGCAAACAGATGAACAAACAAATCACTAGCTATTCCTCCAGACAGAAGTCCTGAGTAGCCGACCTTGTGGTTCAAACCGATTTGGCAGTCCACCGCATTAACCTACAGCGCCACACCAGAACTCCGTGGATGGCATAGGTCACCCTGGGGCAAAGGGACATGTCACAGGGACCAGCTTTTGCAGTAGATGCCTAGACCACTGGAAAACCTGTGATTTGGTAATATGCACAGAGAGTCTCCTTTTTACCTACAGTAAAGGGTAAAGCAGTGAAGGCATCCCTGCCCATGCTCCCTGGGACTCATTGTGAAGACACTCCAGTGTAGTCTCAGAATTGTCTGCTGGCCAATTGCCTCTTTGGCAAATCATGTACAATAATGGCAGTCAGCTACAGATTAGTAATTATGAGTCTGAACCCAGATTGCAGGCACAGACATTTTCTCCTCAAAATGACAATTAATAGTTATTCATCTTGAGATATTTGGGCAGATAAAAGATAGGGCATCTTCACGGAAGAGATTGTATTCATTGCAATCAAACGATGAGTGTAAAACCGATGTTCTCCCAAGTAAGTTATCACTGAATTCACAATAAAAACA